>NC_041384.1:428482284-428536044 GCF_002162155.2 Triticum dicoccoides | reverse complement strand
AGGTAGCCGCCGCCGCCGGCTTTTTGAGAAAAACCTCTTCGGTTTTTTTAGAAAACCCTAGTTTTCGTTTTTTTAAATAGAACGGTTTTTCTCCGGTTTATTTATTTAGCGAGCGTTCGCTCGTTTGTTCGTTTTAACGAACGTGTTCATCGTTTAGTTCCAGTTAACGAACGTTCGATCGTTAACCTGTTCGTCATTTTTCTTTTTCTGGGATTAAATCCGCGATTTTTCTGATCGCGATTCCTGATCCGATGTTCGTTTTAGTTTATCTTTTCGCTCGTTTATTGGAATCAGGCGATTCAAGCACCTAGAGTTTCATCTCGAAACTCTCTTTCCGTTTAACCAACTCAAACAAGTTTTTGCCACAGTAAAATTTGCCCTAGATTCAGATTAGTAAACGGAGCTTGTTTCTTTTGCCGTTTGTCTTTCGTTGCTTCGTTTGATTTGATTCTTTTTGCCAACCGGAGTTCTTAAGTTGAACTTTCTGGTTAGATCTCTTATTCGAGTTTTACCTGTGCATTAGTTGAGTACTTATTGTATGCTTGTTTGTTTGCGATAGAGTATCCGGAGTGCGCCGCTTGCTACTTTGAATCGCTAGGATTCACGGATCATCAGCAAGGCAAGTAACACTTTGATCAAACTTCCTATTACCTAGTTTTTATTGCATTAGATCAATCATCACACATTGCATGTTTAGGATCTAATTAAATTGTGGGTGTGGGAAGTTGATGAGGTAGTACCTATCACCTATTATTATCAAACCTTTGGGAGTTACTTCTATGTTTTCTCATTATGCCATGCTATGCTAGTAGATGTGGATTGGGTGAGTGAAATCCATGACAGATGTGAGTTTGTTAAATTAATGGTTTATCTAAGGTGGCAACTTAAACACACATCTGGGTGGATTGAGGCACCTGGGTATTCCAGTGATTGCCTGTTTTTCTTTTGGACCGCCACCCAGGCTCAAAGGGATCATGAGATTATTCATACTAGAAACTTCCGTGTGCAGCCACAAGCTACTATGGGCTCTAGCATAGTTTACTAAGTTGTGCGAACTCTTACAGTGGTAGACTAGCAAATGTAGGGGATGTAGGTTGCTACGGTCTACCCGTTCGTAAGGTGCTAGCGCTTCTGAAAGACTATGTCTCAGTCATCCGTTTCTCAAACACCATGTAGTGCGAGAATCCTAAAGGAGGAGATCGAGTCTTGTGGGGAAAAGTGCACAAACCTCTGCAGAGTGTATAAACAAATCATGGTTAGCCGTGTCCCCGGTTATGGACATCTTGAGTATCTAGTTCTTGGATTATCATGTGAATCTCATCATGTTACTCTAATTAATTTTGTTGGGTTTTAATGATGATGCTTAATTGGGATTGAGAATGCTGCCAACCATTCTCAATGTTTAACAACTGCCATGATAGTTAAATAAAATTTATTCCTTTGCAGTAGGGAAAAATTGGCTTTACGCAAAATTGTAACCATAGAGCTTTCCACCAGCCAAATATGCATGTAGTATAGTCTTAATTCTTCATTGATCTCTATGTGTTACTTTGCCAGCATATTCCATGTGTTGACCCGTTTTCGGGCTGCAACGTTCATGTTGCAGACTTTTCAGACGACGAGTAAGGCGCCTTTTAGGTCGTGGTTCTATACCCAGTGATGTCGTTGGAGTTGATGGACTCACTTATCTTCCAAGCCTTCCGCTATTATCGTTATTAGATGGCCTTAAGCCATATTTATTGTAATAGGTTCTCTTTTGAGACACTTGATGTAATAAGTGTGTGATTGCTACTCTGTTATAAATCCTTCAAGTACTGTGTGGTGTCAGCATTATTCATCCAGGGATGACACCTGAGCACAGAGATTGGACCGTTTGAGGTCTGGTCGCTACAAGATGGTATCAGAGCACACGCTGACTGTAGGACACGACTACTAAGCTAAAGCCCTAGATCACTACTCTCTTCTTATTCTGACTCCTCACCTTTTCTACTCTTTTAGGATGGCGGATGCAAGGAACAAGTTCACCCAGCCGGATGAAGATACACCCTTTGGATGTCACTTGAAGGAAGTCACTAGATATCCAAACATAGGAGTACCAAGTTTCACCGGAACCTACAACGCCACTTTACCGGAAGAAGAGCATTGGATGATTCAAGTTCAAGTTCCCGGAAGGACGTTCATGCCAGTCACTGAGCCCATAGAGTTTTCTTTTGATGCACCAACTTGGAGTCTAGGAAAGAGCATGGCAGCTCACATCGCCATGGGACGCATTGGACAAGTTTACCGCAATGATCTCAAGGATACTATCTACCAAATTTGTGGGCGCCGAGACGAGCATTGGGAAATGATCAGGACCAGGAAGGATAGATCAGTGGCAGCTTTCATCCAGGGGTTAAACCAGCACATTCAACGTCAAGAGAACCATATGTGCACCGACATGATAGATCTGAAGAAGGCGAGGACAAGAATCAAGGAACTGGAGGAAGAACTCAAGGCTACACGTGAAGATTATGAAGAGGAAATAAACGTATTAGTGGGGAAGAATGACGATCTGATCAAGAAGATTGGAATATTTATGGGAGGCCCTACACCAGTAGAAGAAGAAGAAGAACCCAAGGATATTCGCCTGGAAGACTACATCATCATCGACGACACCGACTCGGATCCAGATGATAGCGATGATGACTATGTAGATGAAGCTAGAGCAGATATCATGGAGTCTGCAACCGAAGAATATTTCTAGTAGACCACCCAATCAGTAGTAGTAGGCCACCATGTAAATATAATAGTCCGAGCACTTCTGCGATAGTTAGATCGATTGTATGCCCTTGTTTGATTGAATGAAGTGAATTGTTTGCTTTTGCCTCATGTGCATGTGGGTAGTGTTTTATCTTTAGACCCCTCTCTATTCTTAAATCTCATCTTTTCTAAACCCTCAGATGCCTCCGAGACGTGACCCCTGATTTACCTTCCCACTGGAGCTCACCCAGTTGATCCAGCAGCAGAACACTTTGATGCAGTTGCTAGTCCAAAACCAGAATCAGGGGAACAACAACAACAACCCACCACCACCACCACCACCTGTTGATCACTTAGCCTATTTTCTTAGGCTGAATCCGCTGGTGTTTTCCAGTAGCACCGAGCCGATAGTAGCAGATGAGTGGCTCCGCAAGACAGCAAGGGAGTTGACCACGGAAGGATGCATAGATGCGGAAAAGGTGAAGTTTGCCGCACATCAGTTTGAAGGACCCGCAACATCATGGTGGGAGAATTTCACAACCACTTTCCCTGTCGACACTGTCACATGGGACTAGTTCCAGCAGGCTTTCCGTACTGCCCATGTTTCAAAAGGAGCTATGGCCATGAAGAAGCAAGAGTTTCGCAACTTGCGCCAAGGAGGACGGACAGTTGGCCAGTATGTGGAGGACTTTAGTAAGCTAGCACGTTATGCCCCAGATGACGTTGCTACGGATGCAGCTAAGCAAGAGAAGTTTCTGGATGGACTGAATGATGAGTTGAGCCTGCAGTTGATGGTAGCAACCTTCAACAACTACCAGGAGTTGGTAGACCGTGCTCTCATGATTGAAGGGAAGCAGCAGCAATTGAGAACCGCAAGAGGAAGTATGGACAAGGGAAGTACAATTCTGGAGCTCAGCAAAAGCCACGTTTTACCCCTAGACCGGGAGGAAATTTTCAGCATACCCATGGAGGAGGTAGCTCGCACAATCATAATGGCACCAAGAATGGTAATGGGAATGGAGGAAGCAACGGCCAGAACCATACAAACCCATCAACCCCAGCCAAGAGAGACCTGAGCCAAGTCACTTGCTTTAAGTGCCAGAAGACCAGACATTATGCAAATGAATGTCTTGAATCCCAGAATGGAAATGGCAATGGAAGCTCTGGGAAGAAGCCGAACCCTTTCAACAGGGGACAGGTGAACCACGTAAATGTGAAGGAGGTTGAAGCCCAGCCCGATGCAGTAATAGGTAAGTTTTTGGTTAAGTCGTTTACTGCACTCGTTCTTTTTGATACTGGTGCATCGCATTCATACATATCAAGGGGATTTGTGGATAAGTATAAACTGCCAACCCAAGCCCTTAGGTCACCCATGTTAGTAACCTCGCCTGGAGCAGAATATATGGCTAGTCTATGGTGTGATCGGTTATCATTAAGGATTGGTAACTACGTATTCCCTTCAGACCTAATAGTATTGGAATCTCAAGGATTGGATGTGATATTAGGCATGGATTGGTTATCGAAGTATGAAGGGAACATTGAATGTGCCAGTAAGTCAATTTTGCTTACCACCCCAGAAGGGAGAAGGATCAAGTACGTATCCCGGCATGTGCCGAAGAGGACTCAAGTAAATTGCTTAACAGGAGTTGTGCAAGAGGAAGTACCAGTAGTAAAGGATTTCCCTGATGTATTTCCAGAGGAGTTGTCAGGCATGCACCGGATAGAGATATTGAGTTTTTGATTGAGCTTTTGCCGGGCATAGGGCCAATATCTAAGAGACCATATAGGATGCCCGCAAAGGATTTGGTGGAGATTAAGAAGCAGATTAAGGAGTTATTGGATAAAGGATATATACGCCCAAGTTCTTCACCTTGGGGATCGCCAGTACTTCTAGTGGAGAAGAAGGATGGATCGTTGAGGATGGTTGTTGATTATCGAGGATTGAATGAAGTAACCATCAAGAACAAGTACCCACTACTGATGATCAATGATCTGTTTGATCGATTGCAAGGAGCTAAGGTATTTTCCAAGATCGATCTGCGATCAGGATACCATCAGTTGAAGATTCGAGAACAGGATATACCTAAGACGGCTTTTACCACCAGGTATGGGATGTACAAGTATACCATTATGTCATTTGGCCTGACTAACGCACCTGCTTATTTTATGAACATGATGAACAGAGTGTTTATGGAGTTTTTGGATAAGTTCGGCGTAGTGTTCATTGATGATATCCTAGTTTACTCGAAGGATGAAGAAGAGCATAAGGAGCATTTGCGTTTGGTACTTGGTAAGCTCAGAGAACATCAGTTATATGCCAAGTTTAGCAAATGTGAGTTTTGGTTGAAGGAAGTTGGATTTCTCGGACACGTTATATCCGGAGAAGGTATAGCAGTAGATCCCACCAAGGTTGACACTGTGACAAATTGGGAAGCGCCAACAACAGCTGGAGAGATCCGGAGTTTTCTTGGACTCGCAGGATACTACCGGAGATTCATTGAAAAATTCTCGAAGATTGCGAAACCTATGACGGAGTTGTTGAAGAAGGATACCAAGTTCATATGGACTAAGGAATGTGAGGCTAGTTTCCAGGAGTTGAAGAAACATTTGGTTACATCACCGGTGTTGATTTTGCCAGATCAGACCAAGGATTATGAGGTGTATTGTGATGCTTCACGTCGAGGACTTGGAGCAGTGCTTATGCAGGAAGGAAGAGTTGTTTCATATGCCTCACGACAACTTAAGCCTCATGAGTTGAATTATGCTACGCATGATTTGGAGTTAGCAGCCATAGTGGATGCATTGAAAACTTCGAGACACTTTCTCATTGGAAACCATTGTGAGGTGTACACGGATCACAAGAGTTTGAAGTATATTTTCACACAGAAGGAGTTGAATCTCAGGCAAAGGAGATGGTTGGAGCTCATTAAGGATTATGATTTGAGATTGCATTATCACCCTAGAAAGGCTAACGTAGTAGCTGACGTGTTGAGCCGTAAAAGTCATGTCAACACCTTAATGACGGAGATTTACAAAGGGAGTTAGCCGAAAATCTTCGTGAGCTATGTTTGGAGATAGTTCCGAGAGGCTATGTAGCAGCATTGGAGATTCAGTCTACTTTGATGGATAAGATCAGAGAAGCCCAGAAGACTGACAAGGATATTGCTTCTATTAAGGAGAAGATGAGCAAGGGAAAAGCTAAAGGACTTCGTGAGGATGAGCACGATACCTTATGGTTTGAAGACCGTGTTTATGTGCCTAATGATTCGGAGATCAGAAAGTTGATTCTGCAAGAAGCCCATGATTCACCATATTTGATTCACCCAGGAAATACCAAGATGTATTTGGATTTGAAGGATACTTTCTGGTGGACCGGAATGAAGAAGGATATTGCGGAGTATGTAGCAGTTTGTGATGTATGTCAGAGAGTAAAGGCAGAGCATCAGAAGCTAGCAGGATTGCTACAGCCATTGCCGATACCCGAATGGAAGTGGGATAAGCTAGGCATGGATTTTATTACAGGATTGCCCAGAACACGTTCGGGCTATGACTCAATTTGGGTTGTAGTCGATCGTTTGAGAAAGGTAGCTCATTTCATCCCAGTGAAGACTACCTATACTAGTGCCAAATTGGCAAAGATATACATGACCAGAATCGTATGTCTGCATGGAGTTCCAAAGAGCATTGTATCAGATAGAGGAACCCAGTTCACCTCAAAGTTCTGGAATCAGTTGCATGAAACTTTGGGTACCAGGCTAGAATTCAGTACAGCTTTCCATCCACAGACAGATGGACAGACCGAGAGAGTCAATCAGATTTTGGAGGATATGCTGAGAGCTTGTGCGCTAGATTATGGATCTAGTTGGGACAAGAATTTTCCATACGCAGAGTTTTTCTACAACAACAGTTATCAATCCAGTTTGAAGATGGCCCCTTTCGAAGCCTTGTACGGAAGGAGGTGCAGGACCCCATTCTCATGGGATGAAGATGGAGACCGTCAGTTGTTTGGACTAGATTTGATTAAGGAGTCTGAACAGAAAGTAAAATTGATTCGCGATAGGCTCAAGGTAGCCCAGTCCAGGCAGAAGAGCTACACAGATTCTAAATGCAAGGAGACAGTTTACGAAGTCGGGGACCGAGTTTATCTTCGAGTATCCCCACTTTGAGGAGTTAAGCGCTTTGGAGTTAAGGGAAAGTTAGCGCCACGTTTTGTAGGCCCATACAAAGTTTTGGAGCGTATGGGAGAAGTAGCTTATAAGTTGGAATTGCCCGAAGGATTTTCAGGAGTTCACGACGTGTTCCACGTTTCCCAGTTAAAGAAGTGCCACGCGGAGATGGCTGATATACCACTAAGAGATACAGTGCCGCTGGAAGCGATTCAGTTGGACAGTGATTTAACCTATGAAGAGAAACCGGTCAAGATTCTTGAGTATGCCAGCCGAGTCACCCGCAGCAAGGTTATCAAGTTTTGCAAAGTTCAGTGGAGCCACCACACGAAGGATGAAGCCACCTGGGAACGAGAGGAAGATCTGTTGAAGGACCACCCTCACCTATTTTCTAGCCACCCCGAATCTCGAGGGCGAGATTCATCTTAAGGGGGGTAGGTTTGTAACATCCCAAATTTTCAATTTGGAATGTTATACAATAGATCATCATTGCATATCATATTTATTTGCATTTTGGTTGATCCTAGAAATTTCACGCAACTCAAGGACCCTCGGAGAGAGTTGGGGATTTCGTTATTTTCATATTTGAGTTTTCTCAAATTCTTAAAATAGGATCATTTGATTTTGTTTATTTTATCTTCAATTATTTCTATTACCAAAAATATGAGAGAGGTAATAAAATGACTTTCCCAAAATAAAGAAATATTGAGGATTTAATAAAAAATCAAATAAGTTTTTATTTTGGTTTTATTGGCTATTTTATTTCAATTTAGGAAAATTTGCACGTTTTCAAAAATTGCATTTAGGGCCAAGAAAATGTTCATCCTGTTTTAAATATTTTATTTAGACGGTGAAAATTTGTTTTGGCATTTTTAGATTTTTATTTATTTTTCTAGAATTTTTTTAGTTGTAGCAATATTGTTTTAAAAAAACCCCCGCGCCCTACTGGGCCGAGGGCCCAGCCGCCGCCGCCTCCCGTGAGCCGGATAGGGACCGGAATCCCGATCACCGCCGCCGCCGAGTCCGGGGAGGACACGCCTCCCGAGGCTGCCCTCTTCCCCGAGTTGGCCGCCCCCCTCCCCCTTTATAACCCCGCCGGAGCCCCCCCCCCTAGAGCCCCGTGTCAACATCGCCGCCTCCCCACGCCGCCCGCGGCGCCGCACGCCGCAGCCGCCGCCCGCGCCACCTGCTGCCGCCGCTGCTGCTAGGAGCCGCCGCCTCGCACCACCCGCCGCCGCCCGAAGCCCCGCCAGAGATTCGCCGAAGCCCGAGCAGAGGTAGCCGCCGCCGCTGGTTTTCTGAGAAAAACCACTTCGGTTTTTTTAGAAGACCCTAGTTTTCGTTTTTTTAAATAGATTGGTTTTCTCCAGTTTATTTATTTAGCGAGCGTTCGCTCGTTCGTCCGTTTTAACGAACGTGTTCATCGTTTAGTTCCAATTAACGAACGTTCGTTCGTTAACCTGTTCGTCGTTTTTCTTTTTCTCGGATTAAATCCGCGATTTTTCTGATCGCGATTCCTGATCTGATGTTCATTTTAGTTTATCTTTTCGCTCATTTATCGGAATCAGGCGATTCAAGCGCCTCGAGTTTCGTCTCGAAACTCTCTTTCCGTTTAACCAACTCAAACAAGTTTTTGCCACAGTAAAATTTGCCCTAGATTCAGATTAGTAAACGGAGCTTGTTTCTTCTGCCGTTTGTCTTTTGTTGCTTCGTTTGATTTGATTCTTTTTGCCAACCGGAGTTCTTAAGTTGAACTTTCTGGTTAGATCCCTTATTCGAGTTTTACCTGTGCATTACTTGAGTACTTATATTATGCTTGTTTGTTTGTGATAGAGTATCCGGAGTGCGCCGCTTGCTACTTCGAATCGCTAGGTTTCACGGATCATCAGCAAGGCAAGTAACACATTGATCATACTTCCTATTATCCAGTTTTTATTGCATTAGATCAATCATCACACATTGCATGTTTAGGATCTAATTAAATTGTGGGTGTGGGAAGTAGATGAGGTAGTACCTATCACCTATTACTATCAAACCTTTGGGAGTTACTTCTACGTTTGCTTATTATGCCATGCTATGCTAGTAGACGTGGATTGGGTGAGTGAAATCCATGACAGATGTGAGTTTGTTAAATTATGGTTTATCTAAGGTGGCAACTTAAACACACATCTGGGTGGATTGAGGTACCTGGGTATTCCAGTGATTGCCTGTTTTTCTTTTGGACCGTCACCGAGGCTCAAAGGGATCGTGAGATTATTCATGCTAGAAACTTCCGTGTGCAGCCACAAGCTACTATGGGCTCTAGCATAGTTGACTAAGTCATGCGAACTCTTACAGTGGTAGACTAGCAGATGTAGGGGATGTAGGTTGGTACGGTCTACCCGTTCGTAAGGTGCTAGCACTTCTGAAAGACTATGTCTCGGTCATCCGTTTCTCAAACACCATGTGGTGTGAGAATCCTAACGGAGGAGATCGAGTCTTGTGGGGAAAAGTGCGCAAACCTATGCAGAGTGTATAAACTAATCATGGTTAGTTGTGCCCCCGGTTGTGGACATCTTGAGTATCTAGTTCTTGGATTATCATGTGAATCTCATCATGTTACTCTAATTAATTTTGTTGGGCTTTAATGATGATGCTTAATTGGGATTGAGAATGCTGTCAACCATTCTCAATGTTTAACAACTAGCATGATAGTTAAATAAAATTTATTCCTTTGCAGTAGGGAAAAATTGGCTTTACGCAAAACTGTAACCATAGAGCTTTCCACCAGCCAAATATGCATGTAGTATAGTCTTAATTCTTCATTGCTCTCTATGTGTTACTTTGCCAACATATTCCATGTGTTGACCCGTTTTCAGGCTGCAACGTTCATGTTGCAGACTTTTCAGACGACGAGTAAGGCGCCTTTTAGGTTGTGATTCTATACTCAATGATGCTGTTGGAGTTGATGGACTCACTTATCTTCCAAGCCTTCCGCTGTTATCGTTATTAGATGGCCTTAAGCCATATTTATTGTAATAGGTTCTCTTTTGAGACACTCGATGTAATAAGTGTGTGATTGATACTGTATTATAAATCTTTCAAGTACTGTGTGGTGTCAGCATTACTGATCCAGGGATGACATCTGAGCACAGAGATTGGACCGTTTGAGGTCTGGTCGCTACAAGATGGTATCAGAGCACACGCTGACTGTAGGACACGACCACTAAGCTAAAGCCCTAGATCACTACTCTCTTCTTATTCTGACTCCTCACCTATTCTACTCTTTTAGGATGGCGGTTGCAAGTAACAAGTTCACCCAGCCGGATGAAGTTACACCCTTTGGACATCACTTGAAGGAAGTCACTAGATATCTAAACATAGGAGTACCAAGCTTCACCGGAACCTACAACGCCACTTTACCGGAAGAAGAGTGCTGGATGATTCAAGTTCAAGTTCCTGGAAGGACGTTCATGCCAGTCACTGAGCCCATAGAGTTTTCTTTTGATGCACCAACTTGGAGTCTAGGAAAGAGCATGGCAGCTCACATCGCCATGGGACGCATTGGAGAAGTTCCCGCAATGATCTCAAGGATACTATCTACCAAATTTGTGGGCGCCGAGACGACCATTGGGAAATGATCAGCACCAGGAATGATAGATCAGTGGCAGCTTTCATCCAGGAGTTAAACCAGCACATTCGGCGTCAAGAGAACCAGATGTGCGCCGACATGATAGATCTGAAGAAGGCGAGGACAAGAATCAAGGAACTGGAGGAAGAACTCAAGGCTACACGTGAAGATTATGAAGAGGAAATCAAAGTATTAGTGGGGAAGAATGACGATCTGATCAAGAAGATTGGAATATTTATGGGAGGCCCTACACGAGTAGAAGAAGATGAAGAACCCAAGGATATTCTCTCGGAAGACTACATCATCATCGACGACACCGACTCGGATCCAAATGATAGCGATGAAGACTTTGACGACTTCTTCTTGTCATCAGAATCGTCATCTCTGTTGGATCTTTTGTTCTTTGAGCCCTTCTTCTAAAGGGGCAATGTAACTTCCCAAAATTCTAAATTTTGGAATGTTATATTAAATAAATAGTTTTGATTGTGGTGTGGTTGCTTGTGTGAAAGTGAGTGAAACTTGAAACTTCATGAAAGTTAAATGAGAGGGAATAAAATGACTTTCCCAACACTTCCACTTTGCTTTCTGATCTCCAAGAATTCAAATTTATTTCATCACAAAACCCTAGAGAGAAGATGACATGACTTCTTCCATTTAAATAAATGAAATGGGGTTTTGAAAAGATTTGAATTTTTATTTGGAAATATTTTTTCAGTTCAGAAACTTTAAGCAACTCAATGATTTTCATGAGAGAATATATAATGACTTCTTCAAAACATATGAAATATGAGTTGGAAGTTTCAAAGAATTAAATTTAAAAGTACTTTTGAAATTATTTTCTATTTGGAGTTATTTGGGTTTTATTCATATTATTTTTCTCCAAAAATAAAATATATGAAACTTAGGGTAAAATGATTCCCTACATTAGAAAATTGGAGATAAATAAATTTGAAATTATTTTGGTATTTTTAAAATGATTTTTATTAGGTTTTACTGCAACAGTAGCACTGTTTGCTTTATTTAATTTTTTGTGGATTTTATTTGATGCTAGAAAAATGTTCATATTGTAGAAAATATTTTTCTGAAACTTTTGATATATATATAATATGCCTATGGAAAATTCTTAATTTATTTTTTCTATTTTCCGTTTACCCCTTTTCTATTTTTATAAAAAAAACTGTAAGAGCAACTGACAGCTATCCCTCGCCAGCGTGCGCAACATAGCGAGCAGGCCGGGCTATATTATTTTTTTCTCGGTTGTCCTTCAATTTATTTATTTTCTGTTCAAGAAAAATATAGTTTTCTTTTCAAAAGAAAAGGTAGGAAAAAAACTCTGCGCACACGCGCAGGCCGGTCGAAGGCCCATGCGGCGGCATTTTTTTCTTTGTTTTTCTATCTCTTTCGTCTCTCTTTTTGTCTACGTTTAGTCCCACATTACATAGCCTTTGACCCCTAAACCTCTTTTCCATCTATAAATATAGACCTATAGAGCCTTCAAAAATCATCCGATTCGGGTTAAATCAATATTTTGGTTTGACTAGATTCACTAAAGAAAAATATTTTTTCTTCTTTCCGGCGGGACTTCTGAAAATTGTCTCCTCTCTCTGAAGTCGTCTTTTCTCTACCTTATAAAGGTATCTTTCTTCATTTTCTTTCTATACTTCCGTAGTTTATTACTTCTAGACTAGTACGGTAGAATAATTAGATTATCAATTAGTCTCTGTATTTATAAATTAAACCTAGAATTCTTTTAGCCATAGCTATTTTTCTTCTTTAAAACAGCTTGGCCCTAATTTTTCAAATAGCCATAACTTTTTACTTGTTCATCCAAATTAGATGAAACCAGCGTCTATAGTTTTGTCTTGCTTTCACCTATCCAGTGAACCTGTCACATCAACATTTTTTAATTTTTTAATTTCGAAATTTGTTCAGATTCATATTTAAACTTCTTTTGATCATAATTAGAGTTTCGTAACTCTGATTTAGTTGTTTATTTTTGCAAATGGATGCTCTTGACCTAAACTTTCTGATAAGACCAAATCCACCCAATTTTGGTACTGTTAGAAATTGTTTTATATTTGCAAGAGTTATTTGCTTGTTTTCGAAATTTTCCAAGATCTTTTCTTCGGGTTTTTTTGCATGATTGCTTATGTATGCAATTGCTTGATCACGATAGATTGAATGGAGTGTGACGAGTAGAATTATCAGGAGTTATGAGTGCGAATCATCTTCATCAACAGTACAAGGCAAGTTTACATTTTGATCATATCCATTTACTACCCAGTTTTTATGCATTAGTTTCAACCCTCAAACATTGCATTGAGTAGGATTTGATAACATGTGGGTATTTGGGAAGTAGTTGATGAGGTAGGAACCTATTGCCTTTTATTTCAAACCCTAGAGTTACTTCTACGTTATGCTATTACTGCTATACTATGCTCATAGACGTGGTTTGGTTTGAGTGATCCATGACAGATGTGAGTGTTATTATGAATTAAGGGATAACTTAAGATGACTACTTTAATACACATCTGGGTGGCTTGGTTGGGGCACCCTAGGGATACCAGTGGATTGCCTGGACACCTAGGGAATCGAGTGTTGTCCTAGGAGATCCCGGGGTTACCGTGTGATCATCCTATGGTTTACCGCCCAGGCTCAAAGGGATCATAAGATTATTCATGCTAGAAACTTCCGTGTGCAGCCACAAGCCATTATGGGCTCTGGCATACTTGAGTATGTTGTGTGACCTCTTTTAGTAGTAGACTAGCAGATGTAGGGGATGTAGGTGGTATGGTCTATCCGTCGTAAAGAGTTAATGCTTCTGAAAGACTGTGTCTCGGTCATCCGTTTCTCAAACATCATGTAGTGCGAGAAATCCAACGGAGGAGATCGAGTCTTGTGGGGACAAGTGCGCAAACCTCTGCAGAGTGTACAAACTAATCATGACTAGCCGTGTCCCTGGTTTTGGACATCTTGAGTATCTGGTGCTTGAATTATTATGTTGATCTCATCATTGTACTTAATTAATTTGTTGGGTTAATGATTAATAATTTGGGATAGAGATGGGGTTACCATTCTCAATATTTTTCAACAGAATTTGTAGATGAATAAAAACTTAATCCTTTGTTGTAGGGAAAAATTGGCTTTATGCAAAAAATTAAACTTAGAGCTTCCACCAGCCAAATATGCATGTAGTGATAGCTATTTTTCATCATTATCCTATGGTGTGAATTTGCCAGTACATTCAATGTACTGACCCTTTGTGGCTGCAACGTCTCATGTTGCAGGGTTCTTACGACGAGTAAGTGATACGTTAGGGTTACGATTTTCTACACTCAACTTTGCCGTTGGTGTTGATGGGAATTCACAACCTTGTTGTTACTTCCACTATTTGGATTGAGGTAATAGTATTTATGTTACTTTATACATGTGATTTACCTCTGTTATAAATCCTCGAGTACTGTGTGTGTCAGCATACCGATCCAGGGATGACACTTAAGCACAGAGACTTGACTGTCTGAGGTCAGGTCGCTACAGGCAATCAGCAATGTAATGGCATGTCTTCTTGCATTTGTGGCAAGTTCTTTTATCATAGTCGCGAGCAGAAGCTTCAGTGTTCTTTGAATCATACTTTGAAGACTTTCCAAAACGGTTCCTGAGGGAGTCCTGGATTAGGGGGTGTCCGGATGGCCGGACTATACCTTCAGTCGGACTCCTGGACTATGAAGATACAAGATTGAAGACTTCGTCCCGTGTCCGGAAGGGACTTTCCTTGGCGTGGAAGGCAAGCTTGGTGATACGGATATGTAGATCTCCTACCATTGTAACCGACTTTGTGTAACCCTAACCCTCTCCGGTGTCTATATAAACCGGAGGGTTTTAGTCCGTAGGACAATATACACAACAATCATACCATAGGCTAGCTTCTAGGGTTTAGCCTCTCCGATCTCGTGGTAGATCTACTCTTGTACTACCCATATCATCAATATTAATCAAGCAGGACGTAGGGTTTTACCTCCATCAAGAGGGCCCGAACCTGGGTAAAACTTCGTGTCCCTTGCCTCTTGTTACCATCCGGCCTAGACGCATAGTTCGGGACCCCCTACCCGAGATCCGCCGGTTCTGACACCGACATTGGTGCTTTCATTGAGAGTTCCTCTGTGTCGTCGCCGTCAGGCTTGACGGCTCCTACAATCATCAATAGCGATGCAGTCCAGGGTGAGACCTTCCTCCCCGGACAGATCTTCATCTTCGGCGGCTTCGCACTGCGGGCCAATTCACTTGGCCATCTGGAGCAGATCGAAAGCTATGCCACTGGCTGTCAGGTTAGATTTGGAAGTTTAAACTACACGGCTGACATCCGCGGGGACTTGATCTTCGACGGATTCGAGCCACTGTCGAGCGCGCCGCACTGTCACGACGAGCATGATCTAGCTCTGCCGCCGAACAGTGCCCTGGAGGCCGCACCCGCATCGGCTTCAACCATTAATTCGGAGCCAACTGCGTCGATCGAGGATAGGTGGTTGGACGCCGCCTCGGGGGCTGCGATCCCAACGGCGATCGAGCCGAACACTAGCCCCGCACTCCGCGAGACTCGTGACTCCAAGGAGCCGGACTCCTCTCTGGACTTCGAACCCTCCGCGCCCCTGCCAATCGAATCCGATTGGGCGCCGATCATGGAGTTTGTTATCGCAGACATCTTTCAGCACTCGCCTTTCGGCGATATTTTGAAGACACTAAAGTCTCTCTCTTTATCAGGAGAGCCCTGGCCGGACTACGGTCAGCAAGGTTGGGATACGGACGATGAAGAAATTCAAATCCCGCCCACCACCCACTTTGTAGCCACTGTCGACGATTTACCGGACATGCTCGACTTCGACTCTGAAGACATCGACGGTATGGACGCCAATGCAGGAGACGATGAAGAACCAGCACCTATCGGGCCCTGGAAAGCCACCTCATCATATGACATATACATGGTGGACACCCCAAAAGAAGGAGATGGCGATGGAACAGCGGAGGATGACCCCTCCAAGAAACAGCCTAAGCGTCGGCGTCAGCGGCGCCGCTCAAAATCCCGCCAAAGCAAATACGGTGATTCCAGCACAGGAGATAATAATACTCCGGAGAGTGCCGAAGAAAACCCCCTCCAGCAAGATTTAGCACAGGAGGATGGAGAAGCCAGCCCTCAGGAGAGAGCGGCAGACAGAGAGGTCGAGGAGGATAATTATATGCCTCCCTTCGAAGATGAGGCAAGCCTCGACGACGACGAATTCATCGTGCCAGAGGATCCCATCGAGCAAGAGCATTTTCAACGCAGGCTTATGGCCACGGCAAGAAGCCTCAAGAAAAAACAGCAACAACTTAGAGCTAATCAAGATTTGCTAGCTGACAGATGGACTGAAGTCCTTGCGGCCGAGGAGCATAAACTCGAACGCCCCTCCAAGAGCTACCCAAAGCGCAGGTTGCTACCTCGATTAGAGGAGGAAGCACTTAAACCTACATCACCAGCACTTGATACGGCCGACCGGCCACCTCGTGGCCGCGATAGAGAGGCCTCTCGGCCCTCCACTCAAGCCGCACCCCATACCAAGGGACGGGAAAATGCGCCTGACCTGCGAGATATGTTGGAGGACAAGGCAAGGCAAACAAGATCGATCTACGAATCGCGTGGGCGCCCCACGACTCGAGACGGTAACCGTCACGCCGGACACAAACCCGGTAGGGCCGAACACAATAGACAAAGCTCATTGGAGCTACGTCATGATATAGCCCAGTACAGAGGCGCCGCACACCCACTATGCTTCACAGACGAAGTAATGGATCATCAAATCCCCGAGGGTTTCAAACCCGTAAACATCGAATCATATGATGGCACAACAAATCCTGCGGTATGGATCGAGGATTATCTCCTTCATATCCACATGGCCCGCGGCGATGATCTCCACGCCATCAAACACCTCCCACTCAAGCTTAAAGGACCAGCTCGGCATTGGCTTAACAGCTTGCCAACAGGATCAATCGGTTGTTGGGAGGACCTGGAAGCCGCATTCCTCAACAATTTCCAGGGCACCTATGTACAACCACCAGACACCGATGACCTAAGCCACGTAATTCAGCAGCCAGAGGAATCGGCCAGGCAATTCTGGACACGGTTCCTAACAAAGAAAAATCAAATAGTCGACTGTCCGGACGCAGAGGCCCTAGCAGCCTTCAAGCACAAATATCCGTGACGAGTGGCTTGCCCGACACCTTGGACAGGAAAAGCCAAAATCTATGGCAGCACTCACGACACTCATGACCCGCTTTTGCACGGGAGAAGACAGCTGGCTTGCTCGTAGCAACAATATGACCAAGAACCCTGGTAATTCGGATACCAGGTACAGTAGTGGCAGGTCGCGTCGCAACAAGCAGAAGCGCCGCATTAATGGCGACAATGCTGAGGATACGTAAGTTAATGCCGGATTCAGAGGCTATAAATCCGGTCAACGGAAAAATCCATTCAAAAGAAATCCTAGGGGCCCGTCCAGTTTGGACCGAATACTCGACTGCTTGTGCCAGATACATGGCACCCCCGAAAAGCCGGCCAATCACACCAACAGGGATTGTTGGGTGTTCAAGCAGGCAGGCAAGTTAAATGCCGAAAATAAAGACACGGGGCTGCATAGCGATGACGACGAAGAGCCCCGGCCGCCGAACAACAGTGGACAGAAGGGTTTTCCCCCACAAGTGCGGACGGTGAACATGATATACGCAACCCACATCCCCAAGAGGGAGCAGAAGCGTGCGTTAAGGGACGTATACGCGGTAGAGCCAGTCGCCCCAAAGTTCAACCCATGGTCCTCCTACCCGATCACCTTTGATTGAAGGGACCATCCCACTAGCACCCGTCATGGAGGATTCGCCGCATTGGTTCTAGACCCAATCATTGACGGATTTCCTCTCACTAGAGTCCTTATGGACGGCGGCAGCAGCCTGAACCTACTTTACCAGGATACAGTGCGGAAAATGGGCATAGATCCCTCAAGGATTAAGCCCACCAAAATGACCTTTAAAGGCGTAATACCAGGTGTAGAGGCCAACTGTACAGGCTCAGTCACACTTGAAGTGGTCTTCGGATCTCCGGATAATTTCCGAAGCGAGGAGTTAATCTTCGACATAGTCCCATTCCGCAGTGGCTATCACGCACTGCTCGGGCGAACCGCATTCGCCAAGTTCAATGCGGTACCACACTACACATACCTTAAGCTCAAGATGCCAGGCCCTCAAGGAGTAATTACGGTCAATGGAAACACCAAACGCTCTCTCCAAACGGAGGAGCACACGGCGGCCCTTGCTGCGGAAGTACAAAGCAGCCTCTCCAGGCAGTTCTCCAGTCCGGCCATTAAACGTCCAGACACCGTCAAGCGCGCCCGGAGTAACCTACAACAAGACCGCCTGGCACGTTCCGAGCAGGCGTAGCAATGCGGCCCCAACCCCAGCCCTCGCAAAAATGCGACACCAGTACTTCACGTACATAACTACGCTCTAGAAATAACATGGGTACAGGGGGAGGGGCACCATCACGGCACGCCCGAAACACGGCTTAAACTGCACCAGGGGCTGCCGATTTTTTAATTTTCTCTTACTTTCAGGACTCCACTCTTCGGAAGGCCTGTTCGGTAGTTCAATTGCCGCACAAACGCTGCAAGAACCAGGGAAGCAGACAAGCCATGCCGCATTACGGAACTCCCAGGTGGTCTCTATCACGAGCAGTATACCTGTTTCGCATACCATTCCGCAGCCTGCCCCTGGAACGGACATGTTAAATAGTCCAACCTTTTGCTTATCGCGTTATTTGTATCGTTCTGCTTTGATTGCAGCCCTTTTTAATAAACAATGCATAGCTTTTGTCTCTTTTTGCATTACTCTTTTTTTACAAATATATGTTCTTTAACGACATGTTGCACCCGTACACTTTGGTACGGCCAAAATACGCCAGGGGCTTTAGTACCCCTCAATATGGTGTGAGAAGTCCGAACACTTTAACAAGTGTGGCACCCCGAACTTATAGCATTATATGCATCGGCTCCGAATCATGTCTTGGGTCAATAGTTGGGTTTGCCCGGCTCCTATGTTTTGGTGCCTTACGTTCCGCTATATCGGCTAAGGTAGCACTAGGAGAACTACTGTGATTGTGCCCCAGTTGAGCTGGGTCGAGCACCTCAGTAGAGAAAGCTAAAACTGACTGTCATGATGAAGCGAGAGCTGGTCGTGTTCGCGAGGTTTTTCGAGTCCCTAAAGACTTATGCCGCTTGGAGCAAGGAGTCGGCTATGTCCGGCCAAGGTGTGGATAGCACCCCGAACTCAATCTTCCGAATACCAGGGGCTTCGCCGAAATTTAAAATTATAGAATTCTATGGCTAAGTGAGAGTGTTCACGCGTTATAGTCCGATTGCCTTGTTCTTGTGCTGAGCGCCTCCCTCGAAGGACCCAAACATGGGAAAAAGAGCGCTCAGGTTTATCCCAGAACACCCCAGCACTAGCAGCACGGGGGCAGAAGCCGACGACTCGCCATCTCTCAGAATTGATAAACAGCCGCACAGAAGGTAATATTTTAAATTCCAACAGCATTGCTTAGCGCATATCAACAAGTTTTCAGCGCACAGGACAAAACAAGCGAGTTTTACTCAAAAATTACATCCCTGGAACATTCATCTGCCACAAGGCGGGCACCCTTCAGAACATCCGTATAATAATTCTTGGGCTTGCAATGCTCTTTCCCCGGTGGTGGCCCGTCCTTCACAAGCTTCTCAGCATCCAGCTTGCCCCAGTGCACCTTAGCACGGGCAAGGGCCCTACAGGCACCTTCAATGTAGATGGAGCGCTTGATGACTTCGAGCCTTGGACAGGCACCCACCAGCCGCCGCACCAGCCCGAAATAGCTACCAGGCAGAGCCTCTCCAGGCCACAGCCGAACTATGAGGCCCTTCATGGCCTGTTCGGCCGCCTTGTGGAGCTCGACCAGTTGCTTCAGCTGGTCGCTCAGGGGCACGGGGTGTCCGGCCTCAGCATACTGAGACCAGAACACCTTCTCTGTCAAGCTGCCCTCCTCGGATCGATAGAATGCGGCGGCATCGGACACGCTACGGGGAAGAACTGCGAATGCTCCTGGAGAGCTCCGGATTCGGGTAAGTAACAAGTAACTCACGCTTATGTGTTTTCTTTGCATAAAGAATGCCTTACCCGCCGCTATCTTTTTCACTGCATCCAACTCCTGGAGGGTCTTCTGGGATTCGGCCTTAGCAGACTTGGCATTTTCAATAGCCATCGCGAGCTCGAACGCTCGCGTCTTTGAGTCAAGCTCCAAACTCTCATGTTTTTTCATGAGAGCCTGGAACTCTTGCTGCACCTTGCCAACCTGGGCCTCATACTTCTCCCGCTCGGTGCGCTCCGTGGCCGCCCTCTTCTCGGCCTCGACCAGCGCTTACTTAAGGGTCGCCACCTCCGACATGGCCCCTACAATAGCCACGATAATCCTGTCATTTTTTGCAATTGCACCTTTTTTATCTATATTTAAACAAGGTATTTCTTACCTTCCTTGTCCTCAAGCTGCTTCTTGGCACGCCCGAGCTCTTGCTCGTACTTCTCGAGGTTCTACTTTAGCGTGTCCACTTCTGCAGTCAGTGCGGCGGATGCCAGCAGAGAAGCCTGCATACCGCATATTGACTCCTTTTTGTTAGACTCCTGCGAATTTTATTTGATCCTCTCTTCGGCTTTTCTTCCCGAACGCCAAACAGAGCATCAGGGGCTACTGTCTATGCGGTAATATTATTTACACATTCTTTACTTACCTCAAAGCCTGTTAAAAGGCTAGTACAAGCTTCAGTCAGTCCGCTCTTGGTGGACTGAACCTTCTGGACCACCGCACTCATAATGGTGCGGTGCTCCTCGTCGATGGAGGCGCCTTTGAGCACCTCCAACAGATTGTCTGGCACCTCCGGTTGGACAGGGGTCACCGGCACGGTGGGCTTGCTCCTCTTGGAAGGAGGTCGCCCGCCGGACTCTGGAACCTTTGAAGGTTCCGGAGCGGTGTCCGGCCTAGAGCCGGACTTGGAGCCCTGGGGGGTTTTATCCCCTCTACTCCTGGAGTTCGGGAGGTCGCCTTGCGGCGCCTCCAGGACCACCTCCTCCTGGCTTGGAACCTGTTGGGACAACACTTCGGCGTCGTCCGTAGGGCGGGGGGAGGAAGCCATCGGAAGCGAATTCACATCTGACGAGTCTAGTGAACCGCTCGACGACGCGTCGAGCCGGTCTTTGGGTGGGCGGCATAAACATATTCGACATAAGGGAAAGTTGTGCAATAAAGGAATACTATGAATTACTCTAGTATCTGGATACTTACGATTTTGCCAGGGGCTTGGCCCTGAGCGGCCACTCCTCTCCGCCGTCGTCGGCGTCGGTGGAGTAGTCCGGAGGAAGGGTTTTCCCCTTCTTGGACCCTTCGGCCTCCCCAGTGAGGGCGGCCTTCCTTTTCTTCTCTCCCCCCGCTGGAGGGGGAGAGGTCTCTTCTTCCTCCTACTTGTCTTCATGGGAAGAATGCGCCTTGGAGCCATCGGATGATGAACCCGACACCTCCCGGCGCCGGGCACTTTTTCGAGTCCCCATGGCCTTCTTCGTGGCCTTCTTCTTTGGCACCACATAGGGTGCCGGAACCAGCAACTTCGCCAAGCGGGCATCGGCCGGGTCTTCGGGCAAAGGAGCCGGACAGTCGATCTGTCCGGACTTCGCGTGCCAAACCTGTCAAAGGTAAGGGAGCTTAGATCCCGTATAGAGTTAAACTATGAAAAACTAATACCACGTAAAAGGCACAAACAACTTACCGCGCTAGTGTGATGCTGCGCGCTGAATCCGCGATCCTCGGTAGCAGATGCGGGAGCCTCGGCGCCCTTAAAAAGCACCTTCCAGACATCTTCGTACGTCGTGTCGAAGAGCCTGCTCAGAGTTCGGTGCTGCGCCGGGTTGAACTCCCACAGATTGAAGGCCTGTTGTTGACACGGGAGGATCCGGCGGATGAGCATGACCTAGACTACGTTGACAAGCTTGAGCTGCTTGTCCACCAGGGTTTGGATGCATGTTTGTAGTCCAGTCACCTCTCCTTTGCTGCCCCACGACAGACCTGTCTCTTTCCAGGACGTGAGCAGCGTTGGGGGTCCGGACCGGAACTCGGGCGCTGTGACCCACTCAGGGTCGCGCGGCTCGGTGATGTAAAACCACCCCGATTGCCACCCCTTCAGGGTCTCCACAAAGAAGCCCTCGAGCCATAAGACGTTGGGCATCTTTCCCACCATGGCGCCTCCGCACTCTGCCTGGTTGCCGCGCACCACCTTTGGCTTGACATTGAAAGTCTTGAGCCATAGGCCGAAATGGGGGCGGATGCAGAGGAAGGCCTCGCACACGATGATAAACGCCGAGATGTTGAGGATGAAATTCGGGGCCAGATCATGGAAATCCACAACGTAGTAGAACATGAGTCCCCGGACGAATGGGTGGATAGGAAAGCCCAGTCCGCGGAGGAAGTGGGGAAGGAACACTACCCTCTCATGGGGCCTTGGGGTGGGGAGGAGCTGCCCCTCTTCGGGAAGCCGGTTAGCGATGTCGTTAGACAAGTATCCGGCCTTCCTCAGTTTTTTTTATGTGTCCCTCCGTGACAGAGGAGACCATCCACTTGCCTCCCGCTCCGAACAGGCTGGAGAAGGTTGAGGTGGGGAGTGCGGACTTGGGCGCTGGAGCTTGAGTGCGCGAAAATGGATAGGTGAAGGAGGAAGAAGGCGTAGGTGAAAAGGTGGATCCTTATCCCCTTATATGGGTGGACGCAACTGCGTGTCCCCACCAGCCTGGTAAAACTCGCTTATCTCCAATCACCGTAATCAATGGCGCGGTTGGGTTACCCACGCCCGTATTGATGAGAATCCCGAAATAAGGGGACACGATCTCTGCTTTAACAAGACGTGCCAAGGAAACCGCCTCACATGACGCGCTGAGGTGGGATAACAAAACGATTCGAATAAAGGCTTGGCCGTGGTGCGTCACACTACGGAATACGCCAGCAGATTAGATTTGTGTAAATATTATTCTCTCTATGGCAATATGTGGAAACTTATTTTGCAGAGCCGGACACTGTCTTTGTGTTCAAAATCTTCTATGAAGTACTTGGAGGAGGAACCCGCCTTGCAATGTCGAAGACAATCTGCGCACCGGACTCGTTGTCATTGAAGCCTGGTTCAGGGGCTACTGAGGGAGTCCTGGATTAGGGGGTGTCCGGATGGCCGAACTATACCTTCAGCCGGACTCCTGGACTATGAAGATACAAGATTGAAGACTTCGTCCCGTGTCCGGAAGGGACTTTCCTTGGCGTGGAAGGCAAGCTTGGCGATACGGATATGTAGATCTCCTACCATTGTAACCGACTTTGTGTGACCCTAACCCTCTCCGGTGTCTATATAAACCGGAGGGTTTTAGTCTGTAGGACAACATACACAACAATCATACCATAGGCTAGCTTCTAGGGTTTAGCCTCTCCGATCTCGTGGTAGATCTACTCTTGTACTACCCATATCATCAATATTAATCAAGCAGGACGTAGGGTTTTACCTCCATCAAGAGGGCCCGAACCTGGGTAAAACTTCGTGTCCCTTGCCTCTTGTTACCATCCGACCTAGACGCATAGTTCGGGACCCCCTACCCGAGATCCGCCGGTTTTGACACCGACAGTTCCTTTTGGAGGACTTCTGGAACTTTCTCACGAGCATAGCCAGTTCTCGGCCAGGTTCCTCAGCATCATCTGTACTGCATTCAAATAGTTCTTCTTCTTCTTCAAATGAAGAAATTTCCTTTTCTTTAGCCTTTGCCTTCTAAGCGCGAGGTCGTCCATAGTTGGGACCATACATATCTCTCTTCTCAACTTGCTGAAACTCATGAGTGTCGAACCTCTCAAGAATATCAGCGGGATCAAGTGACTTGTAATCAGGACGCTCTTGTATCATCAGGGCCAAGGTATCAAAGGAGCTATCAAGAGACCTCAGCCATTTCTTCACCACCTCGTGGTCAGTGATGTCAGCAGCACCCAGTGCTTGTATCCCATTGGAGATATCTGTGAGGCGATCGAAAGTTTGCTGGACATTTTCATTATCAAGCTGAAGTGATTGAAGAGATTGCGAAGCACATCAACTCGAGAGTCGCGTTGAGGGGAAACTCCCTCATTGACCTTGGAGAGCCTATCCGAGATCATCTTTGATGTTTCTAGTGCACTCACTCGGCCATACTGCCCTTTGTTGAGGTGTCCACACATGATGTTCTTCGCTTGAGGGTCTAGTTGCTTGAATCTCTTCACATCGGCAGCATTGATGCTAGGAGCAATAGAGGGAACACAGTTCTCAACAATGAACCAGAGATCCTTGTCAATTGCCTCAAGATGCATGCGCATCATGTTATTCCAGTAAGGATAGTCTGTGACATCAAAGACGGGGCACGCAGCAGAAACCTTGATCATACCTACGGTCGACATAACTAAAACTCCAGGTGGTTAAACCAAAATCACACAGAACAAGGGAGTACCTTGCTCTGATACCAATTGAATGCACAGGTCACTCCTAGAGGGGGGAATGGGACATTTTTTATAAATTCATCAAACTATGAAGAATTTGATGAAGATCAAAGTGAAGAAATAGAAACACAGAGGAAATTAAGTCAACACAGAACCAGAGTACATGCAATCAGGATACATAAGAGTGAAGAACATGCAATCATACATTCATACACGCATGAAGAAAATGAACTGAGGAAATGATGAAGGAAATATGCCCTAGAGGCAATAATAAAGTTGTTATTTATATTTCCTTATATCATGATAAATGTTTATTATTCATGCTAGAATTGTATTAACCGGAAACTTAGTACATGTGTGAATACATAGACAAACAGAGTGTCCCTAGTATGCCTCTACTTGACTAGCTCGTTAATCAAAGATGGTTAAGTTTCCTAGCCATGGACATGTGTTGTCATTTGATGAACGGGATCACATCATTAGAGAATGATGTGATGGACAAGACCCATTTGTTAGCTTAGCATAATGATCGTTCGGTTTTATTGCTACTTCTTTCTTCATAACTTATACATGTTCCTCTGACTATGAGATTATGAAACTCCCGAATACCGGAGGAACACCTTGTGTGCTATCAAACATCACAACGTAAATGGGTGATTATAAAGATGCTCTACATGTGTCTCCGATGGTGTTTGTTGAGTTGGCATAGATCGAGATTAGGATTTGTCACTCTGTGTATTGGAGAGGTATCTCTGGGCCCTCTCGGTAATGCACATCACTCTAAGCCTTGCAAGCATTGTGACTAATGAGTTAGTTGTGGGATGATGCATTACGGAACGAGTAAAGAGACTTGCCGGTAACGAGATTGAACGAGGTATGAGGATACCGACGATCGAATCTCAGGCAAGTAACATACCGATGACAAAGGGAACAACATATATCGTTATGCGGTTTGACCGATAAAGATCTTCATAGAATATGTGGGAGCCAATATGAACATCCAGGTTCCTCTATTGGTTATTGACTGGAAACGTGTCTCGGTCATGTCTACATAGTTCTCGAACCCGTAGGGTCCGCGCGCTTAACGTTCTGTGACGATTTGTATTATGAGTTATGTGATTATATGACCGAAGTTTGTTCGGAGTGCTGGATGAGATAGGGGACATGGCGAGGAGTCTCGAAATGGTCGAGACATAAATATTGATATATTGGAAGGCTATATTCGGACATCGGAAAGGTTCCGAGTGATTTGGGTATTTTTCAGAGTACCGGAGAGTTACGGAATTCGTATTGGGCCTTAATGGGCCGGGAAAAGAGAGAAAGGCCTCAAGGGTGGCCGTGCCCCTTCCCCATGGACTGGTCCGAATTGGACTAGGGAAAGGGGGCGCCCCCTTCCTTCCTTCTCCTTCTCCCTTCCATTTTTCCTATTCCATGTGGGAGGTGGAATCCTACTAGGACTAGGGAGTCCTAGTAGGACTCGACACTTTGGGCGCGCCCTATGAGGGTCGGCCTCCTCCTCCCTCCATCCTTTATATACGTGGCCAGGGGGCACCCCATAGACACACAAATTGATTGTTTCCTGCCGTGTGCGGTGCCCCCCTCCACCATAATCCACCTCAGTCATATCGTAGCGGTGCTTAGGCGAAGCCCTATTCCGGTAGCATCATCATCACCGTCATCACACCTCATGCTGACGAAGGTCTCCCTCGACACTCTGCTGGATCGTGAGTTCTTGGGACGTCACCGAGCCGAACATGTCCAGACTGCGGAGGTGCCGTACTTTCAGTACTAGGATCGATCGATCGTGAAGACATACGACTACGTCAACCGCGTTGTCATAACGCTTCTGTTTACGGTCTACGAGGGTACGTAGACAACACTCTCCCCTCTCGTTGCTATGCATCACCATGATCTTGCGTGTGCGTAGGAAATTTTTTGAAATTACTGCGTTCCCCAACAGTGGCATCCGAGCCAGGTCTATGCCTAGATGTTATATGCACGAGTAGAACACAAAGGAGTTGTGGGCGTGGGTATATACATATTGATTACCGTCACTAGTTGTTTCCTGATTCAGCGGTATTGTTGGATGAAGCGGCCCAGACTGACATTACGCGTATGCTTACGCGAGACTGGTTCTACCAACGTGATTTGACCACAGGTGGATGGTGCGTGTCAGTTTATCCAACTTTAGTTGAATCGGATTCAATGAACAGGGCTCTTTCTGAAGATCAAAAAGCAATCACTATACCGCGTTGTGGTTTCTGATGCGTAGGTAAGAACAGTTCTTGCTCAGCCCGTAGCAGCGATGTAAAACTTGCAACAACAGTGTAGAGGACGTCTAACTTGTTTTTGCAGGGCATGTTGTGATGTGATATGGTCAAGACGTGATGAGATATAAATTGTTGTATGAGATGATCATGTTTTGTTGAAGTTATCGGCAACTGGCAGAAGCCTTATGGTTGTCTCTTTATTGCATAAGATGCAAGCGCCATACAATTGTTTTACTTTATCGCTATGCGATAGCAATAGTTGCAAAAGCAATTGTTAGCGAGACGACCATGTGACGACACGTTAATAGAGATCAAGATGATGGAGATCATGGTGTCATGCCGGTGATGATGGAGATCATGACGGTACTTTGGAGATGGAGATCAAAGGTACAAGACGATGATGGCCATATCATGTCACATATTTTGATTGCATATGATGTTTATCCTTTATGCATCTTATTTTGCTTAGTTCGGCGGTAGCATTATAAGATGATCTCTCACTAAATTTCAAGGTACAAGTGTTCTCCCTGAGTATGCACAGTTGCGATAGTTCTTCGTGTTGAGACACAACATGATGATCAGGTGTGATAAGCTCTACGTTCACATACAACGGGTGCAAGCCAGTTTTGCACATGCAGAATACTCAGGTTAAACTTGACGAGCCTAGCATATGCAGATATGGCCTCGGAACACTGATACCGAAAGGTCGAGCGTGAATCATATAGTAGATATGATCAACATAGTGATGTTCACCATTGAAAACTACTCCATCTCACGTGATGATCAGACATGATTTAGTTGATATGGATCACGTGATCACTTAGATGATTAGAGGGATGTCTAAGTGGGAGCTCTTAAGTAATATGATTAATTGAACTTAAATTTATCATGAACTTAGTCCTGATAGTATTTGCATATCTATGATGTAGATCAATTGCTCGCGTATAGCTTCCCTGTTTTATTTATGATATGTTCCTAGAGAAAACTATGTTGAAAGATGATAGTAGCAATGATGCGGATTGGATCCGTGATCTGAGGATTATCCTCGTTGCTGCACAGAAAAATTATGTCCTTGATGCACTGCTAGGTGACATAACTATTACAGGAGCAAATGCAGACATTATGAATGTTTGACAAAGCTCGGTATGATGACTACTTGATAGTTTAGTGCACCATGCTTTACGGCTTAGAACCGGGACTTCAAAAATGTTTTGAACGCCACGGAGCATATAAGATGTTCCAAGAGTTTAGATTGGTATTTTATACTCATGCCCGTGTCAAGAGGTATGAGACCTCTCATAGTACTTTGCCTACAAGATGGAGGAGAATAGCTCAACCAGAGCATGTGCTTAGATTGTCTGGGTACTACAATTGCTTGAATCAAGTGGGAGTAAATCATCTAGATAAGATAGTAATTGACAAAGTTCTACACTATCACCAAGTTACTAGAACTTCGTGATGAACTATAATGTGCAAGGGATAACGAAAACAATTCCCAAGCTCTTCGCGATGCTAAAATCGGCGAAGGTAGAGATCAAGAAAAGCATCAAGTGTTGATGGCTGACAAGACCACTAGTTTGAAGTAAAAGGGCAAGGGAAAGAAAGGGAACTTCAAGAAGAATGGCAAGCAAGTTGCTACTCCAGTGAAGAAACCCAAATCTAGACTCAAGCCTGAAACTGAGTGCTTCTACTGCAAAGGAAATGGTCACTAGAAGCGGAACTGCCCCAAATACTTGGCGGATAAGAAGGATGGCAAGTGAACAAAAGTATATGTGATATACATGTTATTGATGTGTACTTTACTAGTGTTTATAGTAGCCCGTTGGTATTTGATACTGGTTCAGTTGCTATGATTAGTAACTTGAAACTGGAGTTACAAAATGAACAGAGACTAGTTGAGGGCAAGGTGACGATGTGTGTCGGAAGTGATTCCAAGATTGATAAGATCATCATCGCACACTCCCTTTACCTTCGGGATTAGTGTTGAACCTAAAATAAATGTTATTTGGTGTTTGCGTTGAGCATAATATGATTAGATCATGTTTATTGCAATATGGTTATTCATTTAAGTCAAAGAATAATTGTTATTCTGTTTACATGAATAAAACCTTCTATGGTCATACACCCAAGGTGAATGGTTTATTGAATCTTAATCGTAGTGATACACATATTCATAATATTGAAGCCAAAAGATGCAAAGTTAATAATGATAGTGCAACTTATATGTGGTACTACCATTTAGGTCATACTGGTGTAAAGCGCATGAAGAAACTCCATGCTGATGTGCTTTTGGAATCACTTGATTATGAATCATTTGATGCTTGCAAACTATGCCTCATGGGCAAGATGACTAAAACTCCATTCTTCGGAACAATGGAGCAAGCAACTGACTTATTGGAAATAATACATACTGATGTCTGCAATCTGATGATTGTTGAGGCTCGTGGCGGGTATCGTTATTTTCTGACCTTCACAGATGATTTGAGCAGATATGGGTATATCTACTTGATGAAACATAAGTCTGAAACATTTGAAAAGTTCAAAGAATTTCGGAGTGAAGTGGAAAATCATCGTAACAAGAAAATAATGTTTCTGCGGTCTGATCGTGGAGGAGAATATTTGAGTTACGAGTTTGGTCTTCATTTGAAACAATGCGGAATAGTTTCGCAACTCACACCACCTAGAACACCATAGCATAATGGTGTGTCTGAACGTCATAACCGTACTTTATTAGATATGGTGCGATCTATTGATACGTCTCCAACGTATCTATAATTTTTGATTGCTCCATGCTATCATATATTCTGATTTGGATGTTTAATGGGCTTATTTATACACTTTTATATTATTTTTGGGACTAACCTATTAACCGGAGGCCCAGCCCAAATTGCTGTTTTTTTGCCCATTTCAGTGTTTCGCAGAAAAAGAATATCAAACGGAGTCCAAACGGAATGAAACCTTTGGGAGCGTGATTTTTGGAACAAATGTGATCTAGAGGACTTGGAGTGGACGTCAAGCAATCAATGAGGAGGCCACGAGGCAGGGGAGTGCCTACCCCCCTAGGCGCGCCCTCCACCCTCGTGGGCCCCTCGTGGCTCCAACGACTGTAACATCCCAAAATTCTAAATTTTGGAATGTTATAATAAATAGATAGATTTGATTTATTGTTTGATTGATTGTCCGAAAGTGAGTGAATTCGAAACGTTTTTGAAAGTTAAATGAGAGGGAGTAAAAGGACTGTCCCAAACTTTCATTTTGCATTTATGATCTTCGTGAATTCAAATTCTTTTCAAATACAAAACCCTAGAGAGAAGATGACATGACTTTTTCCATTTAAATTAAATGAAAGGGGTATTTGAAAATATTTGAATTTCATTTGGAAATGTTTCAATTCATAAACTTCATGCAACTCAATGATTTTCATGAGAGAAGATAAAATGACTTCTTCAAATTATATGAAATATGAGTTGGGAGTTTCAAAGAATTAAATTCAAAGTTCTTTTGGATTTATTTTCAATTTGGAGTTATTTGGGTTTTAATCAAATTATTTTTCTCCAAAAATAAAATATATAGAAATTAGGGTAAAATGATTCCCTACAATAGAAAATTGGAGAAAAATTAATTTGAAATCATTTTGGTATTTTTAAAATGATTTTTGTTGGATTTTAATAGACCAGTAGGACTCTTTGATTTATCTGATTTTGTGTGGATTTTATTTGGCATATTAGAAATGTCCAAGTTGTGGAAAATATTTTTCTGAAAATTTTGATATATTATATGCCTACATAATATTTTTTGTTATTTTGTTTTTATTATTTTAGTTCTCTGAAAAAAAGAATTTATTAAAAAAAGGTTTCCCTCGCCGACTGGGCCGGCCCCAGGCCCAGCCAACCGCGCCGGCTCACCCCTGCATCGTCCCCGACAGGACGGGAGCCCTGCTCCCGCACACCATCGCCGGCGCCGTACGCCGCCAGGACACCGCCGTCGTTGCCCCCTCCCGCAAGCTCCGCGCCTCGCCTCCCCTCCCTTAAATAGCGGAGCCCTGGGCCCCGACGCCGCGCCCTCGACCCCGCTCCTCCCCGCATCGCCGCACTGCGCCGCCACGCCGCCATTGCCGCACCTCAGCCCCACCGCCTCTCGCCTCGCGCCACCACCGCACCTCCGCCCGCTGCCGCGCCGCTGACGCCGCCGCCACCGTTGCAAGCTTCGCCGCCTCGCAGTGCCGCCGCCGCTGCCGCATCACTTCGCCGGAGCCGCCGCGACACTCGCCGGAGTTAACCGCCGCCGCCTCCGGTTTATTTTCCTCGAACCGGTATAACCAATAAAACCGACCTGGTTTTCTCTTCGGTTTTTTTCTTTTATACGATTTATTGTTTCAGGTTAAGTTAACCAGAGATCGTTCGTCCGTTAGTTCTCTATAGTGAACGATTTCGTTCTGTAGGGCTCTGTAGCGAACGTTCGCTATTTAGATCTTCTCCTTTTTCTTTTTATTTTTTTTTGGCCAGGGACCTATTCGTGATAATTTTCTTCACAGATTAGTCCTTGTACTTCAATCTATCACTACTTTTTACTCGTTAGTCCAAATCCAACGAAACCAACGCCCACGTCTTCGTTATGATCTCTTCTATCCAGATAAACAACTTAAACATGTTTTTGAAAAGTTTAAAATTTAAATTAGATCAGATTTGAATTCAAACTTCGTTTGATCATAACTTGAGTTTTGTAGCTCCGTTTGAGTTGATTCTTTTTGCAAATCGAAGCTCTTGACCTAAACATTCTAATAAGGCCAAATTCACATAATTTTGGTACTGTTAGAAATTGTTTTATGTTGCAAGAGTCATTTGCTTGGTTTTGAAGTTTTCCGAATCGTCTTCTTCGTTCTTTCTAATCTTTTGAGTGATTGCTTATGTGTGGTTACTATTGTTTGCTTACGATAGATTGACCGGAGTGTGACGAGTAGAACTATCAAGAGTTTTGAGTGCGAATCATCTTCATCAACATTGCAGGCAAGTTCACACTTTGATCATATCCCCTTCCATACCCAGTTTTTATGCATTAGCTTCACCCTCAAACATTGCATGAGTAGGATTGATAACATGTGGGTATTGGGAAGTAGTTTATGAGGTAGGAACCTATTGCCCTGCATTCAAACCTTGGGAGTTACTTTTACGTTATGCTTACATGGCCATCCTATGCTCGTAGACGTGGATTGGGTTTTGAGAGTATCCATGACAGATGTGAGATTGTTAATTAATGGTTTACTTAAGGTGGCAACTTAAACACACATCTGGGTGGATTGAGGCACCTGGTTATTCTAGGATTGCCTGTCTAGGCACCTGGGTAATCCAGGACTTGCCTGTTTTCTTTTGGACCGCCACCCAGGCTCAAAGGGATCATGAGATTATTCATACTAGAAACTTCCGTGTGCGGCCACAAGCCATTATGGGCTCTGGCATAGTTGATTAAGTCGTGCGAACTCTTACAGGGTAGACTAGCAGATGTAGGGGAAAGTAGGTGTGCTGGTCTATCCATCGTAAGGTGCTAGCGCTTCTGAAAGACTGTGTCTCTGTCATCCGTTTCTCAAACACCATGTAGTGCGAGAAATCCAACGGAGGCGATCGAGTCTTGTGGGGAAAAGTGCGCAAACCTCTACAGAGTGTAACAAACTAATCATGATTAGCCGTGTCCCCGGTTATGGACATCTTGAGTATCTAGTTCTTGGATTATCCTGTTGATCTCATCACGTTACTTTAAATGAATATTGTTGGGTTTAATGATGTTACTTAATTGGGATTGAGAATGCTGTCAACCATTCTCAATGTTCAACAACCACCATGATAGTTAAATAAAATTTATTCCTTTGCAGTAGGGAAAAATTGGCTTTACGCAAAAACCTTATAACCATAGAGCTTTTCCACCAGCCAAATATGCATGTATTGATAGTCTTTATTCATCATTCTCTATGGTGTGAATTTGCCAGTACATTCAATGTACTAACCCTCTGTGGCTGCAACGTCTCATGTTGCAGGATTATCTTATGATGAGTAAGTGATACGTTAGGGTTATGATTTCTACACTCAACTTTGTCGTTGGTGTTGATGGGAATCCACAACCTTGTTACTTCTGCTATTTTGGATTTGAGGTAATAGTATTTACGTTACTTTTACATGTGATTTACCTCTGTTATAAATCCTCGAGTACTCTGTGTGTCGGCATACCGATCCAGGGATGACACTTAAGCACAGAGACTTGACCCATTCGGGTCGGGTCGCTACAAGATGGTATCAGAACACATGTTGACTGTAGGACGTGACCCTAGAAACTGGCGCCCATAGCAAAGATTTTTCTCTACAACTTTCCCTTTCAAAAAAATTCTTTTACCTCTCTTCTCTTCTGAGCTTATTCAAAAATTCCCTTTAGTGAGACCATACCCCTTTCCCCTTTTTAACCACACGAAGATTCGACTGATGAGACCACTCCAAGAAGTACAAGATATCGGACAACTAAGACCACTTCGAAATGAAGAGTATTTTCCGTGCAGCTGAATAATGGAAACTACAACGGGTGAAGACCGAAGACAAGTAGAATTTGAAGGCTCTGAAGAATTCCCAGATTTGTATGACCTAGGAAGGCTACCCTTATGGAACTTGACAGATTATGGAAGTTGTCAATACCCGAGATAAAGGTGTATCAGAGAAAGACTGAAACAAGGAGTATGAGAACTCGAAGTTTTGTCAAAGTTTTCCCTAAGGCAGGAGATATCAACTATGGAATGATAGCTCATGGGAATGACAAGAGCAGAAACATGGTTATCCGTGATCTCATCGCCCGCTGATGCTATTGTCACCGGGCTGGGTTAAGCAGGCATTTCTTCGGGAGGATTGGATGGTAGAAGGCTGACGTAGCAGCTATCAGCAAAAGATGAAGTTTTAACCTTAGCCGGTGTATCACCAAGATCTGGAGTGTTACATCAAGAAGTTAAGATGGAGCTACAAGAAGCCGTATTTTGACAAGGAGCATTTCGTGAAGAACTTAGGACCCAGAAGTTGAAGTAGCCAAGCTGGAGGAGCAAAACCTCGAGAAACCGGAGATTCGTCAGGAACTAGACCATGGTTCATGCCAAGGATGTTGAAACCTAGAAGTTTGAAATACAACTCCAAAATATTAAATGACGTCACGAGAGACTTCGCGTCATAAGAGTTGATCTGGCAAAAGAACTTGAGAAGGACAAGCATGATCGGAAGAAGCCATTGGAGGCTTGAACAAGGCTTGAAGAGTTTGGAGACGTTGAAGATTTATTGACCTTTAGAAGACCAAACCCCTGTTATATACCTACGTTAGATGAGACGTTTGTGAGTTGTCATTTGTTTGATGTTTTTCCCGACGGCCACAAATAAAATCTGTCTTTTCAAAACTTTTGTTTGTATTGTGTGTATCCCTCTCCCTCTCTCTTATCTTACCCCAAACCCACATGGATCAAATAGAGGATGAATGGAGATGAGCTTGTATTTTCTGGACCGATGAGTCAGTTGGAGACAGACCGATGGATTTAGAACATGGAAGATCACATGTAGAATAACCCTATAGTTGGAAATGATATGACCCAGCATGCTCTTTAGTGCTTTGAAAGAGGTGCTGCTACTTGGTGGAGGATATACCAAACCATGAATGGATGGCAAGGAGTAACCACTTGGAGAGAATTTTAAGTTGACTATGCCAAAGCCTTGGCTTGTGTCCCAGAAGTTGAAGCCTTATGGAAAGGATATGAAGAAACATTGTGCATGCAAGATTTGTGGAGAAATCGGACACACCCATAAAGAACACAAGGATGAATGCCCTAATTGTGAAGGAAGTCACCCAATTGAAGAATGCCCAACTAGGAAGATTACTTGTTTCTTGTGTGAAGGGACTACCCACTATCCTGCTCAGTGCCACATCTACCCCATGGTACAACGAACCATCCAGCAGAAGAAAGAAGAAATGAAAGGAGCCCTCATGGAAATTTTAGAAGAAGCTATGATGGAGGACAAGACCCGAGTAAACCCTGCACTAAGTCTTGCTATTCATGTGGAGAAGAAGGACACATCTCCCAAAATTGTTTGAATGGGGATCTAGTAGAATTCCCGACAGAGGAAGTAGAATATGACCCAGAGAAATAGAAGCCATGATTGGCATGGTAAGGTCCAGGAAGAGAAGCAGATTGGATTCCAGGAAGAATCTGAGTCATATCCCCTGTTACAGGTGCAAGGAGTCAGGACACTACCTCAACAATTGCCCAAAAAGGAAACCTAGATACTTGTTAGAAGTAATATGTTTTAGTTGTAATGGAGCAGGGCACTTTGCCAGAGAATGCCCCAAGGAGAAGGAGACTTGTGCTAGATAGTTGAGTTTGCAACAAAAGAAATGGAGTAGTAGAAGTGAGAACATTTTCTTTTATATTGAGGTGTTGAGTTGAGACATGTAATGGAAAAGTGAGAGATTGTAATTAATTGAGAGTGAATAAAGTTAGCATCGTTGGTACTGATATGGATTTTATGAGTTGTTACTCTATGAAGAAGGATTTTGGCCATTTTGAGGATATGAGAAATATGTTCTATGGAAGATTTGTGCATTTTAAGGGTGGTAGTACCCTGTAAGAACCATTGACCCCTGGAAAAGATAAGGATACTCCACTGAGTGGATTTCAGACAAAAATGAATATGAGTTTTGTCTCAATACGTGTGATGCCCCAAGAGTATGTGGGATGAAGTTGGAGACCGTCAGTTGTTTGGACCAAATGTGATCAAGGAGTCGGAAGAGAATGTTAAGTTGATTCGAGATAGACTGAAGGTAGCTCAGTCTAGACAGAAGAGTTATGCAAACTTAAAAACGCAAGGAGGTAGTCTATGAAATTGGAGACAGAGCATGTCTTCATGTGTTCCCCCTGTGAGGAGTTAAACAATTTGGAGTTAAGGGAAAGTTATCCCCGAGATTTGTAGGACCGTACCGAGTTTTGGAGCGTATGGGAGAAGTGGCCAACAAGTTGGAGTCACCCAAAGGACTGTCAGGAGTTCATGAAGTGTTTCATGTTTCTCAGTTGAAGAGTGCCATGCAGAGATGGCCAATATTTCCCTGTAAGGATGCTTGACCCTGGAAAGGATAATGATGTTCCACGAAGTGGAATATGGACTCCATAAGTATAAGTTTATATCTCGGTATGAGGGATATCCCACGAGGATGAAGAGATGAATTACTATTGGATATAAAGGAGGTATGATGTCGGAAATATGGATCAATGGAAACTCCATGATGAGTCCGAGTAATCATGTCCTAGTTTGGTGCCAATAGAAGGAAGAAGACAATACAGTTGGATGGATTCTAAGTATGCTAGGAAGCTGGAAGTTGGATGTTGGAATAATGATAAGTTGCCCGATGATAAGTTCAAGGACTACAAGTGATGAGGTGTGCCATAACCCACAGGCCCCAGGACCTGCCAAGAAGCAAGCACATTCTTGCTGAAGGAAAAACCTTGGAAGTGGATATACCTTTGTCGACAGACGATTTTATAGGAGTTTACGCAAAACCTGAGAGTTGTGAAGGAACGATAGATGTTTGTCTGGCTTGCAGAATCAATGGATTATTCCGAACTTGGTTCGTCGACGAGAGAAATTCTATAATGCTTGTGAGGATGACCGAGTGTTACAATGCGAGATTCGCTAAACTGTGTACAAGGTAATGATTTGGGTGCGGGATGGATTGATCACCATACCGACTTACTCTTATTATTCGCCTTGCTATATGGGATGGTAAATCTGAGTGACTTACCTATAGTGGAGAGACGACGATCAAAACCTTGTTTAAGCCTTAGAATGGTATAGGTATTTTTCCCTTGTACAAGGCAGCTTTGCCAACCGTAGGTTATACGGTGAGGATCACCCAGACCCATTTCCTGTAGGAGAAACCACAAATTGTTGACCACCATGAGATATCGATAGTTGCTAAGTTTTGGCGCCAGACCCGTCAGCTAAGAAGACCCAATCTCGGAAGAACCTTACCAAGATGAAAGGATAGAAAAATTGTGGTAAGGTTATGCCACTACCGGAAGAGCCCGGATAAGGAATTATCCTGAAGATCTAAGAAGACCGACACTGTCAAGAATAAGGATGGAGTATATGAGTTTTGATGGAACAGTAACCATGCTTCTAAGGGTGGTAGCACACCAGACCCCTGTGATGATCGACGGATTTTGAGAAGACCCCAAACCCTAACCTTTTTCTTTCTAGCCTCTCCGAATCTCGAGGACGAGATTCCTTTTAAGGGTGGTAGGTTTGTAACATCCCAAAATTCTAAATTTTGGAATGTTATAATAAATAGATAGATTTGATTTATTGTTTGATTGATTGTCCGAAAGTGAGTGAATTCGAAACGTTTTTGAAAGTTAAATGAGAGGGAGTAAAAGGACTTTCCCAAACTTTCATTTTGCATGTATGATCTTCGTGAATTCAAATTCTTTTCAAATACAAAACCCTAGAGAGAAGATGACATGACTTCTTCCATTTAAATTAAATGAAAGGGGTATTTGAAAATATTTGAATTTCATTTGGAAATATTTCAATTCATAAACTTCAAGCAACTCAATGATTTTCATGAGAGAAGATAAAATGACTTCTTCAAATTATATGAAATATGAGTTGGGAGTTTCAAAGAATTAAATTCAAAGTTCTTTTGAATTTATTTTCAATTTGGAGTTATTTCGGTTTTAATCAAATTATTTTTCTCCAAAAATAAAATATATAGAAATTACGGTAAAATGATTCCCTACAATAGAAAATTGGAGAAAAATTAATTTGAAATCATTTTGGTATTTTTAAAATGATTTTTGTTGGATTTTAATAGACCAGTAGGACTCTTTGATTTATCTGATTTTGTGTGGATTTTATTTGGCATATTAGAAATGTCCAAGTTGTGGAAAATCTTTTTCTGAAAATTTTGATATATTATATGCCTATATAATATTTCTTGTTATTTTGTTTTTATTATTTTAGTTCTCTAAAAAAAAGAATTTATTAAAAAAAGGTTTCCCTCGCTGACTCGGCCAGCCCCACGCCCAGCCAACCGCGTCGGCCTACCCCTGCGTCGTCCCCGACAGGACGGGAGCCCTGCTCCCGCACACCATCGCCGGCGCCGTATGCCGCCAGGACACCGCCGCCGTTGCCCCCTCCCGCAAGCTCCGCGCCTCGCCTCCCCTCCCTTAAATAGCGGAGCCCTGGGCCCCGACGCCGCGCCCTCGACCCCGCTCCTCCCCGCATCACCGCACTGCGCCGCCTCGCCGCCATTGCCGCACCGCAGCCCCACCGCCTCTCGCCTCGCGCCGCCACCGCACCTCCGCCCGCTGCCGCGCCGCTGACGCCACCGCCGCCGCTGCAAGCTCTGCCGCCTCGCAGTGCCGCCGCCGCTGCCGCATCACTTCGGCGGAGCCGCCACGACACTCGCTGGAGTTAACCGCCGCCGCCTTCGGTTTATTTTCCTCGAACCGGTATAACCAATAAAACCCGACCTGGTTTTCTCTTCGGTTTTTTTTCTTTTATACGGTTTATTGTTTTTGGTTAAGTTAACCAGAGATCGTTAGTCCGTTAGTTCTCTGTAGTGAACGATTTCGTTCTGTAGGGCTCTGTAGCGAACGTTCGCTATTTAGATCTTTTCTTTTTTCTTTTTATTTTTTTTCGGCCAGGGACCTATTCGTGATAATTTTCTTCACAGATTAGTCCCTGTACTTCAATCTATCACTACTTTTTACTCGTTAGTCCAAATCCAACAAAACCAACGCCCACGTCTTCGTTACGATCTCTTCTATCCAGATAAACAACTTAAACATGTTTTTGAAAAGTTTAAAATTTAAATTAGATCAGATTTGAATTCAAACTTCGTTTTATCATAACTTGAGTTTCGTAGCTCCGTTTGAGTTGATTCTTTTTGCAAATCGAAGCTCTTGACCTAAACATTCTAATAAGGCCAAATTCACATAATTTTGGTACTGTTAGAAATTGTTTTATGTTGCAAGAGTTATTTGCTTGGTTTTGAAGTTTTCCGAATCGTCTTCTTCGTTCTTTCTAATCTTTTGAGTGATTGCTTATGTGTGGTTACTATTGTTTGCTTACGATAGATTGACCGGAGTGTGACGAGTAGAACTATCAAGAGTTTTGAGTGCGAATCATCTTCATCAACATTGCAGGCAAGTTCACACTTTGATCATATCCCCTTCCATACCCAGTTTTTATGCATTAGCTTCACCCTCAAACATTGCATGAGTAGGATTGATAACATGTGGGTATTGGGAAGTAGTTGATGAGGTAGGAACCTATTGCCCTGCATTCAAACCTTGGGAGTTACTTTTACGTTATGCTTACATGGCCATGCTATGCTCGTAGACGTGGATTGGGTTTTGAGAGTATTCATGACAGATGTGAGATTGTTAATTAATGGTTTACTTAAGGTGGCAAGTTAAACACACATCTAGGTGGATTGAGGCACCTGGTTATTCTAGGATTGCCTGTCTAGGCGCCTGGGTAATCCAGGACTTGCCTGTTTTCTTTTGGACCGCCACCCAGGCTCAAAGGGGTAATGAGATTATTCATACTAGAAACTTCCGTGTGCAGCCACAAGCCATTATGGGCTCTGGCATAGTTGATTAAGTCGTGCGAACTCTTACAGGGTAGACTAGCAGATGTAGGGGAAAGTAGGTGTACCGGTCTATCCATCGTAAGGTGCTAGCGCTTCTGAAAGACTGTGTCTCGGTCATCCGTTTCTCAAACACCATGTAGTGCGAGAAATCCAACAGAGGCGATCGAGTCTTGTGGGGAAAAGTGCGCAAACCTCTGCAGAGTGTAACAAACTAATCATGATTAGTCGTGTCCCCGGTTATGGAAATCTTGAGTATCTAGTTCTTGGATTATCCTGTTGATCTCATCACGTTACTTTAAATGAATATTGTTGGGTTTAATGATGTTACTTAATTGGGATTGAGAATGCTGTCAACCATTCTCAATGTTCAACAACCACCATGATAGTTAAATAAAATTTATTCCTTTGCAGTAGGGAAAAATTGGCTTTACGCAAAAACCTTATAACCATAGAGCTTTTCCACCAGCCAAATATGCATGTAGTGATAGTCTTTATTCATCATTCTCTATGGTGTGAATTTGCCAGTACATTCAATGTACTGACCCTCTGTGGCTGCAACATCTCATGTTGCAGGATTATCTTACGACAAGTAAGTGATACATTAGGGTTACGATTTCTACACTCAACTTTGCCGTTGGTGTTGATGGGAATCCACAACCTTGTTACTTCCGCTATTTTGGATTTGAGGTAATAGTATTTACGTTACTTTTACATGTGATTTACCTTTGTTATAAATCCTCGAGTACTGTGTGTGTCAGCATACCGATCCAGGGATGACACTTAAGCACAGAGACTTGACCAATTCGGGTCGGGTCGCAACACCGACCTACTTCTTCCTCCTATATATATTGACATACCCCGAAAACATCCAGGAGCACCACGAAACACTATTTCCACCACTGTAACCGTCTGTACCCAAGAGATACCATCTTGGGGCCTTTTCCGGAGCTCTGCCGGAGGGGGCATTGATCACGGAGGGCCTCTACATCAACTCCATGGCCCCTCCGATGATGTGTGAGTAGTTTACCTCAGACCTTCGGGTCCATAGCTAGTAGCTAGATGGCTTCTTCTCTCTCTTTAGATCTCAATACAAAGTTCTCCTCGATTCTCTTGGTGATCTATTCGATGTAATCTTCTTTTGCGGTTTGTTTGTCGAGATGATGAATTGTGGGTTTATGATCAAGTTTATCTATGAACAATATCTGAATCTTCTCTAAATTATTTTATGTATGATTGGTTATCTTTGCAAGTCTCTTTGAATTATCAGTTTGGTTTGGCCTACTAGATTGATCTTTATTGCAATGGGAGAAGTACTTAGCTTTGGGTTCAATCTTGCGGTGCTCGATCCCAGTGACAGAAAGGGAAACGACACGTATTGTATTGTTGCCATCGAGGATAAAAAGATGGGGTTTATATCATATTGCATGAGTTTATCCCTCTACATCATGTCATCTTGCTTAAAGCGTTACTCCGTTCTTATGAACTTAATACTCTAGATGCATGTTGGATAACGGTCGATGTGTGGAGTAATAGTAGTAGATGCAGGCAGGAGTCGGTCTACTTGTCACGGACGTGATGCCTATATACATGATCATACCTAGATATTCTCATAATTATTCGCTTTTCTATCAATTGCTCGACAGTAATCTGTTCACCCACCATAATACTTATGCTATCTTGAGAGAAGCCACTAGTGAAACCTATGGACCCCGGGTCTATTTTCCATCATACAAGTTTCCAATCTATTTTATTTTGCAATCTTTACTTTCAATCTATATCATAAAAATACCAAAAATATTTATCTTATTATTATTATCTCTATCAGATCTCACTCTTGCAAGTGGTCGTGAAGGGATTGACAACCCCTTTATCGCGTTGGTTGCGAGGTTCTTATTTGTTTGTGTAGGTACGAGGTGACTCGCGCGTGGTCTCCTACTAGATTGATACCTTGGTTCTCAAAAACTGAGGGAAATACTTACGCTGCTTTGATGCATCACCCTTTCCTCTTCAAGGGAATACTAACGCATGCTCAAGAGGTAGCAAGAAGGATTTCTGGCGCCGTTTCTGGGGAGATCTACGCCAAGTCAAGACATACGAAGTACCCAACACAACTCTTACCCTTCGCATTACATTATTTGCCATTTGCCTCTCGTTTTCCTCTCCCCCACTTCACCCTTGCCGTTTTATCCGCCCTCTTTTTCGTTCGCCTCTTTTTCGCTTGCCTCTTGTTGCTTGTTGCCCTTATGGCTTTACCAAAAGGAGTTGATCCTCACCTTAGAAGGTTGGAAGAAATCGAAAACAACGTTAGAAGTTTTATGTCCTTGCAGTTTGAGCATAATAATTTCTTTAGAAATGAGCTTAAAGAACAAAAAAAAATTATCGGTTTCATGAATAAAGAGCTCGATGATATGTCTAAGGAATTTTATGGTTTGAAATCTCAGCTTGCTCATCTTGAAAAAATAATTGCTGAAATCTCGGATAAGCAGGCCACCTTAGTTAATAAGATGGCTGCTAAACCGGAAAGTTTTTATGAGAATAAAGATGAAGATCTAAAAGTAATTGGTGTATCCCCTATTAGATCTTTGTTTTGCAATATGAATCTTGATAATGATGGGACTAGAGATGAGTCAACTTTAGTTAGAAGGCGTCCCAAAAATTTGGAGTTTTTAGATCTTGGTGCAAAAATTGATAAAAGTGGGATTGGAGAGGTCAAAACTTTAGATAGCAATGAACCCACTATCTTGGATTTCAGGGAATTTAATTATGATAATTGCTCTTTGATAGATTGTATTTCCTTGTTGCAATCCAAGCTAAGTTATCCTCATGCTTATAGTCAAAATAAAGCTTTTACTAAACATATCGTTGATGCTTTGACGCAATCTTATGAAGAAAAACTTGAGTTGGAAGTTTCTATCCCTAGAAAACTTTATGATGAGTGGGAACCTACAATTAAAATTAAAATTAAAGATCATGAATTCTATGCTTTGTGTGATTTGGGTGCTAGTGTTTCCACGATCCCAAAAACTTTGTGTGATTTGCTAGGTTTACATGAATTTGATGATTGTTATTTAAACTTGCACCTTGCGGATTCCACTATTAAGAAACCTATGGGAAAGATTAATGATGTTCTTATTGTTGCAAATATGAATTATGTGCCCGTAGATTTCATTGTTCTTGATAAAGATTGCAATCCTTCATGTCCTATTATTCTTGGTAGACCTTTCCTTAGAATGATTGGTGCGATTATTGATATGAAGGAAGGAAATATTAGATTCCAATTTCCGTTAAGGAAATGCATGGAACACTTCCCTAGAAAGAAAATTAAATTACCATATGAATCTATATGACAGCCACTTATGGATTGCCTACCAAAGATGGCAATACCTAGATCTATCTTCGCTTTTATGCCTAGCTAGGGGCGTTAAACGATAGCGCTTGTTGGGAGGCAACCCAATTTTATTTTTATTCCTTGCTTTTTGTTCCTTTTTAGTAATAAATAATTTATCTAGCCTATGTTTTGGTTGTGTTTTTTGTGTTTAATTAGTGTTTGTGCCAAGTAGAACCGTCGTGAAGACTTGGGGAAAGTCTTTTTGATCTTGCTGTAAAAAACAGAAACTTTAGCGCTCACAACAATTGCTGCCATTTTTTATTGGAGAGTGCTATTTAGCTAATTCTTTTTGAATATGATTAATAGATAAATTCCACATGTACATCAATTTATTTTATAATTTTTGGGGTTCCAGAAGTTTGCGTTAGTTACAGATTACTACAGATTGTTCTGCTTTTGACAGATTCTGTTTTTAGTGTGTTGTTTGCTTATTTTGATGAATCTATGGCTAGTAATGGAGTTTATAAACCATAGAGAACTTGTAATACATTAGGTTTAACACCAATATAAATAAAGAATGAGTTAATTACAGTACCTTGAAGTGGTGTTTTGTTTTCTTTCACTAACGGAGCTCACGAGATTTTCTGTTAAGTTTTGTGTTGTGAAGTTTTCAAGTTTTGGGTAAAGATTTGATGGATTATGGAACAAGGAGTGGCAAGAGCCTAAGCTTGGGGATGGCCAAGGCACCCCAAGGTAAAATTCAAGGACACCAAAAATCCTAAGCTTGGGGATGCCCCGGAAGGCATCCCCTCTTTTGTCTTCGTTCATCGGTAACTTTACTTGGAGCTATATTTTTATTCGCCACATGATATGTGTTTTCCTTGGAGCGTCTTGTATGATTTGAGTCTTTGCCTTTTAGTTTACCAAAATCATCCTTGCTGTACACACCTTTTGAGAGAGAGACACATGAATCGGAATTTATTAGAATACTCTATGTGCTTCACTTATATCATTTGAGCTATATAGTTTTTGCTCTAGTGCTTCATTTATATATTTTAGAGAACGGTGGTGGTTTCATTTTATAGAAATAATTGATCTCTCATGATTCACCTATATTATTTTGAGAGTCCTTTAGAACAATATGAAAAATTGCTTTTAGGAATAATAAAAAACTTTCATATAAGTGCATTGGATACTAAGAGAAGCTTGATACTTGATGATTGTTTTGAGATATGGAGATAGTGATATCAAAGTTGTGCTAGTTGAGTAGTTCTGAATTTGAGAAATACTTGTGTTGAAGTTTGCAAGTCCCATAGCATGCACGTATGGTAAACTTTGTGTAACAAATTTGAAACATGAGGTGTTATTTCATTGTCTTCCTTATGAGTGGCGGTCGGGGACGAGCGATGGTATTTTCCTACCAATCTATCCCCCTAGGAGCATGCACATAATACTTGGTTTTCGATGACTTGTAGATTTATGCAATGAGTATGCGAGTTCTTTATGACTAATGTTGAGTCCATGGATTATACGCACTCTCACCCTTCCATCATTGCTAGCCTCTTCGGTACCGTGCATTGCCCTTTCTCACCTTGAGAGTTGGTGCAAACTTCGCCGGTGCATCCGAACCCCATGATATGATACGCTCTATCACACATAAACCTCCTTATATCTTCCTCAAAACAGCCACCATACCTACCTATTATGGCATTTCCATAGCCATTCTGAGATATATTGCCATGCAACTTTTCACCGTTCCGTTTGTTATGACATGCATCATCATTGTCATATTGCCTTGCATGATCATGTAGTTGACATCGTATTTGTGGCAAAGCCACCATTCATAATTCTTTCATACATGTCACTCATGAGTCATTGCACATCCCGGTACACCACCGGAGGCATTTATATAGAGTCATATCTTGTTCTAGTATCGAATTGTAATCATTGAGTTGTAAATAAATAGAAGTGTGATGATCATCATTAATAGAGCATTGTCCCATAAAAAAGAAAAAAAGTAAAGGCCAAATAAAAAAATGCCCAAAAAATAATTAAAAAGGAATAAAAATGGGCAATGCTACTATCCTTTTTCCACACTTGTGCTTCAAAGTAGCACCATGATCTTTATGATAGAGAGTCTCTTGTTTTGTCATTTTCATATACTAATGGGAATTTTTCATTATAGAACTTGGCTTATATATTCCAACAATGGGCCTCCTCAAGTGCCCTAGGTCTTTGTGAGCAAGCAAGTTGGATGCACACCCACTTAGTTTTTTTTGTTGAGCTTTTCATACATTTATAGCTCTAGTGCATCCGTTGCATGGCAATCCCTACTCCTTGCATTGGCAGCAATTGATGGGCATCTCCCTAGCCCATTGATTAGCCGCGTCAATGTGGGACTTTCTCTTTTTTGTCTTCTCCACATACCCCCCTTCATTATATTCTATTCCGGCCATGGTGCTATATCCATGGCTCACGCTCATGTATTGTGTGAAAGTTGAAAAAAGTTTGAGATTACTAAAGTATGAAACAATTGATTGGCTTGTCATCGAGGTTGTGCATGATGAGAGCATTCTTGTGTGACGAAAATGGAGCATGACCAAACTATATGATTTTGTAGGGATGAACTTTCTTTGGACATATTATTTTGAGAAGACATGATTGTTTAGTTAGTATGCCAGAAGTATTATTATTATGTCAATATTAAACTTTTATCTTGAATCTTTCGGATCTGAACATTCATGCCACAATAAATAAAATAACATTGAGAAATATGTTATGAAGCATTCCACATCAAAAATTCTATTTTTATCATTTACCTACTCAAGGACGAGCAGGAATTAAGCTTGGGGATGCTTGATACGTCTCCAACGTATCTATAATTTTTGATTGCTCCATGCTATTATATATTTTTTTTGGATGTTTAATGGGCTTATTTATACACTTTGATATTATTTTTGGGACTAACCTATTAACCGTAGGCCCAGCCCAAATTGTTGTTTTTTTCCTATTTCAGTGTTTCGCAGAAAAAGAATATCAAATGGAGTCCAAACGGAATGAAACCTTCGGGAGCGTGATTTTTGGAACAAACATGATCCAGAGGACTTGGAGTGGATGTCAAGCAATCAACGAGGAGGCCACGAGGCAGGGGCGCGCCTACCCCCCTGGGCGCGCCCTTCACCCTCGTGGGCCCCTCGTGGCCCCACCGACCTACTTCTTCCTCCTATATATATTGACATACCCCGAAAACATCCAGGAGCACCACGAAACCCTATTTCCACCGCCGCAACCTTTTGTGCCCAAGAGATCCCATCTTGGGGCCCTTTCCGGAGCTCTGTCGGAGGGGCCATTGATCACAGAGGGCCTCTACATCAACTCCATGGCCCCTCCGATGATGTGTGAGTAGTTTACCTCAGACCTTCGGGTCCATAGCTAGTAGCTAGATGGCTTCTTCTCTCTCTTTGGATCTCAATACAAAGTTCTTCTCGATTCTCTTGGAGATCGATTCGATGTAATCTTATTTTGTGGTGTGTTTGTCAAGATCCGATGAATTGTAGGTTTATGATCAAGTTTATCTATGAACAATATTTGAATCTTCTCTGAATTATTTTATGTATGATTGGTTATCTTTGCAAGTCTCTTCGAATTATCAGTTTGGTTTGGCCTACTGGATTGATCTTTCTTGCAATGGGAGAAGTGCTTAGCTTTGGGTTCAATCTTGCGGTGCTCGATCCCAGTGACAGAAAGGGAAACGACACGTATTGTATTGTTGCCATCGAAGATAAAAATATGGGGTTTATATCATATTGCGTGAGTTTATCCCTCTGCATCATGTCATCTTGCTTAAAGCGTTACTCCATTCTTATGAACTTAATACTCTAGATGCATGCTGGATAGCGGTCGATGTGTGGGGTAATAGTAGTAGATGTGGGCACGAGTCGTTCTACTTGTCATGTACGTGATGCCTATATACATGATCATACCTAGCTATTCTCATAATTATTCGCTTTTCTATCAATTGCTCGACAGTAATTTGTTCACCCACCGTAATACTTATGCTATCTTGAGAGAAGCCACTAGTGAAACCTATGGCCCTCGGGTCTATTTTCCATCATACAAGTTTCCAATCTATTTTATTTTGCAATCTTTACTTTCAATCTATATCATAAAAATACCAAAAATATTTATCTTATTATTATTATCTCTATCAGATCTCACTCTTGCAAGTAGCCGTGAAGGGATTGACAACCCCTTTATCGCGTTGGTTGCGAGGTTCTTATTTGTTTGTGTAGGTACGAGGTGACTCGCGCGTGGTCTCCTACTGTATTGATATCTTGGTTCTCAAAAACTGAGGGAAATACTTACGCTGCTTTGCTGCATCACCCTTTCCTCTTCAAGGGAGAACCAACGCATGCTCAAGAGGTAGCATCTATGATGTCTCTTACCAATTTATCACTATCGTTTTGGGGTTGTGCATTAGAGACAGTTGCATTCACGTTAAATAGGGCACCATCTAAATCCGTTGAGATGACACCATATGAACTGTGGTTTAGCAAGAAACCTAAGCTGTTGTTTCTTAAAGTTTGAGGCTATGATGCTTATGTGAAAAAGTTTCAACCTGATAAGCTCGAACCCAAATCGGACAAATGCGTCTTCATAGGATACCCAAAGGAAATTGTTGGGTACACCTTCTATCACAGATTCGAAGGCAAGATATTCGTTGCTAAGAATGGATCCTTTCTAGAGAAGAAGTTTCTCTCGAAAGAAGTGAGTGGGAGGAATGTAGAACTTGATAAGGTAATTGGACCTTCTCCCGAATTGGAAAGTAGTTCATCACAGAAATCAGTATGAGTGATTCCTACACCAATTAGTGAGGAAGCTAATGATGATGATCATGAAACTTCAGATCAAGTTACTATCAAATCTCGTAGGTTAACTAGAGTATGGTCCGCACCAGAGTGGTACGGTAATCCTGTTTTGGAAGTCATGTTACTAGACCATGACGAACCTATGAACTATGAGGAAGCGATGATGAGCCCAGATTCCGCAAAATGGCTAGAGGCCATGAAATCTGAGATGGGATCCATTTATGAGAACAAAGTATGGACTTTGATTGACTTGCCCGATGATCGGTGAGCCATTGAGAATAAATGGATCTTCAAGAGGAAGATGGACATTGATAGTAGTGTTACTATCTACAAAGCTCGAATTGTCGCAAAATGTTTTTGACAAATTCAAGGTGTTGACTACGATGAGATTTTCTCACTCGTATCGATGCTTAAAAGTCTGTCTGAATCATGTTAGCAGTTGCCACATTTTATGAAATCTGGAAAATGGATGTCAAAACTGCATTCCTTAATGGATTTCTTAAAGAAGAGTTGTATATGATGCAACCAGAAGGTTTTGTCAATCCTAAAGGTGCTAACAAAGTGTGCAAGTTCCAGTTTTCCATTTATAGACTGGTGCAAGCATCTCGGTTTTGGAATATATACTTTGATAAAGTGATCAAAGCATATGATTTATACAGACTTCCGGTGAAGCCTATATTTACAAGAAAGTGAGTGGGAGCACTATAGCATTTCTGATAAAGTATATGTGAATGACATATTGTTGATCGGAAATAATGTAGAATTTTCTGGAAAGCATAAAGGAGTGTTTGAAAAGAGTTTTTGAAAGTAAGACCTCGATGTAGCGACTTACATATTGAGCATCAAGATCTATAGAGATAGATCAAGACGCTTGATATATTTTCAATGAGTACATACCTTGACAAGATTTTGAAGTAGTTCAAAATGGAAAAGTCAAAGAAGAAGTTCTTGCCTGTGTTGCAAGGTGTGAAGTTGAGTAAACACTCAAAACCCGACCACAGCAGAAAATAGAAAGAGAATGAAAAGTCATTCCCTTTGCCTCAGTCATAGGTTCTATAAAGTATGATATGATGTGTAACAGACCTATTGTGTACCTCACCATAAGTTTGTCAAGAGGGTACAATAATGATCCAGGAGTGGATCACTAGACAGCGGTCAAAAATATCCTTAGTGGAATAAGGAAATGTTTCTCGGTTATGTTGGTGACAAAGAGTTCATCGTAAAGAGTTACGTCGATGCAAGCTTTGACACCGATCTGGATGACTCTAAGTCTCGATCTAGATACATATCGAAAGTGGGAGCAATTAGCTAGAGTAGCTCCGTGCAAAGCATTGTAGACATAGAAAATTTGCAAAATACATACGGCTCTGAATGTGGTAGACCCGTTGACTAAATTTCTCTCACAAGCAAAACATGATCACTCTTTGGGTGTTAATCACATAGCGATGTGAACTAGATTATTGACTCTAGTAAACCCATTGGGTGTTAGTCACATGGAGATGTGAACTAATCACATAAAGATGTGAACTATTGGTGTTAAATCACATGACGATAGGAACTAGATTATTGACTCTAGTGCAAGTGGGAGACTGGAGGAAATATGCCCTAGAGGCAATAATAAAGTTGTTTTTTATATTTCCTTATATCATGATAAATGTTTATTATTCATGCTAGAATTGTATTAACCAGAAACTTGTACATGTGTGAATACATAGACAAACAGAGTGTCCCTAGTATGCCTCTACTTGACTAGCTCGTTAATCAAAGATGGTTCAGTTTCCTAGCCATGGACATGTGTTGTCATTTGATGAACGGTATCACATCATTAGAGAATGATGTGACGGACAAGACCCATCCGTTAGCTTAGCATAATGATCGTTCGGTTTTATTGCTATTACTTTCTTCATAACTTATACATGTTCCTCTAACTATGAGATTATGCAACTCCCGAATACCAGAGGTACACCTTGTGTGCTATCAAACATCACAATGTAAATGGGTGATTATAAAGATGCTCTACAGGTGTCTCTGATGGTGTTTGTTGAGTTGTCATAGATCGAGATTAGGATTTTTCACTCCGTGTATTGGAGAGGTATCTCTGGGCCCTCTCGGTAATGCACATCACTCTAAGCCTTGCAAGCATTATGACTAATGAGTTAGTTGCAGGGTGATGCATTACGGAACGAGTAAAGAGACTTGCCGGTAACGAGATTGAACTAGGTATGAGGATACCGACGACCGAATCTCGAGCAAGTAACATACCGATGACAAAGGGAACAATGTATATCGTTATGCAGTTTGACCAATAAAGATCTTCGTAAAATATGTGGGAGCCAATATGGACATCCAGGTTCCGCTATTGGTTATTGACCGGAGACGTGTCTCGGTCATGTCTACATAGTTCTCGAACCCGTAGGGTCCACACGCTTAACATTCTGTGACGATTTGTATTATGAGTTATGTGATTTGATGACCGAAGTTTGTTTGGAGTCCCGGATGAGATCGGGGACATGACGAGGAGTCTCGAAATAGTCGAGATGTAAAGATCGATATATTGGAAGGCTATATTCGTACATCGGAAAGGTTTCGAGTGATTCGGGTATTTTTCGGAGTACCGGAGAGTTACGGGAATTCGTATTGGGACTTAATGGGCCATACGGGAAAGGAGAGAAAGGCCTCAAGGGTGGCCGCGCCCCTTCCCCATGGACTGGTCCGAATTGGACTAGGGAAAGGGGGCGCCCCCTTCCTTTCTTCTCCTTCTCCCTTCCCTTTTTCCTATTCCATGTGGGAGGTGGAATCCTACTAGGACTAGGGAGTCCTAGTAGGACTCCACACTTTGGGCGCGCCCTATGAGGGCTGGCCTCCTCCTCCCTCCATCCTTTATATACGTGGCCAGGGGCACCCCATAGACACACAAGTTGATTGTTTCCAGCCGTGTGTGGTGCCCCCCTCCACCATAATCCACCTCAGTCATATTGTAGCGGTGCTTAGGAGAAGCCATGTTCCGGTAGCATCATCATCACCGTCATCACACCATCGTGCTGACGAAGCTCTCCCTCGACACTCTACTGGATCGTGAGTTCGTGGGACGCACTGAGCCGAACATGTGCAGATCGCGGAGGTGTTGTACTTTCGGTACTAGGATTGGTCGATCGTGAAGGCGTACGACTACATAAACCGCGTTGTCATAACGCTTCCGCTTACGGTCTAAGAGGGTATGTAGACAATACTCTCCCCTCTCGTTGCTATGCATCACCATGATCTTGCATGTGTGTAGGAATTTTTTTGAAATTACTGCGTTCCCCAACGAATGAATGATAGAGAGATGAAATTCTTCAGTTCAAATTCGTCACAGCACAGATCACAAATTCTTTAGCAGCGGAATAAAGTAAGAGAGGGTTCAGGAATTTGAAACCAGGTTGGCTCGGTGTAGACAATAGAATTTGGTAGACCAGTTCCAGTTGCTGCATCAACTATACGTATGGTTGAGGCGGCTGAGTCGCAACTCAGAGGACACACAGTCCTCACCGTATTCCTCTTGAGCTAAGGTCACTTAGCCCTCGCCCAATCACTTGTGGTAAGTCTTCAAGGTAGACTTTCAAAACCTTCACAAACTTGTTCACCAACACACCACAATGACTCTTGGTGTACTCAGAACTTGACACCTAACTGTTTGGAAGAATGACAGTCTTCAAAGGTAACAGGCGTCGGATCACACAGATCAATCTCTTCAGTGATGCTCAATCACTTTGGCTCTGGGTTTTGACAGCTAATTGTCTGGAAGAATTACAGCCTTCAAAGGTAATAGGCGTCGTATCACACAGATCAATCTCTTCAGTGATACTCACTTTGGCTCTGGGTTTTTCCTCACTTAGGATTCTCTCAAAGTCGTCGGAGGATGGGTTGCTCTCTTATGACAAGTGTCAAGTTCTCTTGGAGCAGCAAACCAACAAGTGGTTGTGGGGCGGCTATTTATAGCTAGGGCAACCCGACATGAATTGTCATAAATTCCCTTCTCTGATTCGACCGTTGTCAGGATAAGAATCCACTCGACACCTGGCACGCGACGCAGCGACGGTCGGAATTTGAACTCTCAAATTCGTCGGGGCACTCAATTTCCTCACTTTTAGGCAGAACGCACTCGTGGACTCCTAACTCCTCAGCATGACCAAATTTGTCAGCGACCAGATGAACTTCGTCACTGTCGCTAGCAATTGCGTCAGCTGCATTTCCAAAGGCTTCACTCGAAGCGGCTTTTGTGTATATGTTTGAATAGGTTTGAGCATCACTTTGGAAATGTGAAGTATGATTCACCTAGACCCCCTTTAACAACACAATTTTTCCTATGACTCAAATAAGAAGAAAAGAAACTATGAAAACAAAGTCTTCAAGCTTCAAAGTCTTCACTTCAATTTCTTCTAAGGCCGTACCAATTTCATCACCAATTTCTTCACTTGAAGAAATACATTTTTAGGGGTCGTCTTCCATGTGTTAAGCCAAATCTTCTGGGTCTCTGTCTCATGTGTATACTCACAAACACATTAGTTCCTCAACCTATTTGTCATCAATTCTACAAAACCACTGTAGCGACCAGACCTCAAACGGTCCAATCTCTATGCTCCGGTGTCATCCCTGGATCAGTAATGCTGACACCACACAGTACTTGAAGGATTTATAACAGAGTAGCAATCACACACTTATTACATCGAGTGCCTCGAAAGAGAACTTATTACAATAAATATGGCTTAAGGCCATCTAATAACGATAACAGCAGAAGGCTTGGAAGATAAGTGAGGCCATCAACTCCAACGGCATCACTGAGTATAGAACCACGACCTAAAGGCACCTTACTCGTCGTCTGAAAAGTCTGCAACATGAACGTTGCAGCCTGAAACGGGTCAGCACATGGAATATGTTGGCAATGTAACACATAGAGAGCAATGAAGGAATAAGGCTATACTACATGCATATTTGGCTGGTGGAAAGCTCTATGGCTACAATTTTGTGCAAAGCCAATTTTTCCTTACTTCAAAGGAATACATTTTATTTAACTATCATGGTGGTTGTTAAACATTGAGAGTGTAGACATGCTCTCAATCCCAATTAAGCATCATCATTAAAAACCCAACAAACTAATTAGAGTAACATGATGAGATTCACATGATAATCCAAGTACTAGATACTCAAGATGTCCATAACCGGGGACATGGCTAATCATGATTAGTTTATACACTCTGTAGAGGTTTGCATACTTTTCCCCACAAGACTCGATCTCCTCCGTTGGGATTCTCGCACTACATGGTGTTTGAGAAACGGATGACCGAGACATAGTCTTTCAGAAGCGCTAGCACCTTACGATCAGGTAGACCGTTACACCTACTTTCCCCTATATCTGCTAGTCTACCACTATAAGAGTTTGCACAACTTAGTCAACTATGCTAGAGCCCATAGTAGCTTGTGGCTGCACACGGAAGTTTCTAGTATGAATAGTCTCATGATCCCTTTGAGTCTGGGTGTCGGTCCAAAAGAAAAACAGCCAATCGTTGGAATACCCAGGTGCCTCAATCCACCCAGATGTGTATTTAAGTTGCCACCTTAGATAAACCATTAATTTAACAAACTCACATCTATCATGGATACACTCACCCAATCCACGTCTACTAGCATAGCATGGCATAATAAGCAAATGTAGAAGTAACTCCCAAAGGTTTGATAATAACAGGTAATAGGTACTACCTCATCTACTTCCCAGACCCTCATTTAATTAGATCCTAATCATGCAATGTGTAAGGATTGATCTAATGCAATAAAAACTGGGTAATAGGAAGTATGATCAAAGTGTTACTTGCCTTGCTGATGATCCGCAAAACCTAGCGATTCAAAGTAGCAAGCGGCGCACTCCGGGTACTCTATCGCAAACAAACAAGCATACAATAATTACTCAACTAATGCACAGGTAAACTCAAATAAGAGATCTAACCATAAAGTTCAACTTAAGAACTCCTGTTGGCAAAAAGAATCAAATCGAACGAAGCAACGAAAGACAAACGGCAAAAGAAACAAGCTTCGTTTACTAATCTGGATCTAGGTCAAATTTTACAGAGGCAAAAACTGGTTTGAGTTGGTTAAACGGAAAGAGGGTTTCAAGACAAAACTCCAGGCGCTTGAATCGCCTAATTCCGGTAAACGAGCGAAAAGTTATACTAGAACGAATATCGGATCAGAAATCGCGATCAGAAAAATCGCGGAATAAATCCGAGAAAAAGAAAAATGATGAACAGATTAACGAATGAACGTTCATTATCTGGATTTAAATGATGAACGCGTTCGTTAAAACGAACGAACGAGCGAACGCTCGCTAATTAACTAAACCAAGAAAAAAACCGATCTATCTAAAAAACGAAACCAAAAAAACCGAAAATAAACCGGTGAAAACCAACGGTTTTCTAAAAAACGGCGGCGGCGGAGTCGACCTCGTCGGCGGTGGGCTCCGGCGGCGGCGGGGCGGCGGCGCGGTGACGGCGGGCGGCGGCG
>NC_041384.1:428378914-428481555 GCF_002162155.2 Triticum dicoccoides | reverse complement strand
GGAGTCCGGGCCAAACACGGCCCGGAGGTCGGTTTAGACTTTTTTAAAAATTATTACGCGCAGAAAAACAAACAAAAGGAATAATAAACGGACTCCAAAAATCCCGAAATAAATTTTCCCCGGCTTCTAAAATCAAGCCGCACAGGATGAACATTTATTTGGGTCCTAAATGCAATTTTTAAAAACACGCATTTTTCCTAAATTCAAATAAAATAGCAAATAAAACCACAATAAAATCTTATTTGATTTTATTATTAAATCCTCGATATTTCTTTATTTTGGGAAAGTCATTTTATTCCCTCTCTCATATTTTTATAATAGAAATAATTGAAGATAAAATAAATAAAATCAAATGATCCTATTTTCAAAATTTGAGAAAACTCAAATATGAAAATAATGAAATCCCCAACTCTCTCTGAGGGTCCTTGAGTTGCATGAAATTTCTAGGATCAACCAAAATGCAATAAAATATGATATGCAAAGATGATCTATTGTATAACATTCCAAATTGAAAATTTGGGATGTTACAAACCTACCCCCTTAAGATGAATCTTTCCCTCGAGATTCGGGTTGGCTAGAAAATAGGTGAGGGTGGTCCTTCAGCAATTCTTCCTCTCGTTCCCAGGTGGCTTCATCCTCCGTGTGGTGGCTCCACTGAACTTTGCAAAACTTGATAACCTCGCTGCGGGTGACTCGGCTGGCATACTCAAGAATCTTAACTGGTTTCTCCTCGTAGGTCAAATCACTGTCCAACTGAATCGCTTCCAGCGGCACTGTATCTCTCAGCGGTATATCAGCCATCTCCGCGTGTCACTTATTCAACTATGAAACGTGGAACACGTCGTGAACTCCTGACAATCCTTCGGGCAATTCCAACTTATAAGCTACTTCTCCCATACGCTCCAAAACCTTGTATGGTCCTACAAAATGTGGCGCTAACTTTCCCTTAACTCCAAAGCGCTTAACTCCTCGAAGTGGAGATACTCGAAGATAAACTTGGTCTCCGACTTCGTAAACTGTCTCCTTGCATTTAGAATCTGCGTAGCTCTTCTGCTTGGACTGGGCTACCTTGAGCCTATCGCGAATCAATTTCACTTTCTATTCTGACTCCTTAATCAAATCTGGTCCAAACAATTGGCGGTCTCCAACTTCATCCCACGACAATGGGGTCCTGCACCTTGTCGTGGGTTTGTCATGGCAGATGTCCTAGCGTGAGAACTTAGTCGCGAGGCCAACGCATCTATGTGGTAGCTTGAAGGGGTTGAGCGGAATTGAGAGACGCAACACAAGACAGGAATTTAGACAGCTTAAGGCCCCGGGAAACATCATCCAGTAACAACCCTACATGATGTTTGCGGCTAGGTCTCATTATCATCACGAGGGAGTCGTCGTAAACCGGCTCTCCTCTTTGTGTCTAGCCCTAAGATTGTTTCTTCTTGCTCCTCCTCCTTTGGGGAGCCCTGCCCCTCCTTATATATGTTGAAGGGGTGGGTTACATGTGGAGTCCTATTAGGATTAAGACTAGTCTACCTTGTAATACAAACTGGATACAAGTCCAGGTCTTAACTCCTTGTAAGATAAACGTTCCTCACGCATTTCCTCTTAAATCGGCCCACCACTAACAGAAACCGGCTTGCTGGGCCTTGGGCCTTGTCATCCATCTGAAACACGCACCGGGTTGCCAATGAGTCTTCAGGCTCGTGAATTGTCATACTAGTGGACCGCCAGACACGTAAGTCGCCAATCCTCTGGCGGGTTACTGATGAATCGCCAAGTCCGGCCGGGTTATACTTCCGGCCGGTTTACGCCGCGGGGTATATCCCCGACATTAGCCCCCAAGTTTAGCTTGGATTTATCCATGGTAAATTTATACTGCAAAATAAACGCAAGAACAAAATTGACAGGTTGTGCTCCGGGTTAAGAATTTCTTGTAAACCGGCACCTGAACATCCTTAAGTCCTTGTCATTTCCTTCTTCTAGAAAATCCGAGTCAATAGACCAGCTTCATAATTAATTTGCTTCCAGAAGAAATATTGTAAATAAATAATCCATTTGAATCGGCCTTCAATGCTCTGACTTGACAAAAATATCGGTCTTTAAATATTCAACTGATACTCAACCGGCTTGAAAAACTTGCCGGTTTATCCAAAATTACCGGGTTATGAAAACTGTTGATTCCAGGTCATGACTGTTATAAACTCCGGGTCATGATTGTTGCCAACGCCGGGTCAAAGCTGAGAATTTTGAAGGCTTCTCTCCCTCATATCCATATTACCTGTAGCCCCCAAGTCTTAAGAGGAGAACATAGTGAGAGCTTAAGACTTGTCTCAATATAAATGCTGCAACCTTGAAGAAATCCAGATTGTTCATCTCAATCATTAGTCAAAACTGAATATCCCACATATGTAGCCCCCAAGTGCCGGGTTGTCATGCTTGCAGCCACCTGGGACTTGTAATTGCCTTATGCTCATAAAAAACTTCAACAAGTGTAGCCCCCCAAGGGCCGGGTCATTATGCAAATAATGAGCAGGGACTTTAAAAATATGATCATATAGACTTTAACAGCAACGTGTAGCCTCCAAGGGCCAGCTCAGTAAGATAATAATGAGCTGGGACTTTATATATGCTTCATTGAAAATAACATCATATGATGTAACTCCACCATGGGGCTTGAACCCACGTCCACAAGGTTAAGAGCTTTATGCTTTACCAACTGAGCAGTGGACCCTTGAATATAATGGATTAAGACTTGTGTACCTTGAATCATTGATAGGAGCAATTGGTAGCCCCCAAGGGCCGGCTCATTATGATGTGATGAGTCGGGTCTTAAATAAGGCCAGTAAAAATGACTTTGCATTAGCCCCCAAGTGCCATGGTGCATGCTGGCAGTGACATGGGACTTGCATATTTGATGTAATCTCAACTTGAATAATGTAGCCCCCAAGTGTCGAGTTGTAAGCCTGCAGTGACTCGGGAATATTCCTTCCATTGTAGAATAAATCATATCCATTGATAAGATAATAGCCATTGCACGAAAGTGACTTTGAAAACCTCAATCATAATACTGGTCATTGATAACCATAATAAAAATTCAGCCATGTTGGCTATTAAAAGTTTGAATAATACAATCCGGTTTAAAAACCTCAATCATTCGATATCATCATGAAAATCCAGCCAATTTTGGCTATGAAAGATATGAATACCTTACTAGTTGATAAGTAAATTCGGAGTTTAAATACTCGACGGCTCTTGGCCGATGGCAACTTAATGCGCATTCATTGTAAGCCGGAATTTTTATAACCTGGCAGCTGATAGCCTTTGAGAAAATCCAAAATGGATAACCCTTTTGAAGCATCAATTTTTTGATGATGAGCTTGAATTTATATGTCATAATTCTGCAAATCCTGTACAAAGTGTAAATAACATATGCCCTGGCGATTTAACGTCGAAAGCCAGGGTGGGTAGCCACCCGAATGCATTCTTATCCTGCACACAAGTAGATCACGGGAATCCTTGGCGGTTTACCGCAGGGCGGGTCATAATGCCCATATAGATAGCCAGGGTTTATAACCAAAGTTGTAACTGAAGATAATCAAATATGACATAGATGATACCTGTGACATTGAATCACCCCGTTGGTTCAACCAATTCTTGTAGTGAGGGTGGTAACCCCAATCTTGAGTATTGAGAACTCCTTCCTTAATTTGTCGGATTATGATAATAAACTGTACCGGGATATAATAAACACCGGATTTTCCTTATAACACTGGCGACTTGTTAGTCAAAACCAGACCGGGTTAATGAACGCCGGATTATAACTGGTCATGTACTGACAACTTGTAGTTGAAATCCAAGCCGGGTCAAGGACGCCGGTTTATGAGAAGATATTATAAACCTCAACAAAGGCGAAAAAACTTGTCAAATAGAACTCAAAAAGAACATGCGAGGCTTTTTACGAGATGCCAGGCTCCAAATTGAGGCTTTTCATGGGCTCCCAGGCCACTGAATTAACCATTTCACAAAGCCTCTTAAGATGGACCTCAATCTTTAACCAATCACGTTTTAACTTTGACAAGTTCAGGGTCTATGAGATTGACTGTCAAACGTTCGCGGGTCGTACCAGGTTTACCTGGGCGGAGTGACTTTACTTAAAGAAGGCAGGTTAATCCGGGGTTTTAGGTCCGTACACCTGGCTTCCAAGCCTGGCTTGATAGCCTATTGAAAGAACATGCGGTGCCCCCATGTTTGGTTTTGGTAATTGATGACAATCTCTATGGACTAATGGTTTCCTTGAGTTATATTTGAAGGTTTTGTCCATAGGCTTTTCTTGGAGTACATGTGTTGGTTTCAAGGAGAGTTTGTGTCGACCAAGGTGTTATTCAAGGAATTATCCAAAGATTGGTCATGTGAGAGTTGAGCTTATTGCAAGCATGTCTTGAAGAAGAAGATTGTATGATCATTCATGTTTACCTTCAAGACATCATTCAAATGAAGAGAATTGGAAAGGTTCAAGGATGATCAAGACTAAGTCAAGAGTGAATCAAGTTGATTAACTCACAAAGCGCAGAAGATGTACCGAGAGGGATCAAGTGATCCCATGGTATGGTAAGAATTGTCAATTACGCTTTGTGTACTAACCCATGGTCTTCGTGTGAGTTCTTTGTGGGGTTAGGTTGCGGTGTGCAAGTTCAAGTGGAGCATCACGAAGAGATCAAATGCTTGAAGCTTGCCGTCCTTTTTGGTGATAATAGACTTGTGAAGATGTGCGGAAGAGTGGCTCACCCATAGTGGAGTATGGGGAGCAATCAACTAGTCTTCATCGAGTCAACACAATCAAGAAAGGTGGTCCAACTTGAGGGAGTCAAGATTGTCATCATCTAGCTCAAGTGGACCATGTGCAAGGCAAAGGTTTTCCCTTGATAGGTTTTCTATTTTACCGGTCTCATGATGGTAGTTGGGAGACCGGGTTATAGGATCGATTGCCGGCTCGGACAGATGAGTAGGCCGCGACATTGTAAGCCGGTGCGGACAGGCGAGTTAACCACATCATGTTGATGTAAACTGGTCTGCAGAATGGCGGCTTGCAGATATATTCACCGAGCGTGATGGTGTGGCCAGATGCTAGCGCATTATAATGGTGGTGCGAGCTATACATCCATGACACGGCCATAGCTTTTGCGATGAACAATTGCTCCTTCATAAATAATATCGCAAGCCAGAGTAATTTGTTCTTTTAAAGAATAAAAAATGTATCAATCAAAATTGATTGGAAAGACTACACCTTGATATGTTAGGCCAGAAATTATCCACCGCAGAGTTAATGATCACCACGGGCGAGTCGGCCGCAGGAGCAGACGAATGAACCGGCCGCGGCGTCATAAGCCAGTGCGGACGGGTGAGTCAATCGCAGGCGTGGTAAGCCACACGGACGAGCGAGTTGATGTGGACCGGGCCACAGGGACGGCGACTTGCGCACTTCCATCCATGGGTACTGTGGCATGGATGAAACACCAGTGCGGAATGTTGCCAGCACATGCTTCGTACTCGCAGTATAACGCCTCATTTGTAATGAAGAATTGTCCTGTGAAACAATACTATATGCCCAAGTAATTGTTCTCAGACAAATTAATAGGTACTGATAAAATAAACTAAATAAATAGCACCTGATTTATTTGGACAACCGATGTGAAACGTCCGCGAGAATTTGATCAGGATGTCTTGTTGACCGTACTGCGGTTTTAACTTTTGAACAGAGAAAAGTACTACCCGTACTTGGCCTTGTGTGACAGTACATTGCTTCCACGGGTAATTAAGCTTGTTCATCCAAAGCCTAGGACTCCATGCCCAAGTAACTTTACGCCAGCGGTAGAATATTATAACTCTTGGCCTTGTGTGGGATGCAGCAGTGACAGTGGCGACAACATATTTCATCCGCCTGGTGGCCGCAATCCAACCGCTAGAGCATATGCTTGAAGCCCTGGCTTTGGCGTCTTTGAGAATTTGGAAGCGAGCCCATAGAAAAACTTCTGAATAGTACTACTAACTGGCATATTAATACTTTTGTCTTCTAATGGGAGCAATTTTCCATCAAACTTTGTGAGCTGTGCCATGCAATAGTACTAGTAATTTTCCATCAGACTGAGGAATCCACACGTCGATCGATCCAACATACTCCCACTGATATGACACCTTATCAAGTGGACCTGCAGACCTCCTTCTCAATTTCCAATGGCATTCTTAGTCCAAAAACTGCAAAGTACACTATCTTCGCTATTGATCCTTCGGCAAGTCTAGCAGTTGGTGAAAATTTCCTTTAGCCTAAAATCCAACATATCGAGCCCGTATCTTATCCCGTAATGATATTTGGAAAGAACTCCGAATCGGTGGCACCTTGTACCACAGCACCAGTGGCTTCGTCAACTCAAACTGTCTGCGGTGACGGAAACAAATGTAGTATGCGGCCGGGCACGGGGACCCGGGGCCAGCGCAGGAGAGGACTGGTGTGGCCGAGTGCGCGGTTGGCGATGGGTAGCCGGCCGGCAGGGCGGCTCAGCGCAGGCGCGACGGCGGCTTGGAGCGGCCAGCTGCTCGACGAGCGGAGCCCCTGCAGCAAGGCGGCGATTTGTAACGGCGCAAAGAGGCAGCTTGACACCCGACGGTGGAGCGACGCGCTGGCAACTGAGTAATGACGGCGCGAGCCAGCATGGTCACCGCTGCAGGTCGACGAGTAGTCAAAGGCAAAGCCACAGCGAAGCTCAGCGTCTCGACGCGAGGGCCTGGCGAGGCGGCTTAAAAACCATGGGTTCCACTGAGGTAACCCGAGGCCGGCTCGAGGATGAGGCGGCATCACAAAGCCAAGGCGACTAGGCGACTCGGCAGTCCAGGGAAGACTCGGACCAGGCGAGTTGTGGCATTGAAGATGAAATCCTCCTCTGGTTCGTGGTCATCCCCTTTTTTCTTTTCTTTTTTTTAACGTGAACTAGCACATTAACCAACTCACGTGAGGGACCTTTAGCGCATATGCCTTTGTAGAGCAAGCAGTAGTACTAGCTTTTGATTCTTGCGTAAACATTGGTGCTAGGTCCTTCACGTGGGGGCGGGGTTGTAGCTTCAGAGATGTGACATCGCACTGTTGCAAGATTCGCTGGATGGCTTTGAGCGCGTGTGTACAGAGATAACTTGCGATTTGACAGCAGGGCGCAGCGGAAACTTTGTGTCAACCTCGGCGGACTGCCCGTACAGGAATCGATCCCCATCGCTGCTTATGCGTTGAATCGGCAACAAAGAACTTGTCGGTCTCAGCGACTCACGGCGCATCCCACCGCGAATTCTTCTCCGAGTCATTGTCGTTTTGACCAATCTAATCTTCTCTTCTCTTTTTCAGTAATTTCCTTTGTCGGACTCGCGACTTGCGGCGGCACAACAGCCAAAGATTGAATCTTCTATCGAATTCGATGGATTGTCGAGGTGTCTGATGTGGACAGACGATGAATCTGTTGGCTTTTTTTTGTTCAACGGAACATGAGCTTCTCAATCCCTCGTAGATCCCTTCAAAAACTCAACACCACCGCGTGCAGGCCCCATGGTGGGCATCAACTGTCGTGGGTTTGTCACGGCAGATGTCCTAGCGTGAGAACTTAGTCGCGAGGCAAACGCATCTATGTGGTAGCTTGAAGGGGTTGAGCGGAATCGAGAGACGCAACACAAGACAGGAATTTAGACATCTTCGGGCCCCGGGAAACATCATTCGGTAACAACCCTACATGCTGTTTGAGGCTAGGTCTCATTATCATCATGAGGGAGTCGCCGTATACCGGCTCTCCTCTTTGTGTCTATCCCTAATATTGTTTTTTCTTGCTCCTCCTCCTTTGGTGAGCCCTGCCCCTCCTTATATACGTTGAAGGGGTGGGTTACATGTGGAGTCCTATTAGGATTAAGACTAGTCTACCTTGTAATACAAACTGGATACAAGTCCAGGTCTTAACTCCTTGTAAGATAAACATTCCTCACGCCTTTCCTCTTAAACCGGCCCACCACTAACAGAAACTGGCTTGTTGGTCGTTGGGCCTTGTCATTCATCTGGAACACGCATCGGGTCACCAATGAGTCCTCAGGCTCGTGAATCGTCATACCAGTGGACCGCCAGACACGTAAGTTGCCAATCCTTTGGCGGGTTACCGATAAAACGCCAAGTCCGGTCGGGTTATACTTCCGGCCGGTTTACGCCGCGGGGTATATCCCCGACACACCTCCTTCCGTACAAGGCTTCGAAAGGGGTCATCTTCAAACTGGATTGATAACTGTTGTTATAAGAGAACTCTGCGTATGGCAAATTCTCGTCCCAGCTAGATCCGTAATCTAGCGCACAAGCTCTCAGCATATCCTCCAAAATCTGATTGACTCTCTTGGTCTGTTCATCTGTCTGCGGATGGAAAGCTGTACTGAACTCTAGCCTGGTACCCAAATTTCATGCAACTGATTTCAGAACTTTGAGGTAAATTGAATTCCTCTATCTGATATAATGCTCCTTGGAACTCCATGCAGACATACGATCCTGGTCATGTATATTTTTGCCAACTTGGCACTAGTGTAAGTAGTCTTCACTGGAATGAAATGAGCTACCTTTGTCAAACGATCGACTACAACCCAAATCAAGTCATAGCCTGAACGAGTTCTGGGCAATCCTGTAATAAAATGCATGCCTAACTTATCTCACTTCCATTAGGATATCGGCAATGGCTGTAGCAATCCCGCTGGCTTCTGATGCTCTGCCTTTACTCTCTGACATACATCACAAACTGCTACATACTCCGCAATATCCTTCTTCATTCCGGTCCACCAGAAAGTATCCTTCAAATCCAAATACATCTTGGTATTTCCTGGGTGAATCGAATATGGTGAATCATGGGCCTCCTGCAGAATTAACTTCTTGATCTCTGGGTCATTGGGCACATAAACACGGTCTTCAAACCATAAGGTATCGTGCTCATCCTCACGAAATTCTTTAGCTTTTCCTTTGCTCATTTTCTCTTTAATAGAAGCAATCTCCTTGTCATTCTTCTGGGCTTCTCTGATCTTATCCATCAAGGTAGACTGAATCTCCAATGCTGCTACATAGCCTCTCGGGACTATCTCCAAACATAGCTCACGGAGATTTTTGGCTAACTCCCTTGGTAAATCTCCCGTCATTAGGGTGTTGACATGACTCTTACGGCTCAGCGCATCGGCTACTACGTTAGCCTTTCCGGGGTGATAATGCAATCTCATATTATAATCCTTGATGAGCTCCAACCATCTCCTTTGCCTGAGATTCAACTCCTTCTACGTGAAAATATACTTCAAAATCTTGTGATCCGTGTACACCTCACAATGATTTCCAATGAGAAAGTGTCTCCAAGTCTTTAATGCATGCACTACGACTGCTAACTCCAAATCATGTGTGGCATAATTTAACTCATGAGGCTTAAGCTGTCGTGAAGCATATGAAACAACTCTTCCTTCCTGCATAAGCACTGCTCCAAGTCCTCGACGTGAAGCGTCGCAATACACCTCATAATCCTTGGTCTGATCTGGCAAAATCAACACTGGTGATGTAACCAAACGTTTCTTCAACTCCTGGAAACTGGCCTCACATTCCTTGGTCCATATGAACTTGGTATCCTTCTTCAACAACTTTGTCATAGGCTTTGCAATCTTCGAGAAATTTTCAATAAATCTCCGGTAGTATCCTGCAAGTCCAAGAAAACTCCGGATCTCTCCAACTGTTGTTGGCGCTTCCCAATTTTTCACAGTGTCAACCTTGGTGGGATCTACTGCTATACCTTCTCCGGATATAACGTGTCCGAGAAATCCAACTTCCTTCAACCAAAATTCACATTTGCTAAACTTGGCATATAACCAATGTTCTCTAAGTTTACCAAGTACCAAACGCAAATGTTCCTTATGCTCCTCTTCATTTTTCGAGTAAACCAGGATATCATCAATGAACACTACGATGAACTTATCCAAAAACTCCATAAATACTTTGTTCATCATGTTCATAAAATATGCAGGTGCGTTAGTCAGACCAAATGACATAACGGTATACTCGTACAACCCATACCTGGTGGTAAAAGCCGTCTTAGGTATATCCTGTTCTTGAATCTTCAACTGATGGTATCCTGATCGCAGATCGATCTTGGAAAATACCTTAGCTCCTTGTAATCGATCAAACAGATCATTGATCATCGGTAGTGGGTACTTGTTCTTGATGGTTACTTCATTCAATCATCAATAATCAACAACCATCCTTAACGATCCATCCTTCTTCTCCACTAGAAGTACTGGCGATCCCCAAGGCGAAGAACTTGGACGGATATATCCTTTATCCAGTAACTCCTTAATCTGCTTCTTAATCTCTTCCAAATCCTTTGCGGGCATCCTATATGGTCTCTTAGATATTGGCCCTGTGCCTGGCAAAAGCTCAATCAAAAACTCAATATCTCTATCCGGTGGCATGCCTGGCAACTCCTCTGGAAATACATCAGGGAAATCCTTCACTACCGGTACTTCCTCCTGCACAACTATTGTTAACGAATTTACTTGAGTCCTTCTAGGCACATGCCGGGATACATACTTGATCCTTCTCCCTTCTGGGGTGGTAAGCAAAATTGACTTACTGGCGCAATCGATGTTCCCTCCATACATCGATAGTCAATCCATACCCAGAATTACATCCAAACCTTGTGATTCCAAAATGATTAAATCCGAGGGAAACACATGCCTACCTATACTCAATGGCACTTGAAAACATCCCTTACTAGCCATATACTCTGCTCCTGGTGAGCTTACTAACATGGGTGTTCTAAGAACCTTAGTGGGCAGGTTATACTTATCCACAAATCCCCTTGATATGTATGAATGCGATGCACCAGTATCGAAAAGAACGATTGCAGTAAATGACTTAACCAAAAATTTACCGATTACTGCATCCGGCTACTCTTCAACCTCCTCCACCTTAACGTGGTTCACCTGTCCCCTATTGAAAGGGTTCGGCTTCTTTCCAGAGCTTCCATTGCCATTTCCATTCTGAGATTCAGGACATTCATTGGCATAATGTCCGGTCTTCTGGCACTTAAAGCAAGTGACTTGGCTCAGGTCTCTTTTGGCTGGGGTTGATGGGTTGGTATGGTTCTGGCCGTTGCTTCCTCCATTTCCATTACCATTCTTGGGGCCATTATGATTGTGCGAGCTACCTCCTCCATGGGTATGCTGAAAGTGTCCTCCCGGTCTAGGGGTAAAACGTGGCTTCTACTGAGCTCCTGAATTGTACTTCCCTTGTCCATACTTCCTCTTGCGGTTCTCAATTTGCTGTTGCTTCCCTTCAATCATAAGAGCGTGATCTACCAACTCCGGGTAGTTGTTGAAGGTTGCTACCATCAACTACATGCTCAACTCATCATTCAGTCCTTCCAGAAACTTCTCCTGCTTAGCTGCATCCATAGCAACGTCATCTGGGGCATAACGTGCTAACTTACTAAAGTCCTCCATATACTGGCCAACTGTCCACCTCCTTAGCGCAGGTTGCGAAACTCTCGCTTCTTCATGGCCATAGCTCCTGCTGAAACATGGGCAGTACGGAAAGTCTGCTGGAACTGGTCCCATGTGACAGTGTCGATGGGGAAAGTGGCGGTGAAATTCTCCCACCATGATGTTGCGGGTCCGTCAAGCTGATGTGCGGAAAACTTCACCTTTTCCGCATCTGTGCATCCTGCCGTGGTCAACTCCCTTGCTGTCTTGCGGAGCCAATCATCTGCTACTATAGGCTCGGTGCTACTGGAAAACACCGGCGGATTCAGCCTAAGAAAACGGGCTAAGTGATCAACAAGTGGTGGTGATGGTGGGTTGTTGTTGTTGTTCCCCTGATTCTGATTCTGGACTAGCAACTGCATCAACGTATTCTGCTGCTGGATCAACTGAGTGAGCTCCGGTGGGAAGGTAAATTCGGGGTCACATCTTGAAGGCATCTGAGGGTTTAGAAAAGATGAGATTTAAGAATAGAGAGGGGTCTAGAGAGAAAACACTACCCATATGCACATGAGGCAAAAGCAAACAATTCACTTCATTCAATCAAATAAGGGCATACAATCGATCTAACTATCGCAAAAGTGCTCGGGCTACTATATTTACATGGTGGACTACTACTACTGTTGGGATGGTCTACTAGAAATATTCTTCGGTTGCAGACTCCATGATATCTGCTCCAGCTTCATCAACATAGTCATCATCGCTATCATCTGGATCCGAGTCGGTGTCGTCGATGATGATGTAGTCTTCCGGGCGAATCTCCTTGAGTTCTTCGTCTTCCTCTACTGGTGTAGGGCCTCTCATGAATACTCCGATCTTCATTGTTAGGTCGGCATTCTTATCCACTAGTACTTCGATTTCCTCTTCATAATCTTCACGTGTAACCTTGAGTTCTTCCTCCAGTTCCTTGATTCTTGTCCTCGCCTTCTTCAGATCTATCATGTTTGTGCACATCTGATTCTCCTAACGTCGAATGTGCTGGTTTAACTCCTGGATAAAAGCTGCAATTGATCTATCCTTCTTGGTGTTGATCATCTCCCAGTGCTCATCTCGGCGCCCACAAATCTGGTAGATAGTATCCTTGACATCATTGTGGTAAACTTCTCCAATGCGTCTCATGGCGATGTGAGCTGCCATGCTCTTTCCTAGACTCCAGGTTGGTGCATCAAAGGAAAACTCTATGGGCTCAGTGACTGGCATGAACGTCCTTCCTGGAACTTGAACTTGAATCATCCGGCGCTCCTCTTCAGGTAAAGTGGCGTTGTAGGTCCCGGTGAAGCTTGATACTCCGATGTTCAGATATCTAGTGACTTCCTTCAAGTGACGTCCAAAGGGTGTATCTTCATCCGGTTGTGTGAACTTGTTCCTTGCATCCGCCATCCTAAAAGAGTAGAAAAGATGAGGAGTCAGAATGGGAAGAGGGAGTAGTGATCTAGGGCATTAGCTTACTGGTCGTGTCCTACAGTCAGTGTGTGCTCTGATACCATCTTGTAGCGACCAAGACCTCAAACGGTCCAATCTCTGTGCTCCGGTGTCATCCCTCGATCAGTAATGCTGACACCACACAGTACTTGAAGGATTTATAACAGAATAGTAATCACACACGTATTACATCGAGTGTCTCAAAAGAGAACTTATTACAATAAATATGGCTTAAGGCCATCTAATAACGATAGCAGTGGAAGGCTTGGAAGATAAGTGAGTCCATCAACTCCAACGGCATCACTGAGTATAGAACCACGACCTAAAGGCACCTTACTCGTCGTCTGAAAAGTCTGCAACATGAACATTGCAGCCTGAAACGGGTCAGCACATGGAATATGCTGGCAATGTAACACATAGAGAGCAATGAAGGAATAAGGCTATACTACATGCATATTTGGCTGGTGGAAAGCTCTATGGTTACAATTTTGTGCAAAGCCTTTTCCCTACTTCAAAGGAATACATTTTATTTAACTATCATGGTGGTTGTTACACATTGAGAGTGTAGACACGCCCTCAATCCCAATTAAGCATCATCATTAAAAACCCAACAAATTAATTAGAGTAATATGATGAGATTCACATGATAATCCAAGTATTAGATACTCAAGATGTCCATAACCGGGGACACGGCTAACCATGATTAGTTTATACACTCTGCAGAGGTTTGCGCATTTTTTCCCACAAGACTCGATCTCCTCCGTTGGGATTCTCGCACTACATGGTGTTTGAGAAACGGATGACCGAGACATAGTCTTTCAGAAGCGCTAGCACCTTACGATTGGGTAGACCGTTACACCTACTTTCCCCTACATCTGCTAGTCTACCACTGTAAGAGTTCGCACAACTTAGTCAACTATGCTAGAGCCCATAGTAGCTTGTGGCTGCACATGGAAGTTTCTAGTATGAATAATCTCATGATCCCTTTGAGCCTGGGTGGCAGTCCAAAAGAAAAACAGGCAATCGCTGGAATACCCAGGTGCCTCAATCCACCCAGATGTGTATTTAATTTGCCACCTTAGATAAACCATTAATTTAACAAACTCACATCTGTCATGGATACACTCACCCAATCCACGTCTACTAGCATAGCATGGCATAATAAGCAAACGTAGAAGTAACTCCCAAAGGTTTGATAATAACAGGTAATAGGTACTACCTCATCTACTTCCCAGACCCTCAATTTAATTAGATCCTAATCATGCAATGTGTAAGGATTGATCTAATGCAATAAAAACTAGGTAATAGGAAGTATGATCAAAGTGTTACTTGCCTTGCTGATGATCCGCAAAACCTAGCGATTCAAAGTAGCAAACGGCGCACTCCGGGTACTCTATCACAAACAAACAAGCATACAATAAGTACTCAACTAATGCACGAGTAAAACTCAAATAAGAGATCTAACCAGAAAGTTCAACTTAAGAACTCCGGTTGGCAAAAAGAATCAAATCGAACGAAGCAACGAAAGACAAACGGCATAAGAAACAAGCTTCGTTTACTAATCTGGATCTAGGTCAAATTTTAGAGAGGCAAAAACTGGTTTGAGTTGGTTAAACGGAAAAGAGGGTTTCAATACGAAACTCCAGGCGCTTGAATCGTCTGATTCCGATAAACGAGCGAAAAGTTATACTAGAACGTACATCGGATCAGAAATCGCAATCAGAAAAATCGCGAAATAAATCCAAGAAAAAGAAAAACGACGAACAGATTAACGAACGAACGTTCGTTATCTGGATCTAAACGATGAACGCTTTCGTTAAAACAAACGAACGAGCGAACGCTCGCTAATTAACTAAACCGAGAAAAAAACCGATCTATCTAAAAACGAAACTAAAAAAATCGAAAATAAACCGATGAAAACCAACGGTTTTCTAAAAAAACCGACGGAGTCGACCTCGTCGGCGGCGGGCTCCGGCAGCGCAGCAACGGCGGCGCGGCGGCGGCTGGGGCGGCTCGGGCTAGGGTTTGGAGCGGCGGCTTGGGCTGCTTCGTCCCGGGTGGCACGCTATATAAAGCCCCCCCCCCCCCTAGGAGTCCGGGCCAAACACGGCCCGGAGGTCGGTTCAGACTTTTTTTAAAAAAAGATTATTATGCGCAGAAAAACAAACAAAAGGAATACTAAACGGACTCCAAAAATCCCGAAAATAAATTTTCCCCGGCTTCTAATATCAAGCCGCACAGGATGAACATTTATTTGGGGCCTAAATGCAATTTTGAAAAACGCGCATTTTTCCTAAATTCAAATAAAATAGCAAATAAAACCACAATAAAATGTTATTTGATTTTATTATTAAATCCTCAATGTTTCTTTATTTTGGAAAAGTCATTTTATTCCCTCTCTCATATTTTTATAATAGAAATAATTGAAGATAAAATAAATAAAATCAAATGATGCTATTTTCAAAATTTGAGAAAACTCAAATATGAAAATAACGAAATCCCCAACTCTCTCTGAGGGTCCTTGAGTTGCGTGAAATTTTTAGGATCAACCAAAATGCAATAAAATATGATATGCAAAGATGATCTATTGTATAACATTCCAAATTGAAAATTTGGGATGTTACAACCACTAAGGGGGCACTTGATGCACTTACAGCAAGACATTAATAGATAGAGTAGGATACGGGTTAAGAGTACGACCTGGAATCTCCAAGGGGAGTTCCTAGGACTCAAAGACTAAGTTACAATTTCTTGAAAGCTAGGTTAGTGAATCTGCATTCTTGTAATCAAGATGATCATCAATATCAATCAAGTAGGAGTAGGCTTTTACCTCCACCATGAGGGGCCAAACCTGGGTAAACTCGCGTCCTTCGTTTCCGATCAAACCCGTTCAAGCAACCACCTAGTTGCGATGGCCTCGAGACTCAGTCCTTTCACGAGGACATCTGTCGTGATAAAACCATGACAAAGCCTCTATGCACACTGAGGTATAGCCATTCAGTGTGTTGCCTATGAGGCCCTTCTATGGCTACGCGACATCATTCCAGAAATGAACGAAGTACAAGCCAGTCGGTGTCTGCCGAGCAGGAGCATGATGAATTCCATGCAGCAAGGGAAGACTATCTCGGATACTGACTACCCGTTCCTTTGGAATCAACTTTGCTTCACCACCGCCGAGGACACTCTGCTTCACCTCATCATGGCAGAGCTCGTAAGCACCCGCCGGGAGGTCGCCCTACATCAACAACTTTCCCACCTCATGGAGAGACAGGTGGTCGAGCAGGGGCAATATATTGTTGCCCTTGGAGGTTCAGCAACATCATGGCCACCATCAGCTCAACTATTGAAGGAATTTCCCTTGGTACCACCTGCGAAGGACACAGTGAAGGGAACCCGCTCCACGCTCAGGCAGGACAATCGTCACAACTACCCTACAACACCGATGCAAGGTCCCTCAATAACTTTCTTGACTTGGATGCTTGCACTGGATGCGCAAGGTCGGCCAGTTCGATTAGAGATGCTCCGACCGGGATTAGACAACTTGGTACGCCCTTACCTTCGTAAGGGAGGGGCAAATTAGGCAGATCTTTCTAAACGACAAGTCCGCACAAGAGCAGTATGACCACGAAGGTCCTCTTGAGCAGGCACTAGTAGTCGTGTACCCTTAGGACTTGGTATGAGTCGTGTACCCCTAAGTCCTGATGGACATATGCACACTTGCTACTCTGGTTCTTTTGCTCGCTGCTTAAATTTGATATTATGCCCATGAAATCATTCTGTAGACACCAATTTATCATTGTGCATTCCATTATCTTCAAATTATCTACTATGCAATGTGATTGGATTCCAAGATATAGGGGGAGTTCTCCACAATCAAAACCTGCCATGTGCATTTGCATTCAAAGCAAAGTCTTCATATGCACATCTTTAGGGGGAGTCCTCTCTATATCATGGAATCATAATCTCCAAGTTCTTACTTTCATATATTTTTATCCCCGTTAAAAACTTCAACCAGATTGTCATCAATCACCAAAAAGAGGGAGGTTGTCAGTGCATCTAGTGCCACTCCTTTGTTGGTTTTGGAGTATTAACGATAAACCTGATTGAGGGACTAATATGTTTGTGAGATTCATAGGATAACACAAATAAAAGTCCCTAGAGATTCGGTTTAACTGTCGAAACCAATGGTTGCATTTGAAGATAATGAATGAAGACAATGGAACACGAACACTTAGCTTCTTTGTTAGTTTCATTTTCTTTTTATTGAGTCAAAGGAAAGTGGGGTCGAGGTGAAACGAAGACAGTTGTTGAAGTGATTGCTCAACCAAAAGCCTATATCTTCCTTGTAAAGATAACGAGAGAAAATCTCTTCCAGAGTTGGATGAGTTAGCTTTGCTTGAAGCCCAAGTAAAGTTGCAGCGTTTGTTTGAAATGCGGCCAATGGACACGTGTCGGTTGGCCACTAACCCAGGGTTAGTCTGGTTATATCAATGTCGGGTTAGGGGCTACCGCCGTAGACTACAGCAATAGCCCAGGTACCCTAGCGTTGTTGTGTATAGCAGTAGATCAAAGGATCAAATCATGCTAAATTTTTGGATAAGAATCATTTTGTGCTTAACTTTGCTCGTAGTCAAAATGGTGTGGGCAGAGTGCTCATCCCTCGAAGCCTAGTCTCTAGTATAGCTAGCTGTTTGCTAATAACATGTTGCCATGTCATTTATAGCCTTAAAATAAGTGTCGTTGATTTAGTACAAAGCTTAGTATATGAGTAGTTGGCTACAAGAAAATACTATTTCATTAACATATGGCTCATCTTTCACTCTCAGAAAACTTTTTGATGCCCATTACAACCAGCTTCTTTTCTCTCTCGTCCAACTCAACAGAAACACAATATTTAAGTTCTTATAGTCCACTTACATCCGAAAAGTGTCTGCAGAGCCAAGCTCCATTGATCTTCATGTTATTTTTCCAGCAAAAATACTTTTTCCACACCTACAGAAAGTCTGAGAAAAGTATACATGTAGACATATATTTGTAGTATGCATGTACAAAATTTTATGAACATATATATTCATATGTGATGTACAATAAAAAGACAGACACATTAAAATGGACTCTTTTTTTGTATTTGGCCAACGTACTTGTCGTTTTATGTAATTTTATACATAATTGAAGAATATGATATTTATTTGGATGTCCTTTTTGGCATATTTTGAAACCTCTAAATATAATCTGATTTTTATATATTTTGAAAAACAAGTTCGATGGAACCTTATTATACCTCCTCTCACGACTCTTCCAGCTATGTGAACAGCAGCCATCTCCCGGATAGCACTCCGTTGCATTTTCCAAGCAACGCTATGACGAGAAAAGGTGGCCTGGCCCAGATCACCTGGACGTCCATGTATGCCGCTCTTGAAAAGAGAGGCACTTGAGCCCCAGAGCCAAAACGCTCAGTATTTTTTTGAGAGACCAAGCGAGTAAACTATTGTAAGTAAAACTTTCACACGATTAATGTTCCAGAAGGACAGCGACACAGCGTCAATATAGCAGACAACATGAAATAATAAACTACAGATAGATTAAAATTTCACCAAATGTGTATTACGCATGTGGAAGAAAAGAACTCAGTTAACATTGACGATTATTTGTCTGGACAGACCGAAATACAATATCAATGTCCAGGATTAACTTGGCTAATTTACAACCATGGGGACCAAAAGTTGCAAAAGTAGAGCAACCCCCAGTACATCCAACTACTGCAAACAACACATCATGGTTCACAAAAGTTTGAGATTAACAACTGTTTTATGCCAAAAATTGTTGTAGTCCAACAAGCGTGCAGGTAGCTATCTGCGACAAAAAGAACCACCAGGCAACAAATTCAAGATCGGCTTCGACAAAAGAATCGTAACATCCTGTTGCTGCCAAGCAACAAACCCTGGCGAAGCCCCATTGTAACTGGGATGAAAGGTTTTGGCCTTCCACCATATGTAAGATGACAACGAAAAGGTACAAAAGCTGGAACAGAGATAATCACCGGAGATTGAAGAGATCTCAGCTCCCAATCAATAATATACTCTTCAAATGAATGCATCAAGTTAATCACTGCGCACAAAACACATTCCCACTTGGATATCTTGCCGTGCACTTTGGTTAGTTGGGCACTGGCTCCAGTTCCAAATATATTTCTGTTCCAGCTGTAACCAGGCAGCAACTAGTTGGCGCATTTACCTCATGCTAAGGTTGCTCAGATCATCCACAACATGCACGGTCCCATTCAAACTGTGTGTGTCTCCCTCAAGTTTTGCTTGTGGGCTTGGTACATCTCCATTTTCTGGTGAACTCTCGGAAGTACTGCCGGGAATATGTGCAGTAATAGCACTTTTCGCGCCTTCGAAGTAGGTTGAGCAAGGAAAATATTCAGCACAGCGTACCTTCCACCCTGCAGAGATACCGAGGTTAATCCTGACAATATATAACTAAAAATAAGAATCTATTGGCCCGGTATACAGGCAAACCATACCAGGCCAGCATCCAGCGCAGTTCAGTATTGCAAGTAATCGGTTTTTCTCAAATATATGTATTCATTTTAGCAACCAACATATTATAGCAGCAGAAAGAGAAGACTTGTCCATTGCCCTCAAAAACATAAATGTAAGGTGAAAATAAACAATTTGGGCATTGCCATATTGGAACTTACTGTTTGCAACATCCTGATCAGCAAAAACAGTATCCAGCAATTTATGAACATCAATACAATCTTGAATGCCCCATTCCTTAATGGGACCAAGCACACCATTTCTGCAGAAAGTTCAGATGATATAAATACTATGTACACAGCAAGTGAATAAAATCAGAGGCATATTCTTCTTCCATATCTTTACCCTGATGCTGTGTTATTTGTTGAGTCTTCAATTAATTTAATCGCCTGCAGCTTCTTATCCGGCTCCAAGAGGTACATCATTTCAGCTGCAGCTGCTCTGTGTGTCAAAGAAGCTAGCAAAGAACGATTTGAGTTAGTAAAATTCGTGGTCAAGAAAAGGTCCATAAACCGAAAAATGAAGATAATTACCGTTGTGCTTTTCAAGGAAGTTTATATTTACTTCAACAAGAGATTTCCCGTGTAATTGCCTGCAAGAACTCGCTGGTCAGATAAACTGGAGTAAATGCATACTGATAAAATTAATCACCATCTCAGAACCTTAGATCTGGTCTTTCAGCTTCCAGAACGTTCCATATTAATTTCTCAGAATCAGTTCCTGGGGCCGGAAGATTGTTTATCCTATGGAAGAATCTTATCTGCAAATAAAATAAAGAACAAAGTTGAATATATTTATTGCTAACAGTCAGCTCATGATAAAAAAATAAATGAAATATGAACAATATGTACACATTCCATATTAACACATGCTAAATACACTCCAAGCATAGTAATAGTAATGCTAACAAAGCAATACTAAATTCTCGACAACAAACAATAACCTAAACAGATTAGAAGCTAAAAGGTAAGCACTAGGTCATATATAGTGGCAATAAACTCCTAGTCATCCATTTCCTAAAAGAGGATTCCATTTGTGGTTTATGCAATTGGTCAACAAACATACTTTGTAGATTTCATTGAATTGAACAAGTTATATCCTCCAGAAGAATTTTAGCGTTACAAAAGCAATTATTCCTGTAATATAATGGTCATTCCTTACAGGGCAGTTACTCAGCACATCATCTGCAGAGTATACACCAGTAAAACGTTGTACAGGGTTCGGCTCACCAACTTCTTCCATCCAAACCAAGAGAAAAACTCAGTTCAAAAGGCACTGCTAAATACAAAGTGCACCCAGCGTTTATGGTCTGACTCCTTATAGCAACACAAATAAAAGAATAAACCCAACAAAGGTAAACAAACTGTGTTGCTTCCAAACAAATATCCAGATTTATAGTGCCAATCTCAGGCTAACGGAATATAGATAAATATGCACAGCCAAACCAGACCTCTAGATAAAATGATCTTGACGCACTCATAAATAAAAATGAAAAATAATTTTATGGCATTCCGAATTTTGATAGAAAAATCAAAGGTGCAATTTTGGATGCTTACCAAACTTCGGTGACTGTCTGGATTATTTTCGTCCAATTTAATGAGCTGCTTGACCGCCTGTGACAAGAGATAGATAAAGAAAACTAAGAAGCCTATATAACAGATTAAGATAGTGTATCTAGTTCAACTTTTAAACACTACTGCATCTGTTCCTAAGTACTCCCTCCGTAACTTGATATAAGACCATTTTTGACACTATCAATAGTGTCAATAGTGTCAAAAAACATCTTATATTAAGTTACGGAGGGAGTAGATAATTATGTTAGCAGGTAAACTTTCCCGTAAAAAAAATGTTTGCAGGTAAGCTTTGTATACCACAATTGCTCTGATAGAAGTAATATTAGTACATCTGTCATAAAAGTTCTGAAATATTAAGAAACAAACTAATATATTGCTGCAAAACCTAATGCTTAAAGGCGGTATATTTAGGAACATCTTCAACGAATGAAACAATTTCCACTTCAAACAAAGCACTACGCAGTGCTATTTTTAATGTGCAGATCACTCGGTTTTCATCTTCCACAACCCCACATACACCAACTAAGCAATAACGGCAGGTAATCCAATGGCATCATAAAGAAACATGATGTAGGAAAGATGAGCATCAGTCTATCAACAATATAAGGAAAGCAACAGATGCTCTCTCAATTATAATCAAGCGATACCATATCTTAAATTCTTAATGGGGTAGAATTTATTTCCAGCAAAAGAAAAGGAAAAAAAACAGAACACTGGGATATCCCCCAAAATGAGGTGCATAATACCATACCTGAAAAGCGAGTAAAACCTTTTGCTTTCTCATGTTCAGTTCAAATGAAAGTATATGAGTTTCTAATGAATCTGACGAGTTATTCTGCAGAAGCTTCAAATATTTTGTGGCTTCTGCAAGTGGATCTTCAACCTGGAAACAGAAATGCATAAAATGAAGACGAAATCATTCAATGACCTAAAAAGATAAAAACTAATGTTTCTAAAAGTACAATACTACGAGTACAACTGATCACATAGAAAAAGAATACCTGGACCAATTTTTCACCGTGTGGGTCCAAATCAACTGGCCTTGCTTGTTGTTTCTTCCCAGATTTCGAACTGTTGGTTGAAGTTGTTTCATCCTCTTGTTTCTCTTCAGCCTCCTGGGGAGATTTAAGGGCAAATTAAGACAGACTTAGCAGTGATACATCTAAAACAAAGTTCTGGAGGTTACCCTTTTAGCTCGAGCTTCTGCCTTCTTCTGTTTTTGCCTCAACTTCTTCCTCTGGGCAGCTGGCAGTTTTGACAACTCATCATTCTCCTCAGCAGATGATTTTAATGGAGAATCATGTAATTTCATGTAACACCTACAATTTTTAACAATAGCTTTAGAAAAATCTCTGAAGGGAAGTACAAAATAATTGATAGACAGACCAATAGGAACCATTACCTGATAGCCCCTGCAGCAGCCTTGTGAAAGTATTCATGAGCATGCAAACGGTCTTGAAACTTCAGCATAGAAACGTACGCCCGAAGTGTCATCTTCCGCAAGCAATATGAATGGAAGTCAAACTGATCTTCAGTCATATCAGTGTAATGCTTTTCAACAGCCAAGAAATTTTTCAGAGCCCGGCCAAGATCACCTTGACGAAAATAACTCTCGCCAGAAGCAAGTTCATACCTTAAAGAGATCATCGACTTAGAGAGTGAAGAAAAAAATAGACACTTAATGGTGGAGGGAGGGAAGCATGTACCACATGCACTGCATGTCATGGAGATTATTGTGCTGATCTCCATCTTTTGTAAACAAGACAGCAGTCTTCTCAGCTAGCCCGACCTTCACAAGTCACAAAATAAGCAGTTAAATGTGTAGTGTTTGCTGACAAAAGGTTCGCCGGTGTCTGTTTTACTATTACATCAGCGGAACCGTGCAAAAAAGTAGTTGTGTTTCTAACTGAATATACCTGATCGGCTTGAAGCATCTGCATTACACACTCGCTGTTTAAATAACGATCAGCAAGGTCCATGGACCTAGCTTCATCCGCTAATGCTGCTGCTGCAGAAAAATTGCCAGCATGTTGCAAAATATTCCCCTGAAATAAAGCAGGTGCACTAGCAGATTTATTTACAGAGAATTATGCCATCTAAACACAATGTACGGTGAACAAAGTAAGAGAAGTTACTACTCCCTCCGTTCCATAATATAGAAGGTGCACATGCTTTTCAAGATTTAAGTTTGACCATAGATTTAACCAATGAAATGTGGGTTTTATGTCATAAAAAATACACCATTGAATTTGTATCCGAAAGAAGTTTTCAATGGTATAATTCTTCAGTAACATGATTTACGTATTATTGGTATAATTGATGGTCAAAGTTTTATCTCGAAAAGCATGTGCACCTTATATTCTGGGAATATTATTTAGAGGGGGCGAGAAGAGCAAAAAAGTACGAGTGTAAGACCAGTAGATTGGAGAAAGAAATTTTGCAGATTGGAAAGGTAAGACAAGAAATGGTTAGCAAGGGTAAACAACTCCTTTTTTAGGAGAATGCAGCAGAAATATGTTGGGTATTTCATTATTAAAGAGGAGGAGGGGGATCCAAAGAAAGACCAAACCAGCAGTGCAAGATTACAGAAATGTCAAAAATTAGGATAAGACGTTTTTGCAGTTTAACTTAAACTGCAAAAATGTCTTACATTAAGTTACAGAGGTTGTATTAAACTAGCAATTGGCACCAAACGAAACCATTTAAGTAAGAATGAAATTTCAGTTCAAAAGAACTGAAATTTACAGGAAATCCTATATTGGAGAAATGGTGATGCTGCTTAATTGCATACTAAGGAAAACACAATTGCGCATGGGGAGAGAATTTACCTTTATGGAGTACAAATCAATGACAGTTGGCGTGTGTAAAATGGCCTCGTCAATTTTATCCAGAGCAATATCATACTGGCTCCTTCTGTCATAGTGCTGCATCATGACATGTGACAAACATAATGATGCAACTTCAAAAGATATATTTGAAAATAACTCGGTGGTTTATCAGGTAATATGCAGGTGTTCACACCAAATGCTAACCTGAGAAACCAACAGCAGAGTCCACATGTGTGTGGATGGAGGTTCCATCTGCGAACTGCAGGGAGAAACCGTTAAAGAAATACGTGACAATTTACAGATTAAGTCAAAACTACAGGTTCAGGGACAGCTCAAACTAGCAATGGCTAGTGCTAACACATGACTACTTCCAAGGAGTATGATAGGTAGCGGGTTTTTTAAGAAGCCACATGCTTGAAAAGAATGATAGAACACTTTCAAGTTACAATTTGCTGCATTATAGCCGAGAACGGTATAGGAGTTCTGGCAGCATCAAAATTCTGCACAATTTGGCATACATCAACCATACCAAGTTTCACGTGCATCATTGTTCCTTGTGTAAGAATGGTTGATAAGATGCCTTGCAGAGAAATTCCTCTAGATACCCCTTCCAGGCAGATTCTAGCACATTATTTTTCGGCTTTTTGCATCTTTAAAGATGCCAACTAAGTGACGAGCAGCTAAGTTAATTAACCTAATATTGCAGTAGAAGCATATAACCATATTGTTGTGCTACTACATACATGTTCGCTAAGTTGACTAAAAATCGAAAACGGTCTCAGTTTGGTAACAAAAAATTCATAACCTGATATCAAGTTTTGCCCGATAAAGGTGCCAAGCAATAATTTTACAGTTTAAGATGAGCTGTGATCAATAACACTAATGAGGATATGGGAAGAATGATAAAACTGAGAATAATGACCAGGCAAAAAAGATTACCTTCCAGGAAAGCATCCAGAAGTCCTAATTGAATCTTCTAGCTTAAGAAATAATTGCTCCAATATGTTTGCCTATTAATGAGATTAACAATTTTCTGTAAATGGTTTGTAGCACAAACAAGAAATAAGAAAAAGAAAATGCTGTTGACTAGTATAGCTTGTGTTACCTTGCCAGGATGCTCATAAAGCGGGCTTAAATCAGAGAAAAGTGACGGCACTCCCTAAAAGATATGGGACACATTACAATCAGCAATAACAATGAGTAACAGCATGCTCCCAGTAAACCCAATAAAAATCTTAAGGCAACATGTTACACACACAGCCAGAGACCACGAGACACCTTCAAGGTACTAACAAACCATCACTTCAAAATTATATGATTACCTTGGTTAATAGTGGTCTGACATAATTATCTGCTGCCTCCTGGAATTTCTCACCTTCTAGGAAATCAAGAGGTATGCGCTGTTGCACGGAGGGTATGAGAAAAACTTAGATTAATAAGTTGGTGGTTATATGGCCTACTTACAGTCAATACGGATGAGAAAATAACATTTAACTTCGCATGTAAAACAAAATATTACCATGAAAATGCAAAACAAAATGATGTATGCCTGCATCAAGGGTAAATTTTGCAGTGTCCACAAAGGTCTCAACCATGGATATAAGGAAGAACCAACAAAACTGGTATCAATGCAAATGAGATTACAATTTTAGATGGTTTACCTTAACAGCCGATGACCAACTATATTCTTCCTTGAGTGATTTATATAATGCACTTAATCGTTCAACATCATCAGCGGAATAATGACCATTTTCAGAGTATAGGCCAAGGCACTTCTGCACAGCTATGAGGTACCTGAATAGAACAGGGCAACGACCAATTCTAGAGTATCAGAAGTAGGTTGACCATACCAGCCAGGACTGTATACACAATGCAGTGAGGTATAGTATTTTATTCTAAGTTGCTAACATAGAAAATAGTTACAGAACCCAGCTGGCATTAGACTTATAGGTCAAATTTTGTGATAGTTTCCCTTTTATCACGAACGTGTGGCTCTTATTGCATTATGTTACGAGGGAGATTAATATCACCTGCCGAATCAAAAATACCAACATTTAAGCCTAGAAGGGTTAGGGTTTAGGTGTGAGCCAGTTGCGGAAGAGAGGTTAATCAACTGTATGCAAAGTTTTGCCACACAGACATTGTGTATGTGGAGGAAGACGATCAATTGTAACCAACATCAGAATACAAGTACTGTAGTTGGTCGAATTGCTCAATCGGCTAAGATTAAATTTGCATCTGGTTACAATAAAATGCTATCTAGGTCACATACATGAAAATAATACGGTAAGATGGCAATTCACCAAAGCTTTCTAAACGCATGTCTAGTGATAAAATTTAAGCTGGTTAAAAAATAATAGCTCCTAAATAAAGGTATCCTATGAATGACAACAGCACCTAAAATACAGGTACCTATGTAAGTTGACGAAAATAAACATAACATGTAAACAAAATGGCAGCATAAGTACATAGACATAAACTACCAACAAAGACACGTGAGAGAATGAGTACAAGCAACTTACTTGTAGTTATCAGGATTCATAAAAAGGAGGGACCTATATATTTTCTCTGCCTCCTCAAAACGGCCAAGTTTCAACAAAATGCAGGCCATTTGTTCTCTGAATGAGAGCTTATCAACCTAGCAGACAAAATTCAAGAAGCGAACATGTTACAGACAGTTCTACTTTTTTTCCTTCAAACATAGAAAGATACAACTTACAATTTTACTCTCCATCTTGTGCATCTCCTGAAGGGCTCTGTCCAGCATCCCACATTCCTCAAGCAACGATATCTGTGCAACAATAATAGCAATGAATAGTCAAATAATGTAAGCTATTTCTTGAGTTAGAGCATGAAGAAAGCTTTGAAATTAAGGGTGGAGCAGGGAAAGGTTGAAGACAGATAATTATATAGCACACTGAAACCATGTCCTTCCTCCAGTCACAAGTGACATTTGAGAAATTGGCATGGAGCCCACAGCACAACTTTGACCAGTTATTCTACTTTCACTATTTCTGTAAAGATTACTGATGTTATAGTTATGAAGGATTGTTTTTAGACTATACATATCACCTCCATATGTTCAACTTAAATCTATTGTATATTCTTTGTTTGATGAAGTAAGAAAAGGTACTAGATATGAATTGACTGATTTAGACAACAAACTTTATCTAGCACGAGAAAGTGGGGGTAAAGTAATAGAACTAATATAATGCACGCAGAAAGAACGTTACACCAAAAATACTAATAAGTATGGTAACTCGACATGTAAAGAAAATCCAGATGGGACAAAATTAACAAAGCAAAAAAAACAGCCGGGTTCAAAGAGATGGGCAGCAAGTAGTACTGTAGCATCAGTATTACAGAATGCTTATAAACCATTCCCAAAGATTTCTTTTGAGAGCACTATGTCAGCAATTACATACAGGTTTAACAATAACCAAACCATGATATGACAAACACATAGGATGCTATTGATAACTGATCTGTCGGGAATTATGATAAGAGTTCACTGTACGCTTAAAGTAAACCAATACATTATTACTGGTACTGCAATGCCGGCTCAGGAAAGGGAGAGACGTGTACCTTATACAAAAGCATTTCACCATGCTCATACCGCTCATTTTCTGGGGGATAATCATCTTCCAGTGTCCCCTCATATGCCTCCAGTACTTCTATTGCCTTTGAAGAGCTGCAGGTGGGTACCAGAAACAACGATATTAGTGGTGAATTTTCGTATCACAAAGGTTACAGCCTGCCATACATGCAATAGTACGCAGCTTGTGAATAATGATGCGAGAAAATCCTCACAACTGATATAGCAAGAAGGTAAGATAAAAATATACTACTATTGATCTGCCAAAAAAGTACACATGTGGCATTATGTGCATTCATTATGCTATGCTGTTTTGGCAGCAATTCAATAGACGATGCATTATAGGCATCCAAAGTTGGTCCATACTTAATGCTGACATGTGGCAGATCACACAAGATCTTACTTGAATTCAAAAGAGGTTCAAATAGTAACGTCTGGTACTGGAATTTTATCATTCTATGTTTAACATATGAATTGAGCTGGAGTCCCAGGCCCTATTTGCTCAACTGGTCATACGGTTTAATTGATTGATCTAGATCAACTCAACATAACCAAGAAAGTGGCATACTTGGAACTCAAATGATGAGATACGGCAAAGCCAATCCAGTTCATGCGGTGGTTCGGCTTTAATGTCAGAAGCTGTTGTCTAGTCTCAACAAAGCCAGACAAGTCCCTCATTTGCGCCTGTGAAAAAGAAAAAATAAGATTCATTCGCTGGAAGGCAGAAAACCTTTATTTCTATCACGTCATATCACTGAAAAACAAGTTTCATGTAATGCTAGGAGTGCCATGTAATGTTACCAATACTGGTAACAAAAAAAAATGTCCAACACAAAAGTTGGTTTCACTTATCCAGTACTAAGAGCTCGACAAAATCAAATGTTTGGAATCCAAATATGTGCACATGCTTATTGGCCAATTCACCAATGATGAACAATAGATGAAGCATTACATGACCGCGGGGGCGGGGGGAGTTAAGTTGAATGCAGCTATATGTTAGGTGTGAATTGGTTTACCCAGAAAATAGGGGGGAAAGCAATGGATTGTCGTACCAACCTGGAGAAGTGACAAATCACGCAAAATTTCAATATTGTCTGGGTCGATCCTCAAAGCATTTCTGTAACATTTTATAGCTTCTCTGTATTCTCTATCTGATCTGTAAAGTAAACCATACACATGCCAGCACACATGACTCTTCAGATCATTCTGCAAATGTTTAATTCGATCGATACATATCAGTTACATTTTTATAATCAACTTAATCGTCACAAAACAAAATTTGGACTAAATCTGTTGTGATTAAGAACCTTCAAGCCACGGCGAACAAGCTCGTATGCTTCAGATTTCCGATCCATACAATTTAGTGTCAAACCTTTCATCGATAAAGTTTCTACAAGAAACGAGACAAAGTAGTATGCGATCAGAGGAGGCTGCATGGAGCAAGAGAGTAACACAAAAGGTTGAACAAAATCAAATGCTATCTTTCTGACCTCCATGTTCGGGAAACTTCTTTAATATGGAATCTGCGGCCTTCAGCCCTTTCTTATACTGCTTAGTTTCATATGATTTCTGTGCATGCAACCATAAAACATCAGAAACTTGGGAGTACGGAATGTTAAGAGGGGAACATAACATTATGCCACAGTAGATATACATGCAATCCCGGTATGAAGCAGAATCATGCAAGACTCAAAAGTTGAACTGTCTGCATGTCTACAGTGCAAATTATTGTAACTTTTAACTGTTCTATAAAAGTGTTATCAGAAATACACTCAAATGATCAAAACACTAAACAAGAAACCCCAGGTACTATAAAATGTTCAATGTTGTATCCCTCCTGCATAGCTAGGATAAAAGGTTCAACAGGCCAATATAGTAACACTCCAACCGGCGACCAGTATTGGCCTTTCAGCTATCACCGAATGCTACTGGACAATGTTAAGATGCAAGTTCACATGACAAGATAAAATTTATTAACATGAAACTACAAGAAGGAGTTGATGTCAGATTAGATATAACATGACACTGAATTCATTGCTGTGATTGAACAACAGATACCAATAAGGTCCAGAATACATGATATATTTGGCTTTTAGCACCAGCAACTTCACAAAGTCAGCCTTGCGGGATAAAGTACATGTCGACCCCAACTGTGAAGCAAACTAGCCACTCTACTGGCGAAACGACCGTCTCCCAAGCAAAAGCTTCTCTGAGACACCTACTGATCTAACCCTCGCAAATCAAAGCTTCACCTCGGCCAGACACCAACCCAACGACCCGAGCAATCACCTAGGCAACGAAACCCCTGCGCACGGCCACTCCCCTAGAGCATCTCCAATCGCTTGGCTGCATCCAGACTGTCGAATCGAGCGGAGCGCGGCTACGGAGCAGCGGATTCAGAGGCCGAACAGATCGATTCGAGTACCGAGGGGAGAAGCGAGGGGCGGGGTGCTTACGACGATGACTTTGAAGAGGTTGGCCTCCTTGGCCGGGAGCGATGAGCCCATGGCTGCGGCGGCGCGGCGCTGCGAGGCGAGGCGAACCCTAGGGGGGCGGGGGTGAGGCGAGGGTTTTGGAGCCGCGAGGCGGCGGGTGGACTGTCTAAGTTGTGGTGTGGTGCGTGCGTGGCCGCTTCGGCCGCAAGGAACCCTACCCGTCTCTTGTGTCGCTGGAAGCAACGATGACCCGACGCGAGACTTGTACAGGGAGCTAAGAGCATCTCCAGCCGTTCGGCCCCCACGCACCTAAAAAGAGCGTCCTGGAGGCGAACCGACGCTAGCTCGGCTCGTGGGAGCGATCTAGCTCTCAGTCACGTCCTCAAGCGCCGGTCCCAGAATGCGAAAAATTTGAACTTGGTCGTTCTCGCTCATTATAAAAGACGTCACAAATCCGGCGATCACAAGTCACAGTTCGGCGATCGGATGTAATCTAGCGTACAAAAAACAGAGCGCCGCAAGTTCGCCTGCGCAACGAATCACTCGACGGGGTCGGCTTCAGGTGTCGGCGGAGTCGGCGTGCGCGGGCTTGGCGGTGTCGGAGCTGCTTCGGTGCTGGGCGGTGTCGGCGCGGCTTCGGTGCTGCTGGGCGGCGTCGTGGAGGCGTCATCACTCGGGCTTGGCGTGTGCGTCGGCGTCGGCGTCGGCGGGGGCGGCCTTGTCGAGGGAAGTTGGTTCAAAATGAGGTCGCGCTCTGCCAAGTACCACGCCTTGACTGCCTCGTCGGTGCTCTGGAGCATGTCCGCCCCGCCCAGCAGAAAAGCCAGGTCGGTGTTTCTCTTCTTCGCGGTGACGTCCGTCCGGAGCAGGTCGAGCTTGACGGCGCTGCTCGATATCAACGCCGACCAGCACGCCTCGGTCTTCTCTTCACGAAGAACGGCCCGGGTCTGCGCGTCGGCGAGGCAGTGCTCGATGGACTCCTGCACTCGAGTGGTGGCCGCGTCGGCGTGTTTCCCCTTCTTGGCAACTTTGTTGTCGTCTGGCCGCCCTTCCGATGCGCCAGGAGTCGGCGCGTCCGGCTTGTAGGTCTCCTTGGCCTTGTCGAGGGTGCGCCGGACTTCCGCCGACTTCTCACACTTGTCAATGCGCTTGTAGACGTGGGAGGTATTTGAATTCGGCGTCGCTATTGCTCTGCCGGTACAGGGCGAACATGCGCAGCAACTGCGCGGAGGAACAAACAGTTGGCGCGCGTACACGGCGAAGAGAGGCGGGAGGCCGGCGTGGCATACCTGATCCTCGACGCTAGCGCCGCTCTCCGGGCGAGCCGCGACCTCCTCGACGACCCCATGCCATTTGTTGCACGCCCCCTGGATACGCCCCCAATGGTTCGCCATCGCCTTGGAGCCGCGCTGCATGTAGACGCCTTTGAAGTAGGGGTCGACGAGTTTGAGCTCGTCGAACTCGGCCTTAATGCGGTCCCAGTACGTGTCGATGCTCTGCTTCGCGCCGGTCGTCGAGTCGAGGCAGACAACTTTCCATGCTTCGGCGAGGCATTCCTCCTCCTTGGACGCCCACTTGATGCGCGGCTCGCCTGTTCTGGCCGCCGCTTCTTCTTCTTGCGCCCCTTCGTCGTCGCAGGCATCGGCTCCTCCTCCTCCTCGTCGTCCTCCTCCTCCTCCTGCTCCTGCTGCTCATCCTCGCCGTAGACGTAACCGAGCTCGCCGTCCATGCCGCCACTGAGATCCACCACCTCGTCCTGGGTGACGAACCCGGGAGACGCGGCGGCCGCGGCCGAACCTGCCGCGATGATGTCGTCCATGTTGGCCTCGGTCTCATCGGTGTCGTCGAGGTGCGAGAAGGGCAGCGGGCCACGGCGTAGCGGGGGCGTCGGGGAGGAAGCATAGACTGGCGGCGAGTAGTTGTATGGAGGGTACTGCACGCCGGCGAAGGCGGGAGAGGGCGTGCGCTGGGCCGCGTATCCATGGGGAAGGTGACGTTTGGGTTGAACCCACCGTGCGCGTCCACGTCGGCGTAGCCCGGTGAGGGCGATCCCCATGGCTGCGGAGAGACGATGCCTTGCTGGCCCCAGGGCGCGTACTGGGCGTGGCTTTCGGGTGGATTCATCATCCCTGTGGGAGGGAGATTGACGGAAGGAATGAGCGGGAGGGAAGTGGGGAAAACGCGGGAAAAAACAGCGGGAAGAGACGCTCGCCTCGCCGACAGGGCGGACCCATGCGCCCTTTTCGCTTGTGCCGGCGTCCCAGGCGCCCCAGGAAGCCGGGTTCGGCCTGGGTCCGCCAACACCAGTTTCGATCCGAGCCGGCGAAAAACAGGCTTCTGAGAGCGCGACTGGGCCGTTTTTTCGGTGCCGGCACGGCAAAAAGCCTGGGGAAGGTCTGTTGAGGGCGCGGCTGGAGATGCTCTAACTCTGTGTTTTTGTTTGTTTTTCTTTTCTTCTGATTCGAATCAATTAGCTTTATTAATGCTTAGCCAGGATTACAATCATATGCTGCAGAACATCAGCGAGAAAAGATGGAATGCAGTTCGTTTAAAAAAACCTTTCTCCACATTAACTTGCTTGTTTAGCACATGTGTGCGGCACTGCAATCACATCCCTGCCGACTAATATACTCTCTCCGTTTTAAAATAAGTGTCTTAAGCATACAACTTTGTATTAGAGTTAATACAAAGCTGAGACATTTATTTTAAAACGAAGAGAGTATCTCATTTAGAAGGTTTGAAAATTTGAACTGAGCTCCTGAATCTCCTGCAAAATGCATGTTACTAATATTCTATCAAAATTTATCAATTTTCAAAACTTAATAACTTGTTGACCGTCATTTTTAATGTGCATCTTGCGGATTCCTTGATCGATCGGGTGCTGGTCTCCATCTCGTAAGGCAAGGACTTCCATTCCATAGCTCCCGTTGCAAATTCATATTATTGGGCTTGAGCGCGGAGTAATGAGTCTGATATGTCACGCCGACCAAGCCAGTGGAACCCAACTGAGTAGCTTCAACGTAGAAGGTATCAACATTGATCTAAGTGACACCCTTATTTGGTGGCTTCCATCTGGTTTTTACTTTTATCTGAATTGGCTTGTCTTTGCACGCATGGCTAGCTCCATAACCGCATCATGATATTTATTTTTGTCCAGAGCACCCGGGGGCCATAGCTTTCACTAGAGGCATCTCTCTCATGAACATAGCAACAGTGGGTACACAAATATTGTTGGGCAATTGATAGAAAAACACATAGTTATGATATTATTCATGGCAAGATCAGTACATAGGCATTACGTCTATGACAAGTAGACCGAAACGATTCTGCATCTACTACTATTACTCCATCCCTCGACCGCTTTCCAGCATGCATCTTAAGGTATTGGGTTCATACCAAACAGAGTAATGACTGGAGCATGATGACATAATATAGACAAAGTAAGACCAATCAATATGATCGAACCCCGTCGTTTTACCCTTAGTAGCAACAATACAAATACGTGCCTCGCTACCCCTTCGGTCACGAGGTGAGAACACCGCAAGATTGAAACTACTACTATGCACCACTTCCACTGAAGATCTATTCATCAACTTGGCCAAAGAAAACCCACATATCAGAAAGCATTACATAACTATAACAATCACACATAATAAAGTTCAGAAGTGACCCAATTACTTTCAATGAGTAATCTAATCATAAAACCGCAATTCATCGAATCTCAATAAACGCACTACAAAGGGATTACATCGAATCGATCTCCGAAGAGAACATTGTATTGAAAATCAAAGAGAGGGGGAGAGGGGGGAGAGGTGGAGAGGGGGAGAGAGAGAGAGAGCTACGCTTATGGACCCATAGGTCCAATGAGAACTACTCACGATGTCATGCATCATCGGAGAGATAGCACAGTTGATGTAGAAACCCTCCGTGATTGATTCCCCCTCTGGCAGAGTACCGACGGAGGCCTTCAGATGGAATCATGGAAGAACAGAGGCTTGCGGCGGCCAAATAATTGTTTCGATTCTCGCTCTGGAGGTTTCTGGATTTTAGGGAATTTATAGGCTTGGAATTAGGTCAAACAAACCTACGAGGGGGCCACAAGCTCAGGTGGCGCGTCCCCTGGAGGCGCGTCATGTGAGCTTGTGGCTCTCTCGTAGAGCTTCTGGCCTCTCCCGGAAGCTTCTAGCACTGCTGCAAGATGCTACTAATGCGACACTACAATCAGAGACACTTCAACGAAACTATGTGCGATGCATAAATAGCAAACTGTGGTGTAAGAAACCCGTAAAAAATGATACAAATTGTTTGTGATGGCGGAGACATCAAACACGATTCCGACTAGAGCTGCGTGTGCGATACGTGGCAAATAGTTGATCCAATGTACTGTTTACGATAAGCATAACAATAGAAACGATCAACTTGATGAAGGTGTGTGTGATATAAGGCATATAGTTCACTTAGATGAACTGTTTGTGATTAGGCAACACAACAGAAATGGTCAGATAGATCATGATGTGTGCGATAAATGGCATATAGTTCACTCGGATGAACTGTTTGCGATGAGCCAAGAAAACAAGAATGGTCAGCCAGATCAAGGTGTGTGCGATAGACGGCATACGACTCACTCGGATGAACTGTTTGTGATGGGCAAAACAACAGAAATGGGTTAAGTTATGTCAAGGCATATCTCTCTCGATGTAGTTTTGGTGATTGATGACAACATGTTTGCGGACTAATCGTGTGCTTTGTGCATTTCAGAGTTTCATCCTTTGGCACGAGACGATTTCTTTCCCCTCGGAGTGTTATTCAAGACGGTGTAGCTCTTTCGTTTACATTTTGGTGGACTAGTTTCGTAGGAGGCACCATACTATCAAGAGGGGGTCCGCTTTGATAAGGCTAGGGTGGAATCAACACGTACACATCCTTTTTCACACCCTCTGAGCCTTTCCGCTTCAATGGAGAGCTCATTCCCCTTCCTTTGTGCTTGTTTTGGGTCCCAACAGTAGTACCGCGATTCCCAGCGGTAGTACCGCTCAAGAGCCATAGGCGGCAGTACCGCTCCCAACCGCGGCAGTACCGCCTGTGGGTCCTCACTGTAGTACCGCTGCGGCACCGAGCTCCTACCGCGCCGATTCGAGGGGGTCACCTCTTGTGTCGGATTGTGCGGCACTAAGCAGCGGCAATAGATGCGGTAGTGCCGCTCGAGAGCGGTAGTACCGCGCAGGGGTCCGAACGGAAGTACCGCGTGGGGGAGCGGTAGTACCGCAGTCCGAGCGATAGTACCGCTGCCCTCAGTGGGAGTACCACCCTCTGCGGGGCTGTTCAAGGGGGTAACGGTTGGATTGTTTCCCCCACTATATAAGGGGGTCTTCTTCCCCAAAGTTGACTTACCTCTTCCCCCCAAAAGCTCCATTAATGCTCCAAGCTCCATTTTCGCCCGATCTCTCTCCCTAGCCAATCAAACTTGTTGATTTGCTCGGGATTGGTTGAGAAGGCCCCGATCTACACTTCCACCAAGAGAAATTTGATTCCCCCACTAATCCCTAGCGGATCTTGTTACTCTTGGGTGTTTGAGCACCCTAGACGGTTGAGGTCACCACAGAGCCATAGTCCATTGTGGTGAAGCTTCGTGGTGTTGTTGGGAGCCTGCCACTAAGTTGTGGAGATTGCCCCAACCTTGTTTGTAAAGGTACGGTCGCCGCCTCCAAGGGCACCAATAGTGGAATCACGGCATCTCGCATTGTGTGAGGGCGTGAGGAGAATACGGTGGCCCTAGTGGCTTCTTGGGGAGCATTGTGCCTCCACACCGCTCCAACGGAGACGTACTTCCCCTCAAAAGGAAGGAACTTCGGTAACACATCCTCGTCTTCACCGGCTCCACTCTTGGTTATCTCGTACCTTTACTTGTGCAAGATTATTTGTGTTTCTTCCCTTGCTTGCTTGTGTGCTTGTTGTTGTTGCATCATATAGGTTGCTCACCTAGTTGCATGTCTAGACAACCTACTTTGATGCAAAGTTTAATTTGGTAAAGGAAAGTTAAAAATTGTTAGTTGCCTATTCACCCCTTCTAGTCAACCATATCGATCCTTTCAATTGGTATCAGAGCCTCGTCACTTTACTAAGGACTTTGCCGTCCGAAGAGTATGGTGGACATCGTAGACGGTGTGGAGGAGCACTCCGATGTGAATCCGATCTCGTCTACGGGCAATGGGGGAACCTCGGTCTCTCGTGAGGAATTCAATGTGGCCTTGGAGACATTGAAAACCTCCATGACGACCGAGGTTGAAAGCATGTTTACTAAATTCATTGAAGGGCTTAAACTATCCACCACACCGTTGAAAGTGGGTGATCCCACTGACAAGGTGACGGATGCTAACTCCGACAAGGGGGAAGCTACTAGTGAAAAGGCTCCTTCTTCTAGTGGTAAAAATGGCACCGACATCTTTGCCCATGTGGAACCACCACTTATTTATGGTGGACTGGATCCTTCCACTCATTTGAATCATGCCGGTCCTCCCCCTAAGATTGTGAAAAATGAGGATTTTGATTCTTGGGTCTATCGGTTTAAGCACCATTTAAATCATGTGAATACTAATCTTTGGAGAATCATTGAAGAAGGTTTCTATCCACATGACCGAAGCAACTTCACTCCAAGAGAAGCCGCAGATAATCAATTCAATGAGAATGCTCTCTTCATCATCCAAGATGCAATTCCACCCGAAGATCTTCCTCACCTCCGGCCCTACGCCATAGCCAAAGATGCATGGCAACAAGTTGTTTCTCTCTATCGGGGAAGCGCAAGCATTCAATGCTCCAACTGCGAAGTGGTGCAAGATGAAGCCAATGAGTTTGCAATGAAGGAAGATGAAGAACCTCGTGAGCTTTATTGAAGAGTAACCAAACTCGCGGTTTCACTCCGAGATCATGGGAGCAAGGACACGGATGACAATTGGATCAAGCGCAAATTTCTCAAGGCAATGATGCCTTACCATAAGGCTATGTCCTCCGGCATTCGTCAAAGGCCGGACTTCCACACCTTGTCCTCAAGCGAAGTGTTGGATGAGTTTGTGGCTATGAGCATCTTGGACAAGACCTCCGACAATGCGGTGCTTCGCTCTCAAAGGGCAAAGAAGCCCAACCTTGCATTGAAGGCCAAGGTTTGTGTTGAAGAGGAAGAAGAAGAGGAATAAGAGGAAAGCAATCCCGAAGATACAAAGTATGCCTATCATGAACACATGGCTCTTGCTTCAAGGCAATTTTGGAGCAAGAAAAACTCAAGGCCAAACTTCAACAAGAACAACTCAAGTGGCACGAAGAGCAAGCAACGTGTGAGGACTTGCTATAATTGTGGCAATGTGAGTCATTTTGTTGCAGAGTGCTCGTATGAGAAGAAGGAAGACAATGGTGGCAAGCTCATCCGAAAGGACAAAGCCAAGTCTTTCCCAAACAAGAGCAACTTCATCAAGAAGACCCCTCACAAGGCGTTGGTGGTTCAAGAAGAGTACCATGACGATGATGATGATGAAGATGGTGAGTTGGTTGCCATGGCCTCCGTTGCCATTGCAACAACTCCACGAGTGTCTCTCTTCGACTCACCCAATGAGAACATCACCGCCAAGTGCCTCATGGATAAAGCCACCAACAAGGTAACCCCCAACATCAAAACTACCATCATTAATAATCCTTCCTTGATGGATTGCATTGATGAATATGTGGGATCTAGTGTGGAGGAAAATGAGTTTGAGTCCTTTATGGGTAAACTCAAGGGTAAATCCAAGAAGCATTTCGTTGCTCTATTGGAACAACTTGGTGAAGCTAATGACATGATCGAGGCTCACGAAGATACTATCCCCAAGATGGGGGGGCATAGTCATGACTATGCCGATGAGATTTCGGATCTTTCCAATGCTCTTGCGGAAGAGCGTGGTCTTTGTTTGGCTCTTGAGGAGTCACACAATGTTGATCACGCTAAGTTAAAGAAAGAATTTGATCATGCTCTTGTTGTTTCTCGTGTGCTAAACTCCGAGAAGGCCAAGCTTGGGGTTGATCTTGCTAGACTCAAAGTGGAGTTTGACCTACTTGACAAGGCTCACAAGGTCTTGAAGGGTGCTCATGCTAGCCTCAAAGAGTCTCATGATCAACTTCAAGTAAAGCTAACCAAGGAGAAAGCCACTTTTCCTCGTATGATGTTAATTGATAATGCAAATGCTACTAACCCATGTTGTGAGCATGTGCATCTTGTTGAGGAGAACGCTAAGTTAAAGGTGCAACTTGAGAAAGGTCTTGTGTCTTGCATACATGGCGAGAAGAACCTCAACGACCTTTTGACCAACCAAAAGGGAGTTTTGGCCAAGGAAGAGATTGGGTACGTGCCCAAGTCCAAGAACAAGAAGAAGAATGACAAGGGCAAATGACCTCCTCCTCTCAAGCAAACCTCTGTGAAGGAGGGAGAGGGTGCTATTAAGGAGAAGGAGAAGAACATCGTTAGGGGTAGTGATGCCAAGAAGGGCAACACTTCCCTTCCCAACAAAGCCGACGACTTTAACCCTTCTTATGTGTTGTGTCGTGTTAGAGATGGGCATGTTTATGCCAAATTTGTTGGTTCTCCTTATGAGTACATTGAATGGTCTATTTGGATTCCTAAGACCCTTGTTACTAACATCAAAGGACCCATTACAAAATGGGTACCTAAAAGCAAGCATTGATCTCTTGTAGGTGTTTGCTTTCGGTGGGGGTTCATGGTTGCTTGATAGTGGAGCTACTAATCATATGACCAGAAGCAAGGACTTGGTGGTGGATGTGCAAAAGATTCCATCAATACCCACCAACGTCGAGTGGGGTGACGCCTCATCCTCTAAGGTATTGGGACTCGGCAAGGTTGTCATTTCTCATGATCTTACAATCGAGAAGGTCATGCTTGTTGAGTCCCTTGCATATAATTTACTTTCCGTTCGTCAACTAGCACTCATGGGTTTTGCCACTTTCTTTGATGTTGATACCGTGGCCCTCTTGTGGAGCAAGACTCTTAAAGTAGCCTTTGTTGGGCATGTCGAAAACGGTCTCTATGTGATCAACTTTTCGAAGCAACTCACTAAGACCGCAACATGCCTAATGGCTAAAGTTGACGTGGGATGGCTTTGGCATCGCCGTCTTGCCCATGTCAATATGAGATATTTGCAAAGTCTTCTCAAGGGGGACCATGTCCATGGACTAACAAATGTTAGTTTTGCCAAAGATCGTGCTTGCAGTGCTTGTATCGAAGGAAAGCTGCATGAAAAGACTCACCCTCCCACGACTATCATTTTCTCGAAGAGGCCTTTGGAGCTCCTTCACATGGATCTCTTTGGGCCTCCATCTTTCGATAGTCTTGGGGGTAGGAAGTATTGCTTAGTGATTGTGGATGATTATTCAAGATACACTTGGGTATATTTCTTCAAGAGGAAGAGTGAGACCCAACAAACCGTCATCGACTTTGCAAATGAGGCTCAACGTCAACACAATGCAAAGATCTTGACGATAAGAAGTGACTATGGCACCGAGTTCAAGAACTACACCTTGGATGAGTTTCTTAGTGATGAGGGGATCAAGCATCTGTCAGCGTTCTGGGAACGGGGGTCCCCAGACTTGCCTGCCTGTGACCTACGACGTGGCTAAAAGGGGGGCCCAACGCGGCCCATCTTCACCAACACAAACCCAATACCCTCGCGAGGGCCAAGCCTCGCGGGGCGGATGACACGGAGCTTCCTCCGGCGCGGCCTCGTCAGTCTGGCTCACGAGGAGGCGGAGAGATCAAGGCCGGGTATCTCACGAGGTGCCCATGACGCAAGCCATGACGACCGGGGGCGCCAGGCGGGTGCCAGCCCGCGCAGCATCCTTCCTTCCTCTTTGGTGCAAAGGGGGCAAGCGCAGCCGCGGAGTACCGAGGCATCAGGCAAAGGTTGCCATTTCGGTGCAACGAGACCAAGACCAGGAGGACTACGAGACGGAGGTCACCGTGGAGTCCAAGATGGTGTCATCACCAGAGCTTTGCGCAGGCGAAGACTACTTTTGTCAGGGTAGCTAGTACTAGCTGTCCCCCTTCAAATTAGCCCGCCATTGTTGGCTCCCTTCCCGCTCGATATTTGGGAAGAGGACCAGGGCCTCTATAAATAGGACCAGCCACCCACAGAGCAAAGGGGGCTAAGGGTTTGGAAGGATAGAGAAGATCAGAAAGAGAGAGAGAGAGAGAGAAGGGTGACTGAGCTCCTCCCAACAGTTCATCGCCCCAGCCAAGAATAGACCCTCGCGAGGCTGTTCTTCCTTGTATGGTTCTTCATCATTAGCCCAAGAGGCAATCCACCACACCACACACTGGAGTAGGGTATTACACCACAATGGTGGCCCGAACCAGTATAAACCCTGTGTCTCTTGTGTTGTCCTTTCCATAGTTTAGATCCTCGCAAGGTGGGGGGGGTGCAGGTAGGTAGGAGGCGAAATCTTCGCGCGCACCCCAGTGTTCGAACCTCAAGGGTCTGCCGGAACCCGAAATCCGACATTTGGCGCGCCAGGTAGGGCTGCACCGGAGTCCACCTTCTACCGCTTCGCACCCCGTCGCGTCGTCATCACCATGTCCGGCGACCAGGCGGGCAACCCAGATCCATGGGCGGCGTGGCCCGCCTGCGCAGAGCCGCTTGCCTCGGGCGACCCCGTGCCCCAGGCAGCTCGTGGTCCGCAGGGCGCTGCGGGCCGTGGGCGACGCGGACAGACTTCGACAGCTCTCACGCCGCGGCAGGCGCGGTCGGCAGCAAGGGCCTCCAATCACGCCGCGACCACGACATTGTACACTCACAGGGAGCAGGCGAACTCGAGGTCCACGCTCACAGTGGTCCGAGAGCTGCTGCAGTGCAGGCTGCTGGAGGACGGCCACGCCGTGTTGCTAGAGCGAGTGGCAGAGCTCCTGGGCTTCGCCGCCTCGGGGGCTCACCCCTTCTCCACCCAGCTCCCATCTCAAGCCCAGGATGGCCCGCGCGGGGGCTCCGCACGCGCCCGCGGGCTCCAAGGCTACTCCGACGCCAGTGAAGTTGTCAGCGCCGGACCGGCGGCGGCGCTGCCCCCGCTCCCGGTCCGCGAAGAAGAAGGACTCGACGCGACCCGCAGCCCCAGTGGGCAGCCGTGCTGCCACCCCACGGTGGGCGCGTCAGGCAGGACCGCGTGGCATGCACGGCATTACGGCGTGGCATTCGGGATGACGGCGCCGGAGGAATACGTGCCCATCATGATGGACCAAGGACGCCCACACGAGAGCAAGCAAGGCTCGCTCCTCAGCCCAAGCTGGGGGGACGAGGCGCCAGAAGCTGAGCCTTTCCGGGAGCCCCGGGACGGTCCTACTGGCCATGCTGGGGGCAACGGTTATCGGGTACCGCTAATCCTTCAGGAGCAGGTATACGCTAACCATGGATCGCAGGAGGTGCAGGTCGCCACAGCGAGCAGCTGCCCTGCTCCCACGGTCTCCTGCCCCTCGGGAGGAGGGCGCAGGGGGCTGCAGGAGAAGGGCCGGGATCCGACATCACCACCGCGGCATTCGGAGCAAGGTGTTCTCAAGAGGTAGGCCCTCCGTTGGGGAGGTGCCGCGGAGCCTGCCCCCGGCGGAGGACCCGTGGTCGTCGGGGGAACCGCTGGCGACCGCTATACCCCATCGGCGGCGTCCTGGTTTCCGGTCGTCGTTGATGGCACTAGAGTGTGGCGCAAGGCGGGGCCCTCATCTGGCGATATGAAGCAAGGCCAGTACCTGTGAAGAAGGCCCAGTGCCTGTGAAGCTCGCCGCCCCGTGACACTCTCACGTAATAATGAGTGGGGCTGTACACGCCCCGGAGTCTCAGGGGTGCCGGCCTCAGACCCTGGGGCTCCCTCCCGCGCCCAGTGGCAGCACTTAGCTCCGCGCTGGTGAGAAGACATCCAAGACTAGACTAGGTGCCGGACGCGGCCTTTTGTTTGCTTTCGTTGCTTTTCCCTTTGGTTGTCGCTTTCCCCCGCTGGATTCAAGTTGGATTCGAATTTGAGATTTGCGTGTGTTCGGGGAAGGGGTTCTTGGTCTCATTCGAGCAATTTCTCGCGCTTTGGTTACTGCTTCGCCTCAGCTGCCTCCCCTCGCGAGCCCCTCGCGAGCCGGGTCAGGCCTAGCTTGCGCGCAGCCCAGACTGCCGCAGACGTGACCTCTCAGGAGGGTGTTTTACTACAGATCCTACGAACCCAGTTAGGGAACACTCAAGAGACCATAACCTCCCATAGGATGCCTCAGGGCCAACACGGGACAAAGGTAAACTAGCCGACCAGCGCGTCGCTTGGGCCAACCACTTGGTGCGGGCGCATGGGCAATGTCGCGTCTACTAATACGATGAACACAAGTTTTACATAAGGCCCCCCCCTTCAAAATGCTCTCACTGCAATCAGGCCGAAACCTGAGCTCTATTCATGGAGGGTAAGGAAGTAGGAGAGATGCACAATTAGTCGGATGAATCCCCCAATGCGTTCTCAGGAGCTCCACCCGGGCCGTTGCTGGCGTCGCTGAACCCGCCATCACTGTCCGCGTCGCCGCCAGCGGCGTCAGGGCCGTTCACCACGCCGCCCTCGATGGCCGCCACGATCGTGTCGTCATTGTCCAAAGCAAAGGCCCTGATAAGAGCATCCATATTGTCCTCCACCCAGCGCGCCAGGTCGCCTCGGACGGCCTGGGGGACTGGGGCAATGACGGCATCAAAATTGAAGCGGGGATCCATGTTTTGGAGGTGGCTGAAGATGCGAGAAAAGGCGTGCCCAAGCAGGCCGCGGCTCCTCTCCTCCACCAACCTGTCAGCCCTGACCGACCGCGCCTCCAGCTGCGTCACCACGTCAGTGAAGAACTGAAGATTGCCAGTATAGTTGACTGCATGCGGCTTGCCAACGGCCGCCTCGCAGATGTTGCCCAAGGCTGCGTTGGCTCTCTCCTGGAGCGTGGCTAGCATGGGGCCGTGCTCATGCTCCAGGATCCGTCGCTGACGGATCTCGTCCGCGTTCTGGCCCGCGACGTCATCAGCCTCCTCCACCCGCTGGCGGAGAAGGAGCACCCGCTGGGAAGCGGTCAACTCACCTTGCACCACCTCAAGAGCGGCCCGGAAAGTGTCGGCCCGCCACGTTGCCTCCTCCAGCTTGGCCCTCAAGGCAGCAGTCCTGCCTTCAGCTTTGGCCCGGATTAACCCCAGCTTCTCGTCGAACTCGTGCTCGAGGTTCAAATGCGCCATCGCCACTCGACGTCCGACCTCCTCCAGGACGCGGGCTTCCCGTGCGGCAACATCATCCTCCGCCTGCGTCACCAAGCCTTTCTCCGGTATCACCAACGGCTCCACGGTCCCGATTGGGCAGGTCCGCCTCACTGTCACCTTCGGGGCACGCGACAACTACCGCACCGAGCTCATCGACTTCGACGTCGCTCACATTCGCCTGCCGTACAACGCCATCCTTGGGTACCAAGAGCTGGCCAAGTTCATGGCCGTAACTCACCACGGCTACAGCGTGCTCAAGATGCCAGAAAGCGGCGGAGTCATCACGGTGCCATGTGAAGAGAATGACGCGGTGTGTTCCCTGGAATGGGCCTTTCAGGCCGCGTCACTGGAAGACCCGGATCGTGGGAGCAGGAGGCCTCCCGAGACCGCCCCTAAGAAGAAGAAGACATCGTCCGGCCTGACCACTCAGGAGGCAGGCCCCTCTGGGCCCGCGCCTGCCCAGGGACCCTCCTTCCATCGCATAGGAAAGCGCGCCCAGCGCCCTCCTCAGGCGGGGCTCGGGGGCTCTCCCCTGGAGGGCCACCGACCTAGCTAGGGTCACGAGGGAGGTGCTTGGGCACCACATGGAGGCGTGTTTTGAAGCATGTTTCCCTCAAGAAGGAGCAAGGCAAGGAGATCCAGACCCTCAGGAGTTCGTCAGCAAGGCCATTCAGGAGCTACATGAGTCAAGAGTCATGAAAGGCGGCCGCCGCCTACCAGCAGTGGCTCCCCATCCAGGCGAGGATGGTGGGCTGCGCGTCTGCATCGACATACCAGGCTCAACCGAGTCGCCTCTCTGGAGCGCCTCTGGCCCTCGCGAGTGGGGCGCTGCGGAGGCCCGCCCCACAGCTACGTACGCATGCCTTGCGGCCTGTCGAACGCGGCTGACACGTACCAGCGCCTCATGAGGAGCATCACAGAGGCACGAGAGGCAGGGCGTTCCGCAGCCCTGGCAGGGATGGAGATGGCCCGTGAGGAGCCGCCAGCGCCTCCGGAGCCTCCCGAGGCCCCTGGGTCTGGGGGCTCGTGAGGATCGGCTCCCGCAGCCCACCAAGCCTGCTACATCAACGCTCCTTCATCCTCAACATCATCAAGTGACGTCTTTTGAGTTTTATTTCCAGCTAGGAGCGCCCCCCAGGGCTGCATTATTCCCAGGCCGCGTGGGTCCGTCCCTGCGGCGTGTATTCCCATTTTATTCCATGTTGTTAACTTACCCTGTTGGGGGCACCCCTCGGGCTGCATGACCCCCAAGTCGCTCGGGCCTGACCCAGTGATGTCCGCATTCCCAGCATTTATCTGAACGGATCCACTCCTTCGCGGCTAATGTGTTTTACCTAGTTGCCTGCTCAGCCGACGCCAACTAACGGAGCTGCTCCCAAATGGCACGACGCTTGCGCATGGGTCCGTCCCTGCAACGCCGACAAACCTGGATGGCTGAGCTCTGGCCGCGGCAGCCCCGCATAGCGTCACCTCGTCAAGCCTTCAGTGCCTCACTACCCCTCGGAAGCAACCAACGGCTGACTGTCAATTGTCATGGCGACCCCTTGTTTTTTTCTATGATGGATCTGCAGGACCTCCTAAAGGAGCTGCGTCAGGCGAGGCCCTCGCGGTGTCTCCTTCGCTCTCGTCCACGCGAACCGCTTGCACGTTAAAGGGGGGGTGCCTGAGCATCACGACTCAGGACTCCTACTGGCTCTCCAGCCCTCACCCTCTGGCCTTGACCACGGCATCACGACCTGGCATACCAGCGACGGCTGAGACCCGCTCGAGGGCCGGGACCCGAGGATGTAGAGCAGAAAGGGGACCAAAGGCAAGAGGGGAGAGACACACGAGGACCTCGCCGAGCAACCTCGCGCGTGCCGATGCAAGGACCCGGCGACACACCAGAGAGCGGCCCCTGATCCTCGAGATAAGTCATCACCCGGAAGCACCAGCTGCCGTGGCACCATCCCCGCACCTAATGCTACCCCGTGTTAGCGACGCCGCTCTCCTTTCTCACCAAACGGCGGCTGCTTGGGGGCCAAAGGGGACCTCCTAAGCATCGCGACTCAGGGGCTCTTACCGGACTCCGGGTCGCTCACCTCCTGGCCTTGACCACGGCATCACGACCTAGCATACAAGCGACGGCTGAAGCCGCCTTGGGACTGGGACCTATCGGCGCAGAGCACCAAGCTCTCGTGAGGCTCGAAAGGGAGGACTGAGCTAAGACGGAATGAGCAACTCGCGCAATTCTACGACAAGGGTTATATTAACAAAACAGGATCACAGGCACCTTACAAGCCCCCACGGGACGCGTTTTTGATTCCTCGCAGGGAACAGATCCTAAAGGGACACAAACTACGCGCGTCCCAGAAAAAGACGCCATCATCAACAGTGGGCTGTCAAGCACCGAAGCCAACCCCATCCAGATCAGGGTCGGCAGCGGCCTGACGAGCCTGCCCTGCTCCAGGAGCGGCGCCGGCTCGGGGGCTCGTAGCTATCGTCGCTCGTCTTCGGAGTCGCGGAGAGCTTGCCGGAGTCGCTGGAACCTCCGACGCCTCCACCACCTGAGGAGCCGCCAAGGGGGCGGTTGGCGGGCCTAGTCCTCGTCGCGGCAGGGACCTGGCCACCTTCCCCGGGGCAGCACTCCAACCGGCACCCGCTCGCACCGAAGACCTTGAAGAGCATCACCGAAGCACCGTCGTAATCCAAGTGGACCGCGAAGACGCCCCTTACCCTGCAAACCCGGGCGATCTCTCTCCAGCCCCGAGTCATGTAGACCTTGCCCGGGGCAACGACCGCAACCTCTGCCTCGGTCGCGAGGGTGCTGCAGCCGGCGTGCTGCAGCCAGAGCTCCAGGGGCTCCCCCTGCGGGATGATGGAGGCGAAGAAGGAAGGAAGGCGAATCCAAGACTGAAGAGGAATGGCGACGTGAAGCACGAACTCTCGGGCGAAGCCCTCGGTGTGGACCCCAGGGGGGACGACCCACACCTTCGTGACCCGTCGGCGCCGACGGCGGCGCCGCCCATGGCGGTCAGCATCAGCTCCTTCGGGGCCCTTGACGTGGGCGTACAATGGCAGCGGGAACCCCGGCGGCACCCGCTCGCACCAAGGCCTCGACACCACCTGAAGGGCCCCTTCGTCCGGGCCACGGGGGATGAGCCGTTTCTTCGGCGGGAGTGGGTCTGGTTCCTATCGGGGAGCCTTTCCCTTCTCTGCCGCCGAGAACCAGCGGATCGGATCCATCGCAATAAGACGGAGCAAGGATCAGGAAGAAGGAGAAGCAAGGGGAGATGGACTGGAAGGGCGCGCGCTGTTCCGTACTTATGGCCGGCGAGGGCCAACCGCCGACCTCCACGATTGTAGGTAATCATGACCCACTTTGCATGCAGGGACTTGTCCAATCCGTGCAGTTGCCGAGGTGCCATGGGGAAGTGCAGGCGCCCATGTCCAACCAACCGCCATGCGGCGCCCAAGGCCACAGGCTGTTAGGGCCCGTGGCGCTTCACTCTTGCCCTTCCGCCTCCCTGCACGACCAAGTCCGGGCGCGCCTTGGGCCCCGGGGCTACTGTCGGCATTCTGGGAACGGGGGTCCCCAGACTTGCCTGCCTGCGGCCTGCGGCGTGGCTCAAAGGGGGGCCCAGCGCGGCCCATCTTCACCAACACAAACCCAAGACCCTCGCGAGGGGCCAAGCCTCGCGGGGCGGACGACACGGAGCTTCCTCAGGCGCGGCCTCGTCAGGCTGGCTCACGAGGAGGCAGAGAGATCAAGGTCGGGTATCTCACGAGGTGCCCGTGACGCAAGCCATGACGACCGGGGGCGCCAGGCGGGTGCCAGCCCACGCATCGTCTTTCCTTCCTCTTTGGTGCAAAGGGGGCAAGCGTAGCCGCGGAGTACCGAGGCATCAGGCAAAGGTTGCCATTTCGGTGCAACGAGACCAAGACCAGGAGGACTACGAGACGGAGGTCACCGTGGAGCCCAAGACGGCGTCATCACCAGAGCTTTGTGCAGGCGAAGACTACTTTTGTCAGGGTAGCTAGTACTAGCTGTCCCCCTTCAAATTAGCCCGCCATTGTTGGCTCCCTTCCCGCTCGATATTTGGGAAGAGGACCAGGGCCTCTATAAATAGGACCAGCCACGCACAGAGCAAAGGGGGCCGAGGGTTTGGAAGGATAGAGAAGATCAGAAAGAGAGAGAGAGAGAGAGAGAGAGAGAGAGAGAGAGAGAGAGAGAGAGAGAGAGAGAAGGGTGACTGAGCTCCTCCCAGCAGTTCATCGCCCCAACCAAGAACAGACCCTCGCGAGGCTGTTCTTTCTTGTATGGTTCTTCATCATTGGCCCAAGAGGCAATCCACTACACAACACACTTGAGTAGGGGATTACACCACAATGGTGGCCCGAACCAGTATAAACCCTGTGTCTCTTGTGTTGTCCTTTCCATAGTTTAGATCCTGGCAAGGCGGGGGGTGCAGGTAGGTAGGAGGCGAAATCTCCGCGCGCACCCCAGTGTTCGAACCTCAAGGGTTTGCCGGAACCCGAAATCCGACAGCATCAATATTCTGCACCATACACCCCTCAACAAAATGGTGTAGCAGAGAGGAAGAACCGGGCGTTGATGGATGCGGCAAGGACCATGATGGCAGAGTTCAAGTCTCCATACAACTTTTGGGCCGAAGCCATCAACACCGCGTGTCATGCATCAAATCGTCTCTACCTCCGCAAAGGCTTGAACAAGAATCCATATGAGATACTCACCGGGAACAAGCCCAACCTCAAGTACTTTCGGGTGTTCGGGTGTAAGTGTTCCATTCTCAAGAAAGGTGTTCGTTTGTCTAACTTTGAGGCTAGAGCTCATGAGGGCATATTTGTTGGTTATGCTACGAACTACCATGCTTACCGTGTCCTTAATAAGTCCACGGGACTTATTGAGGAGACATGTAACGTGGAGTTTGATGAGAATAACGGCTCCCAAGTGGAGCAAAGTGGCACTTGTGATGTAGGTGATGAAATTCCTCCCCAAGCCATAAGAAGAATGGGTGTTGGTTTTATCCTACCCATTGAGGAATCCCTTTTGGCCGAAGGAGAAGGACAATGCTCCACTCTTGTGGAGCCATCACCAACCCAAGGTCCACACGCTTCCGAAGAACAAAGTGAAGGCCCTCAACCTCAAGAACAAGACCAAGGGCAAGGTCAATCTCAAGATGGTGTTGTAACATCAAGTGATGCCCAAGGTCAAGTTCTCTCCTCTGAGCAAGTTCAAGATCAAGAGCTTCCTCGAGATCAAGAACAAGCTCAAGATGGCGCTTAAGATGATCAAGTGACCACTCCTCGTCTCACCCTCGAGGAGGAATTGGAGTGTCGTGCCGCCAAGATTGCTTCCAAGCTCTTCATCAAGGATCATCTCATGACAAATGTGCTTGGAAGCTTAAGAAAGGGGGTAAACACTCATAGACAATTAGCAAACTATTGTGAACATCACGTGTTTGTTTCGTGTGTTGAACCCAAAAAGGTCTATGAGGCGCTCGAAGATCCGGATTGGCTCAATGCCATGCATGAAGAACTCAACAACTTCGAACGCAACAAAGTGTGGAGATTGGTGCCAAGGCCAACGGGGAACCACAATGTCATTGGAACCAAGTGGATATTCAAGAACAAGCAAGATGCTCATGGGATTATCATTCGCAACAAGGCTCGTTTGGTAGCACAAGGCTACTCCCAAGTCGAGGGTATCGACTACGGTGAAACCTTTGCTCCCATTGCTCGTCTTGAATCCATTCGCATGTTGATTGCATATGCTTCTCATCATAGCTTTAAGTTACAACAAATGGATGTGAAGAGTGCTTTTCTTAATGGTCCTATTATTGAATTGGTATGTGTCAAGCAACCCCCCGGGTTCGAGGATCCCTACTTTCTCGATCATGTGTATCAACTTGATAAGGCACTCTATGGCCTTAAACAAGCCCCACGTGCGTGGTATGACCACCTTACCGAGTTGTTACAAGACTGTGGTTTTGAAGTTGGGCTAATCGACCCCACTCTTTTTACTAAGAAGGTCAAAGGGGAGTTGTTTGTGTGCCAATTATATGTTGATGATATTATCTTTGGTTCCCCTAACAAAGCTTTCAATGAGGAATTTGCCGCTCTCATGACCTCAAAGTTTGAGATGTCTTCCATGGGAGAGTTGAAGTTCTTTCTCAGGTTCGAAGTGAAGCAACGGAGAGAAGGAACCTTCATCAACCAAGCCAAATACACTCAAGACATGCTCAAGAGATTCAAGATAAGTGATGTCAAGCCGGCTTCCACTCCCATGCCCGCTAAGTGCCAACTTGACATTGATCCCAATGGTAAAGCGGTGGATCAAAAGGTATATCGCTCCATGGTTAGCTCCTTGCTTTACCTTTTTGCATCTAGACCGAATATCATGTTGAGTGTGAGAATTTGTGCATGGTTTCAAGCCGCACCTAAGGAAAGTCACTTTGTGGCGGTCAAGTGAATCTTTCGATATTTGGCTCATACCCAAAACTTTGGCTTATGGTACCCAAGAGGAGCAAACTTCAAGCTTGTAGGTTATTCGGACTCGGATTGGGCGGGAGACAAAGTGGATAGGAAGTCCACTTCCAGAGGGTGCCAATTTCTTGGTTGCTCTTTGGTGAGTTGGTCTTCCAAGAAGCAAAGTTGCGTGTCTCTCTCATCCACGGAAGCGGAGTATGTGTCTGCCGGTAGTTGTTGTGCACAACTTTTATGGATGAGGTAAACTTTAAAGGATTACGGTGTCATTTGTGACAAAGTGCCTCTCTGGTGTGACAATGAAAGTGCAATCAAGATTTCTCTCAACCCGGTGCAACACTTCAAGATGAAGCATATTGAGATTCGGTATCACTTCATTAGGGATCATATTAGGCGAGGGGATATCGAGCTCAACTATGTCAACACTCTTGATAACCTTGCGGATATCTTCACGAAGCCCCTGGATGAAGCAAGATTTCGCGAGTTAAGGCATGAGCTAAATATCATTGATTCGAGTAATGTGACTTGAACCCTTGCACACCCCTCCACACTCAACTTGTTGTCTAGTTTAGGTGTAGGCATGGACATAGGGGGAGTGTTGTTCTCTCAATGAACTCCCCCCCCCATAATGCATAAACTAATCAAACTCTTTCACATTAGCCATTTTTATGGTACTTATGCGTTAAAGATGAGTGTTGGTCATGGGCCCAAGGTTAAAATCTTCGCGGCGCCATACCTCTAAACTCAAACATAGGTGGCCTCGGCAACCGCCCTCTCTTGGAAAGGTGTGTGTTTTTCGTTCTTTTGGTTGGTTTTGTGTGTGTGTGTGTGTTTCTTATCGCTTTCGTCTCGGTTTCTTTTCTTGAGCTAAGCCTTTTGGCTTGTCCTTTTTGCGGCTGAGGGTACTACTGTTGCGTGCACGGTACCACCGTTGATAAGCGTCAAGCGGTACTACCGCCCACCCCAGCGGTACTACCGCTGCGGGGCGGGCGATGGGGGGTTATGTTGGGGCGGGGGGAGTTGTTTTCTCCCCCATACCCATTCGCCCCCACTCGCTCATCTTCCTCGTCGCTTTAGCGACGTCTCGCCGCAGGAGGGCCTCGTCTGGCCGCCGTTTTCATGCCGTCCCTCTCCATTTCCTCCGGTGGAGTCGATTCCCACCACGTCCTCTAGCCATGGATGCCGGTATTGCCCCCACTCCCGTTCTCTCCTTGCCTAGATCTTGCATCTAGTTTTTAGGGGCAATAGGCATTGTTTTTCTCGTCTTTTGGCTAAGTAGAGGCTTGAGTAGGATGGAGATGGCTTCTAGTCCCTTTGGATTGATGTTTGGTAGGCTTATTTTTGAATTTGGCATCTCCGATAGTGCCGGATCTGTCCACGGCAGTAGGGAACTGCCGTTCCCCGTCTTGAGCAGTACTACCGCCCATCTTGAGCGGTACTACCGCGCGAGCGGTGCTGCCGCGGTTGGGTCGCGGTACTACCGCTGGATGCCCAGTTCCATCATTTCCTACCACATTTTGATCCATGTTGTTTTGTTTGGTGGCTTATGCTCTTTCTTTCATGTTGTTTCTTCTAGTCGTGTGTTTGGTTCTAGGTGATGATCATCCTAAGCAGCAGGTCTGCCGTGTCAACCCCGGTCGTGCAACATCAAAGCGCTACCGCACATCTGAGTCAACAGGTGGTTCCTCAAGTGCTCCACCGCCGCCAGCGGGTGCTTCCTCAAGTGCTCCACCACCGCCTCAGCTCACGAAGAGATCGGCCAACAAGCCAAAGGGAAAGACTATGTCTAAGATGTCTGCCAAGGAATTTTGGGCAAGGCATCACCGCAACCCCTATGAGGAAGACCAAGATCCCACTTTGGTCAACCGCCCGTTCTGGAACCGCTTTCAGTTCGCCATCTTCTTCGATGTGATCAAGGCTAAGAAGAATCACTATGTTGATGTTTGTTCCATCGACACTGATCCTATGGAAAAGGACCCTGAGTACTTTGGCGAAGCCCTTCAGATGTGCTCTTAGTTGAACATTCTCAGAATCATGCAGTTCAACAAGGACTTTGATGCAAATTTGATATGTCAATTCTATGCCACTGTCCATCTTGGAACTAATGAAGAAAGGACTCTGACTTGGATGACGAATGGCAGGGTGCTCACTTGGGGTGGAAGATCTCGGGCTTGAGAATCCAGTCGGCTTCCGCCCTCACCGCAATGTCACCTCCACTCACAAGCAAGCCCCCTGGCCCTACTGTTCTAAGAAGGTTAACCCCAAGACTAAGAAGGTAACCTATGAGCTGCCTGCCTTTCTAGAAATCCTTCATCGCATCTTTCGAGAGACTCTTTTCCCTCGCATTGGGAATCTGGATATGGTCCACTCCTATCTCGTGGACATGCTTCTCTTCTACCAGCATGAGAAGGAAGCAAACACTGGAGAGTCCCTGGACATTTCTCATGTTATGTGGTCTGAACTTCTTTCTGCCATTTCTGAGCGCAAGTGCCCGATCTATGGTCCTTTCATCATGCTTCTCATTGAGAAGGCCTGGGCACATCACTATCCCAGGGCTGTGCTAGAAACTGGAGAGTTGATTTCTCATGAGATCAAGCGTCTAAGGAAGAAGGACAATTGGGGCACCCAGGCCCCTCAATCTGGCTTCTGAGGCTGACATGGAGACTGAGGACGAGGCTGAGGCCGACAAGGATGAGGACTATGAGCCCTCCGGTGTGGAGCCCTCATGGGCTAAGAGGATTAAGCGCAATATGAAGAAACTTTTCTGCATGGAGTCTCATGGCCAGTACATGTCTCATGTCTCTGAGAAGAAGGCCCGCAGACGTCACAAGGAGCTCATGTGACAGTTGGGTGCCACTATTAATAGCGGATCTGAGGAGAGGATCACTGATTAGGAGGAGTGGGTTCAGCAGCATTGCCCGTGGACCGATTCAAACGCCGAGCAGTTTCCGACCGATAATGGCGGTGCAGACGATCCTGCTGAGATGTGATGTTTGAGATCCTCTGCTTGCTATCACCTGGAGCCGTAGCAACGCTCTTTGCTCTTTTGGTGTCTCGATGCCAAAGGAGGGAGAGTTTAGGGATTTGTGTCGTTGCCTAGTTGCGAGTGTGTCTTTGTGGTTTGGTTTGTGGTGTCGTTGTGTTTTCTCGCCATTTGCGTTGTTTGGTGTTGTGCCCGTGAGACCTAAGTTCCAGACATATGGTGTGAGACATATGCTACCTTATCCTTACCTTATCTTTATCTATGTCTTTCTGGTACTTTAGTATCTTATGAGTTGCATGATTATCCTGTTATATACCCTGCTCTCATGTATCCTTTGCTTAGGATGTTGGACTATCAAATATAGGGGGAGTGTTGATCCTAATGTGTGTGTCTTGCATTCCAAAGGCACTACTAACTAGGTGCACACATTCAGGTGGAGCCCGTCTATATTTTGTAGTTCTAAGTATCTTTACTTTCTTGTCTTATCTTTGTGCAAATCCCTGGTTGCCATCAATCCACCAAAAAGGGGGAGATTGTTAAGGCATATCTCTCTCGATGTAGTTTTGGTGATTGATGACAACATGTTTGCAGACTAATCGTGTGCTTTGTGCATTTCAGAGTTTCATCCTTTGGCACGAGATGATTTCTTTCCCCTCGGAGTGTTATTCAAGACGGTGTAGCTCTTTCGTTTCTATTTTGGTGGACTAGTTTCGTAGGAGGCACCGTACTATCAAGAGGGGGTCCGCTTTGGTAAGGCTAGGGTGGAATCAACACGTACACATCCTTTTTCACACCCTCTGAGCCTTTTCGCTTCAATGGAGAGCTCATTCCCCTTCCTTTGTGCTTGTTTTGGGTCCCAACGGTAGTACCACGGTTCCCAGCGGTAGTACCGCTCAAGAGCCACAGGCGGTAGTACCGCTCCCAACCGCAGCAGTACCGCCTGTGGGTCCTCGCTGTAATACCGCTGCGGCACCGGGCTCCTACCGCGTCGATTCGAGGGGGTCGCCTCTTGTGTCGGATTGTGTGGCACTAAGCAACGTCAATAGATGCGGTAGTGCCGCTCGAGAGTGGTAGTACCGCCCTACCACCGCAGTAGTACCGCACAGGGGTCTGAACGGCAGTATCGCGTGGGGGAGCGGTAGTACCGCAGTCCCAGTGATAGTAACGCGGCCCTCAGCGGTAGTACCGCCCTTTGCGGGGCTGTTCAGGGGGGTAACGGTTGGATTGTTTCCCCCACTATATAAGGGGGTCTTCTTCCCCAAAGTTGACTTACCTCTTCCCCCAAAAGCTCCATTAATGCTCCAAGCTCCATTTTCACCCGATCTCTCTCCCTAGCCAATCAAACTTGTTGATTTGCTCGGGATTGGTTGAGAAGGCCCCGATCTACACTTCCGCCAAGAGAAATTTGATTCCCCCACTAATCCCTAGCGGATCTTGTTACTCTTGGGTGTTTGAGCACCCTAGACGGTTGAGGTCACCACGGAGCCATTGTCCATTGTGGTGAAGCTTCGTGGTGTTGTTGGGAGCCTCCGATTAAGTTGTGGAGATTGCCCCAACCTTGTTTGTAAAGGTCCGGTCGCCGCCTCCAAGGGCACCAATAGTGGAATCACGACATCTCACATTGTGTGAGGGCGTGAGGAGAATACGGTGGCCCTAGTGGCTTCTTGGGGAGCATCGTGCCTCCACACCGCTCCAACGGAGACGTACTTCCCCTCAAAAGGAAGGAACTTCGGTAACACATCCTCGTCTTCACTGGCTCCACTCTTGGTTATCTCGTACCTTTACTTTTGCAAGCTTATTTGTGTTTCTTCCCTTGCTTGCTTGTGTGCTTGTTGTTGTTGCATCATATAGGTTGCTCACCTAGTTGAATGTCTAGACAACCTACTTTGATGCAATGTTTAATTTGGTAAAGAAAAGTTAAAAATTGTTAGTTGCCTATTCACCCCCTCTAGTCAACCATATCGATCCTTTCAAGTTAACAAGATGTGTGTGATATGCGGCAAACGGGTCAGTAATCAAAAATGTGTGGGAAGACATATAATAACGAAGACGATTCCTGCTAACAAGCCGTGTGTGTTGTGGGCAAACCTTGCTGGTATACAATTTTCAGCGATTGATGAAATAATCACCGATGACTTCCCTAGTTTAGTCCGTGTGTGATGTGATTTGCTCTGTCCGCACAACATCTACGCTCTGTCTACAGAAGAACAACATATATACTTATAAGAACATGACTGCATAACCAAATTAAACATACAATCACATAAGTGACTACACACATAACATTTTCACACACCAAAGTAAACAATTACATGCATACTAAACTAGGAGAAATGATCATCTAATTATCTACTTCTTGTTGTGACAACGTTTTCCATTGCTATGCTTTCGGCTGGATCCCCATTTGGGGGAAGGAGGCACTTCCTCATGTCAACGATCTGCCTATACATCTCGTACCTCATATATGTCTCCTTGGTCGCGTACAGAACATGAGCTTTGTCGAGTTTCTCCATCCAGGCCAAGTGTAGGCACGCTTTGTCCTTGTTGCAGGAATCCTTCATGTCTCTGTAGTAGGGTCGACGATGGCCTCGGCGAGGTGAACCAGTGAGTCCTTCTCATGCGTCTTGCTGCCCCAGATCTTGTGTTGGCCCTGTATGTCGACAAGATTCTGGCAGGCGATGCCCGAATTCTTGAACACCTTTACATCGTTGGTGATGTCCACTGTAGTGAACATGTAGTGGGGGCCGTTGACAAACCTGGTGAAACGCTCGCAAGGACTTGTGGCCACGCAGTAGTGGTAGACGAAGACGTGATTGCGCATGCACATCTGGGCGTCGGCGACCTTGTGACGAGACCCGGCTGAAAGTGCAACTAATCCTCAGGTGATTTTGGTAATTCATAACAACATATATCTCATTGAACTAATATCCACTCAAGATAAATATTTCAGAAAGTTTAATGATTGGCATGGCATAGAGATATGGAACCCTCAAAATGATAAGGACAAAGATTGGCAAAAGCTCAAGACTCTTCATTTCTATTTTAGTGATCGAAGATCACATTGAGTCCATATGAAAGCCAATACTATTAAAATGGGAAGAGGTGTTGCTTAATGGTCTATTTGCTCAAATGCTTAGTGATATTGCTCCAAAACTCTCAGCCACTTTCTCCATCCAAATATGTCCAAAACTTAAATCCAAACTCGGCCCCGCCGATTCTTTCTATCTGGAGCCACCGAGTTCATATGACATAGCCACTGCTAGAAATCCTAACAGTTCGGTCACACAAATACGAATCTCGGTCTCACCGAGATGGCCTTGCCAGCGCTCTGTGATCTATTGTATTTGCTTCGGTCTCGTCGAGTTTATGCAATCGGTCTCACCGAGTTGGCTTGATAGATTCTCTGTTGCTTATTGCTTCACTTCGGTCCCACCGAGTTGTTGCAATCGGCGCCATCGAAATGATGTTTGCCCTAAGCCATAGGACATCGGTCCCACTGAGTTGTTCTAGTCGGTCCCACCGAGATTCCTAATGTTCACATTTTTTAACTGATCAATGCCATCGAGTTTAACTATTCGGTGCCACCGAGATGAGTCAAATGTGTGTAATGGTTGGATTTTGTGTGGAGGCTATATATACCCCTCCACCCCTTCTCCATTTGTGAGAGAGCCATTAGAACATGCCTACACTTCCACCTTCATTTTCTGAGAAAGAGCCACCTACTCATGTGTTGAGGTCAAGAGGTTCCAATCCAACCTTTTGAACCTTGATTTCTAGCCTTCCCCAAGTTGCTTTCCACTTAAATCTCTCTTCCACCATAGACAAATCTGATAGGGAGAGTTGAGTGTTGGGGAGACTATCATTTGAAGCACAAGAGCAAGGATTTCATCATCTACACACCATCTATTACCTTTTGTAGAGTGGCGTCTCCTAGATTGGTTAGGTGTCGCTTGGGAGCCTCCGTTGTGATGTGGAGTTGAACCAATAAGTTTGTAAGGGCAAGGAGGTCGCCTACTTCATGAAGATCTACCCGAGTGAGGCAAATCCTTCGTGGACGATGGCCATGGTGGCATAGACAAGGTTGCTTCTTCGTGGGTGGAGCCCTCTATGGACTCGCGCAACTATTACCCTTCATGGGTTGAAGTCTCCATCAACATGGACGTACGATAGCACCACCTATCGGAATTCAGAACCATACCAAAAATCTCTGTGTCTCCATTGCGTTCGCCTTCTCTGAACCCTTCCCTTTACCTTCATATGCAATGTTTTACTTTCCGCTACTATACTCTTAGAATTGCATGTGTAGGTTAATTGCTTGACTTGTGCTAATTGCTAAAATCTGCCCACAACTAAAATTGGGAAAATGATAGATTTTTATTTGGTCAAGTAGTCTAATCACCCCCTCTAGACATATTTTCGATCCTACAAGTGGTATCAGAGCTTTGGTGATCACAGCCTTGGTTTCACAACCTAGAAGAGTATGGCATCTAGCGAGGGAAATTACCACTGTAGAGGTCCTTATTTTCATGGTACAAATTTTGCTTGTTGGAAGCATAAGATGAAAATTCATATTCTTGGTCATAACCCCGTCGTTTGGGTTGTTGTGCGTATTGGCTTGCAAGGTGATTTCTTAGAGGATGGTAAATAACCAGATCATGACGTGAAAGTGGAAGAAATGAAGATGTTGCAATACAATGCTCAAGCTTGCGATATTCTCTTCAATGGATTGTGCCCCGAAGAACTCAACAAAATCAGCCGCCTTGAGAATGCAAAGAAAGTTTGGGATACTTTGGTTGATATACACGAAGGTACCGAGTCCATCAAGGAATCCAAGTTGGATGTGCTTCAAAGTCAACTTGATGAGTTCAATATGAAGGATGGTGAAGGGGTCGCGGAAAGGTACTCTAGGTTTGCTCTCATCACAAATGAGATTGCCGGCTTAGGAAGTGAAGAGATGACCAACAAATTCATCATCAAAAAGATCCTTAGAGCCTTGGATGGAAAATATGATACCGTGTGCACCTTGATCCAAATGATGCCCAATTACAAAGATCTCAAGCCTACAAAAGTCCTTGGTAGAATTGTTGCTCATGAGATGTCACTCATGGACAAGGAAGAGCTTCACAATAAGTCAAGTGGCGCTTACAAAGCCTCAAGTGATGCCCCTACAACATCAAGTGAGAAGCAAGTCTCCAATGAAGAATTGAGCTTAATGGTGAAGAACTTCAACAAATTCTACAAGAATGGAAGCAAAGGGAGAAACTCCAAGTCAAGGTCCTGCAATGGCAAAAGATCTTCTAGTTGTGATCGTAATTGCTACAATTGTGGAAGACCCGGACACTACTCCAATGAGTGTACAGCTCCCTACAAGAAAATAGAAGACTCACCAAAAAGGAGAAGTAGAAGAGATGAATCACCTCCAAGAGAGAGAATGAGTAGAGATGATCGTTATGAACAAAGTGAAGGAAATATGCTAGAGGCAATAATAAAGTTGTTATTTATATTTTCTTATATCATGATAAATGTTTATTTTTCATGCTAGAATTGTATTAACCGAAAACTTAGTACATGTGTGAATACATAGACAAACAGAGTGTCACTAGTATGCCTCTACTTGACTAGCTCGTTGAATCAAAGATGGTTAAGTTTCCTAGCCATAGACATGAGTTGTCATTTGATTAACGGGATCACATCATTAGAGAATGATGTGATTGACTTGACCCATCTGTTAGCTTAGCACGATGATCATTTAGTTTGTTGCTATTGCTTTCTTCATGACTTATACATGTTCCTATGACTATGAGATTATGCAACTCCCGAATACCAGAGGAACACTTTGTGTGCTACCAAACGTCACAACGTAACTAGGTGATTATAAAGGTGCTCTACAGGTGTCTCCAATGGTGTTTGTTGAGTTGGCATAGATCGAGATTATGATTTGTCACTCCGAGTATCAAAGAGGTATCTCTAGGCCCTCTCGGTAATGCACATCACTATAAGCCTTGCAAGCATTGTGACTAATGAGTTAGTTGCGTGATGATGCATTACGGAACGAGTAAAGAGACTTGCCACAACGAGATTGAACTAGGTATTGAGATACCGACGATCGAATCTCGGGCAAGTAACATACCGATGACAAAAGGAACAACATGTTGTTATGCGGTTTGACCGATAAAGATCTTCGTACAATATGTAGGAACCAATATGAGTATCCAGGTTCCGCTATTGGTTATTGACCTGAGACGAGTCTCGGTCATGTCTACATAGTTCTCGAACCCGTAGGGTCCGCACGCTTAACGGTCGGTGACGATCGATATTATGAGTTTATGTGTTTTGATGTACCGAAGCTTGTTCGGAGTCCCGAATGAGATCAGGGACATGACGAGGAGTCCCAAAATGTTCGAGACGTAAAGATCGATATATTGGAAGGCTATATTCATGTTGGAAATATGCCCTAGAGGCAATAATAAAAGCATTATTATTATATTTACTTGTTCATGATAATTGTCTTTATTCATGCTATAATTGTGTTATCCGGAAATCGTAATACATGTGTGAATAATAGACACCAACATGTCCCTAGTAAGCCTCTAGTTGACTAGCTCGTTGATCAATAGATAGTCATGGTTTCCTGACTATGGACATTGGATGTCATTGATAACGAGATCACATCATTAGGAGAATGATGTGATGGACAAGACCCAATCCTATACATAGCATAAGATCTTATAGTTCGTTTGCTAGAGTTTTTCCAATGTCAAGTATCCTTTCCTTAGACCATGAGATCGTGTAACTCCCGGATACCGTAGGAGTGCTTTGGGTGTACCAAACGTCACAACGTAACTGGGTGACTATAAAGGTATACTACGGGTATCTCCGAAAGTGTTTGTTGGGTTGACACAGATCAAGACTGGGATTTGTCACTCCGTATGACGAAGAGGTATCACTGGGCCCACTCGGTAATGCATCATCATAATGAGCTCAAAGTGATCAAGTGTCTGGTCACGGTATCATGCATTACGGTACGAGTAAAGTGACTTGCCGGTAACGAGATTGAACAAGGTATTGGGATACCGACGATCGAATCTCGGGCAAGTAACATACCGATTGACGAAGGGAATTGTATGCGGGATTGATTGAATCCTCGACATCGTGGTTCATCCGATGAGATCATCGAGGAGCATGTGGGAGCCAACATGGGTATCCAGATCCCGCTGTTGGTTATTGGCCGGAGAGTCGTCTCGGTCATGTCTACGTGTCTCCCGAACCCGTAGGGTCTACACACTTAAGGTTCGGTGACGCTAGGGTTATAGAGATATTAGTATGCGGTAACCCGAAAGTTGTTCAGAGTCCTGGATGAGATCCCGGATGTCACGAGGAGTTCCGGAATGGTCCGGAGGTAAAGATTTATATATGGGAAGTCTTGTTTTGGTCGCCGGAAAAGTTTCGCGCATTATCGGTATTGTACCGGGAATGCCGAAAGGGGTCCGGGGGTCCACCAAGGGGGTCCACCTGCCCTGGGGGGCCACATGGGCTGTAGGGGTGTGCGCCTTGGCCTATATGGGACAAGGGCACCAGCCCCAAGAGGCCCATGCGCCAAGAGATAAGGGAAAGGAAGAGTCCAAAAGGGGGAAGGCACCTCCTAGGTGCCTTGGGGAGGATGGACTCCTCCCTGGCCGCACCCTTCCTTGGAGGAAGGGCCAAGGCTGCGCACCCCCCTCTCCCTTGGCCCTATATATAGTGGGGGGAAGGGAGGGCAGCCACACCTAAGCCCTGGTGCCTCCCTCTCCCTCCCGTGACACATCTCCCTCCTCCCGCAGCGCTTGGCGAAGCCCTGTTGAAATCCCGCTACTTCCACCACCACGTCGTCGTGCTGCTGGATCTCCATCAACCTCTCCTCCCCCCTTGCTGGATCAAGAAGGAGGAGACGTCGCTGCTCTGTACGTGTGTTGAACGTGGAGGTGCCGTCCGTTCGGCGCTAGGACCATCGGTGATTTGGATCACGACGAGTACGACTCCATCAACCCTGTTCTCTTGAACGCTTCCGCGCGCGATCTACAAAGGTATGTAGATGCAATCCGACCACTCGTTTCTAGATGAACTCCTAGATGGATCTTGGTGAAACCGTAGGAAATTTTTTGTTTTCTGCAACGTTCCCCAACAGTGGCATCATGAGCTAGGTCTATGCGTAGTTCTCTTTGCACGAGTAGAACACAATTTGTTGTGGGCGTAGATGTTGTCAACTTTCTTGCCGCTACTAGTCTTATCTTGCTTCAGCGGTATTATGGGATGAAGCGGCCCGGACCAACCTTACACGTACGCTTACGTGAGACCGGTTCCACCGACTAACATGCACAAGTTGCATAAGGTGGCTGGCGGGTGTCTGTCTCTCCCACTTTAGTTGGAGCGGATTCGATGAAAAGGGTCCTTATGAAGGGTAAATAGAACTTGACAACTCACGTTGTGGCTTTCACGTAGGTAAGAAAACATTCTTGCTAGAACCCTATTGCAGCCACGTAAAACTTGCAACAACAATTAGAGGACGTCTAACTTGTTTTTGCAGCAAGTGTTCTGTGATGTGATATGGCCAAAGTTGTGATGAATGATGAATGATATATATGTGATGTATGAGATGTTCATGCTATTGTAATAGGAATCATGACTTGCATGTCGATGAGTATGACAACCGGCAGGAGCCATAGGAGTTGTCTTTATTTTTTGTATGACCTGCGTGTCATTGAGAAACGCCATGTAAATTACTTTACTTTATTGCTAAACGCGTTAGCCGTAGTAGTAGAAGTAATAGTTGGTGAGCAACTTCATGGAGACACGATGATGGAGATCATGATGATGGAGATCATGGTGTCATGCCGGTGACAAGATGATCATGGAGCCCCAAGATGGAGATCAAAGGAGCTATGTGATATTGGCCATATCATGTCACTATTATTATTTGATTGCATGTGATGTTTATCATGTTTTGTACATCTTGTTTGCTTAGAATGACGGTAGTAAATAAGATGATCCCTCATAATAATTTCAAGAAAGTGTTCCCCCTAACTGTGCACCGTTGCGACAGTTCGTTGTTTCGAAGCACCACGTGATGATCGGGTGTGATAGATTCCAACGTTCACATACAACGGGTGTAAGACAGATTTACACATGCAAACACTTAGGTTGACTTGACGAGCCTAGCATGTATAGACATGGCCTCAGAACACAGAAGACCGAAAGGTCGAGCATGAGTCGTATAGAAGATACGATCAACATGAAGATGTTCACCAACGTTGACTAGTTCGTCTCACGTGATGATCGGACACGGCCTAGTTAACTCGGATCATGTTATACTTAGATGACTAGAGGGATGTCTATCTGAGTGGGAGTTCATTGAATAATTTGATTACATGAACTTAATTATCATGAACTTAGTCTAAAACTTTACAATATGTCTTGTAGATCAAATGGCCAACGTTGTCCTCAACCTCAACGCGTTCCTAGAGAAAACCAAGCTGAAAGACGATGGCAGCAACTATACAGACTGGGTCCGAAACCTGAGGATCATCCTCATAGCTGCCAAGAAAGATTATGTCCTACAAGCACCGCTAGGTGACGCACCCGTCCCACAGAACCAAGACGTTATGAACGCTTGGCAGACACGTGCTGATGATTACTCCCTCGTTCAGTGCGGCATGCTTTACAGCTTAGAACTGGGGCTCCAAAAACGTTTTGAGAGACACGGAGCATATGAGATGTTCGAAGAGCTGAAAATGGTTTTTCAAGCTCATGCCCGGGTCGAGAGATATGAAGTCTCTGACAAATTCTTCAGCTGTAAGATGGAGGAAAATAGTTCTATCAATGAGCACATACTTACAATGTCTGGGTTACATAACCGCTTGACTCAGCTGGGAGTTAATCTCCCGGATGATGCAGTCATTGACAGAATCCTTCAGTCGCTTCCACCAAGCTACAAGAGCTTTGTGATGAACTTCAATATGCAGGGGATGGAAAAGACCATTCCCGAATTATTTGCAATGCTGAAATCAGCAGAGGTAGAAGTCAAAAAGGAACATCAAGTGTTGATGGTGAATAAAACCACTAAGTTCAAGAAGTGCAAGGGTAAAAAGAACTTCAAGAAGGATGGCAAGGGAGTTGCCGCGCCCGGCAAGCAAGCTGCCGGGAAGAAGCCAAAGAATGGACCCAAGCCCGAGACTGAGTGCTTTTATTGCAAGGGAAGTGGTCACTGGAAACGGAACTGCCCCAAATACTTAGCAGACAAGAAGGCCGGCAAAACAAAAGGTATATGTGATATACATGTAATTGATGTGTACCTTACCAGTACTCGTAGTAGCTCCTGGGTATTTGATACCGGTGCAGTTGCTCACATTTGTAACTCAAAGCAGGAGCTGCAGAATAAGCGGAGACTGGCGAAGGACGAGGTGACGATGCGCGTCGGGAATGGTTCCAGGGTCGATGTGATCGCCGTCAGCACGCTACCTCTGCATTTACCTACGGGATTAGTTTTAAACCTCAATAATTGTTATTTAGTGCCAGCTTTGAGCATGAACATTGTATCGGGATCTCATTTAATACGAGATGGCTACTCATTTAAATCCGAGAATAATGGTTGTTCTATTTATATGAGAGATATGTTTTATGGTCATGCTCCGATGGTGAATGGTTTATTCTTAATGAATCTCGAGCGTAATGCTACACATGTTCATAGTGTGAGTACCAAAAGATGTAAGATTGATAATGATAGTCCCACATACTTGTGGCACTGCCGCCCTGGTCACATAGGTGTCAAACGCATGAAGAAGCTCCATGCTGATGGACTTTTAGAGTCTCTTGATTACAAATCATTTGACGCGTGCGAACCATGCCTCATGGGTAAAATGACCAAGACTCCGTTCTCAGGAACAATGGAGCGAGCAACCAACTTATTGGAAATCATACATACTGATGCGTGCGGTCCAATGAGTGTTGAGGCTCGCGGTGGCTATCGTTATGTTCTCACCCTCACTGATGACTTGAGTAGATATGGGTATGTCTACTTAATGAAACACAAGTCTGAAACCTTTGAAAAGTTCAAGGAATTTCAGAGTGAGGTTGAGAATCAACGTGACAGAAAAATCAAGTTTTTGCGATCAGATCGTGGAGGAGAATACTTGAGTCACAAATTTGGCACACACTTAAGAAAATGTGGAATAGTTTCACAACTCACGCCGCCTGGAACACCTCAGCGTAATGGTGTGTCCGAACATCGCAATCGCACTCTATTAGATATGGTGCGATCTATGATGTCTCTTACCGATTTACCGCTATCTTTTTGGGGCTATGCTTTAGAGACTGCCGCATTCACTTTAAATAGGGCTCCGTCGAAATCCGTTGAGACGACACCGTATGAATTATGGTTTGGGAAGAAACCTAAGCTGTCGTTTCTAAAAGTTTGGGGATGCGATGCTTATGTCAAGAAACTTCAACCTGAAAAGCTCGAACCCAAGTCGGAAAAATGCGTCTTCATAGGATACCCTAAAGAAACTATTGGGTATACCTTCTACCTCAGGTCCGAAGGCAAGATCTTTGTTGCCAAGAATGGATCCTTTCTAGAGAAAGAGTTTCTCTCGAAAGAAGTAAGTGGGAGGAAAGTAGAAATTGATGAAGTATTACCTCTTGAACCGGAAAATGGCGCAACTCAAGAAAATGTTCCTGAGGTGCCTGCACCGACTAGAGAGGAAGTTAATGATGATGATCATGAAACTTCAAATCAAGTTGCTACTGAACTTCGTAGGTCCACAAGGACACGTTCTGCACCAGAGTGGTACGGCAACCCTGCCTTGGAAATCATGTTATTAGACAACAGTGAACCTTCGAACTATGAAGAAGCGATGGCGGGCCCGAATTCCGACAAATGGCTAGAAGCCATGAAATCCGAGATAGGATCCATGTATGAAAACAAAGTATGGACTTTGACTGACTTGCCTGTTGAGCGGCGAGCCATAGAAAATAAATGGATCTTTAAGAAGAAGACAGACACGGATGGTAATGTGACCATCTATAAAGCTCGGCTTGTCGCTAAGGGTTATCGACAAGTTCAAGGGGTTGACTACGATGAGACTTTCTCACCGGTAGCGAAGCTAAAGTCCGTCCAAATCATGTTAGCAATTGCCGCATTCTATGATTATGAGATATGGCAAATGGACGTCAAAACGGCATTCCTTAATGGTTTCCTTAAGGAAGAATTGTATATGATGCAGCTGGAAGGTTTTGTCGATCCTAAGAATGCTGACAAGGTGTGCAAGCTCCAACGCTCAATTTATGGGCTGGTGCAAGCATCTCGGACTTGGAACATTCGCTTTGATGAGATGATCAAAGCGTTTGGGTTTGCGCAGACTTATGGAGAAGCCTGTGTTTACAAGAAAGTGAGTGGGAGCTCTGTATCATTTCTCATATTATATGTAGATGACATACTTTTGATGGGAAATGATATAGAACTCTTGGACATCATTAAGGCCTACTTGAATAAGAGTTTTTCAATGAAGGACCTTGGAGAAGCTGCATATATATTAGGCATCAAGATCTATAGAGATAGATCAAGACGCCTCATAGGTCTTTCACAAAGCACATACCTTGATAAGATATTGAAGAAATTCAATATGGATCAGTCTAAGAAGGGGTTCTTGCCTGTGTTACAAGGTGTGAAATTGAGCTCAGCTCAATGTCCGACCACGGCAGAAGATATAGAAGAGATGAGTGTCATCCCCTATGCCTCAGCCATAGGTTCTATTATGTATGCCATGCTGTGTACCAGACCTGATGTAAACCTTGCCGTAAGTTTGGTAGGAAGGTACCAAAGTAATCCCGGCAAGGAACACTGGACAACGGTCAAGAATATCCTGAAGTACCTGAAAAGGACTAAGGAAATGTTTCTTGTTTATGGAGGTGACGAAGAGCTCGTCGTAAAAGGTTACGTCGACGCTAGCTTCGACACAGATCTGGATGACTCTAAGTCACAAACCAGATACATGTATATTTTGAATGGTGGGGCAGTAAGCTGGTGCAGTTGCAAGCAGAGCGTCGTGGCGGGATCTACATGTGAAGCGGAGTACATGGCAGCCTCGGAGGCATCGCATGAAGCAATTTGGGTGAAGGAGTTCATCACCGACCTAGGAGTCATACCCAATGCGTCGGGGCCAATCAAACTCTTCTGTGACAACACTGGAGCTATTGCTCTTGCCAAGGAGCCCGTGTTTCACAAGAAGACAAAGCACATCAAGCGTCGCTTCAACTCCATTCGTGAAAATGTTCAAGATGGAGACATAGATATTTGTAAAGTACATACGGACCTGAATGTAGCAGATCCGTTGACTAAACCTCTCCCTAGAGCAAAACATGATCAACACCAGAATTCCATGGGTGTTCGATTCATCACAATGTAACTAGATTATTGACTCTAGTGCAAGTGGGAGACTGTTGGAAATATGCCCTAGAGGCAATAATAAAAGCATTATTATTATATTTCCTTGTTCATGATAATTGTCTTTATTCATGCTATAATTTTGTTATCCGGAAATCATAATACATGTGTGAATAATAGACACCAACATGTCCCTAGTAAGCCTCTAGTTGACTAGCTCATTGATCAACAGATAGTCATGGTTTCCTGACTATGGACATTGGATGTCATTGATAACGAGATCACATCATTAGGAGAATGATGTGATGGACAAGACCCAATCCTAACATAGCATAAGATCATATAGTTCGTTTGCTAGAGTTTTTCCAATGTCAAGTATCCTTTCCTTAGACCATGAGATCGTGTAACTCCCGGATACCGTAGGAGTGCTTTGGGTGTACCAAACGTCACAACGTAACTGGGTGACTATAAAGGTATACTACGGGTATCTCCGAAAGTGTCTGTTGGGTTGACACGGATCAAGACTGGGATTTGTCACTCCGTATGACAGAGAGGTATCACTGGGCCCACTCGGTAATGCATCATCATAATGAGCTCAAAGTGACCAAGTGTCTGATCACGGGATCATGCATTACGGTACGAGTAAAGTGACTTGCCGGTAACGAGATTGAACGAGGTATTGGGATACCGACGATCGGATCTCGGGCAAGTAACATACCGATTGACAAAGGGAATTGTATACGGGGTTGCTTGAATCCTCGACATCGTGGTTCATCCGATGAGATCATCGAGGAGCATGTGGGAGCCAACATGGGTATCCAGATCCCGCTGTTGGTTATTGACCGGAGAGCGATCTCGGTCATGTCGACATGTCTCCCGAACCCGTAGGGTCTACACACTTAAGGTTCGGTGATGCTAGGGTTGTAGGGATATGTATATGCAGTAACCCGAATGTTGTTCGGAGTCCCGGATGAGATCCCGGACGTCACGAGGAGTTCCGGAATGGTCCGGAGGTAAAGATTTATATATGGGAAGTCTTGTTTTGGTCGCCGGAAAAGTTTCGCGCATTATCGGTATTGTACCGGGAATGCCGAAAGGGGTCCGGGGGTCCACCAAGGGGGTCCACCTGCCCCGGGGGGCCACATGGGCTGTAGGGGTGTGTGCCTTGGCCTATATGGGCCAAGGGCACCAGCCCCAAGAGGCCCATGCGCCAAGAGATAAGGGAAAGGAAGAGTCCGAAAGGGGGAAGGCACCTCCTAGGTGCCTTGGGGAAGATGGACTCCTCCCTGGCCGCACCCTTCCTTGGAGGAAGGGCCAAGGCTGCGCACCCCCCTCTCCATTGGCCCTATATATAGTGGGGGGAAGGGAGGGTAGCCACACCTAAGCCCTGGCGCCTCCCTCTCCCTCCCGTGACACATCTCCCTCCTCCCGCAGCGCTTGGCGAAGCCCTGTTGAAATCCCGCTACTTCCACCACCACGCCGTCGTGCTGCTGGATCTCCATCAACCTCTCCTCCCCCCTTGCTGGATCAAGAAGGAGGAGACGTCGCTGCTCCGTATGTGTGTTGAACGCGGAGGTGCCGTCCGTTCGGCGCTAGGACCATCGGTGATTTGGATCACGACGAGTACGACTCCATCAACCCCGTTCTCTTGAACGCTTCCGCGCGCGATCTACAAAGGTATGTAGATGCAATACGACCACTCGTTGCTAGATGAACTCCTAGATGGATCTTGGTGAAACCGTAGGAAATTTTTTGTTTTCTGCAACGTTCCCCAACAATTCAGACATCAGAAAGGTTCTGAGTGGTTCGGGTATTTATCGGAGTACCGGAGAGTTACGGGAATTCGCCGGGGAGTATATGGGCCTTATTGGGCTTTAGGGGAAAGAGAGAGGGGAGGCTGCGCGCCCCGCAAGGCTTAGTCCGAATTGTACTAGGGAGAGGGGCGGCGCCCCCTCCTTCCTTCTCTTCTCTTTTCCCTTTCCTTCTCTCCTACTCCTACTACATGGAAGGGGGGAATCCTACTCCCGGTGGGAGTAGGACTCCCCAGGGCGCGCCATAGTAGAGGGCCGGCCCTCCCCCTCATCCTCTCCTTTATATACGGGGGAGGGGGGCACCCCATGGACACACAAGTTGATCAATTGATCTTTTAGCTATGTGCGGTGCCCCCCTCCACCATAATCCACCTCGGTCATATCGTAGCGGTGCTTAGGCGAAGCCCTGCGTCGGTAGCATCATCATCACCATCATCACCCTATCGTGCTGACGAAGCTCTCCCTCGAAGCTCTGCTGGATCGGGGTTCGTGGGACATCACCGAGCTGAACGTGTGCTGAACTCGGAGGTGTCGTACGTTCGGTACTTGGATCGATCGGATCATGAAGAAGTACGACTACATCAACCGCGTTCTCATAACGCTTCCGCTTACGGTCTACGAGGGTACGTGGACGAAGCTCTCCCCTCTCGTTGCTATGCATCACCATGATCTTGCGTGTGCGTAAGAATTTTTTTTGAAATTACTGCGTTCCCCAACAGTGGCATCCGAGCCAGGTTTATGCATAGATGTTATATGCATTAGTGGAACACAAAGGAGTTATGGGCGTGGGTATATACATATTGCTTGCCGTCACTAGTTGATTCTTGATTCAGCGGCATTGTTGGATGAAGTGGCCCAGACCGACATTACGCGTACGCTTACGCAAGACTGGTTCTACCGACGTGCTTCGCACACAGGTGGCTAGTGGGTGTCTGTTTCTCCAGCTTTAGTTGAGTCGGATTCAATGAACAGGGTTCTTTCTGAAGATCAAAAAGCAATCACTATACCGCGTTGTGGTTTTTGATGCGTAGGTAAGAACGGTTCTTGCTCAGCCCATAGCAGCCACGTAAAACTTGCAACAACAAAGTAGAGGACGTCTAACTTGTTTTTGCAGGGCATGTTGTGATGTGATATGGTCAAGACGTGATGAGATATAAATTGTTGTATGAGATGATCATGTTTTGTTTAAGTTATCGGCAACTAGCAGGAGCCTTATGGTTGTCTCTTTATTGCATAAGATGCAAGTGCCAAATAATTGTTTTACTTTATCGCTATGCGATAGCAATAGTTGCAAGAGTAATAGTTGGCGAGACAACCATGTGATGACACGTTGATAGAGATCAAGATGATGGAGATCATGGTGTCATGCCGGTGACAATAGAGATCATGACGGTACTTTGGAGATGGAGATCAAAGGCGCAAGATGATCATGGCCATATCATGTCACATATTTTGATTTCATGTGATGTTTATCCTATATGCATCTTATTTTGCTTAGTTCGGCGGTAGCATTATAAGATGATCTCTCACTAAATTTCAAAGTATAAGTGTTCTCCCAAAGTATGCACCGTTGTGGCAGTTCGTTGTGCCAAGACACCACGTGATGATCGGGTGTGGTAAGCTCTACGTTCACATACAATGGGTGCAAGCCAGTTTTGCACACGCAGAATATTCGGGTTAAACTTGACGAGCCTAGCATATGCAGATATGGCCTCGAAACACTAGAGACCAAAAGGTCGAGCGTGAATCATATAGTAGATATGATCAACATAGTGATGTTCACCGTTGAAAACTACTCCATCTCACGTGATGATCAGACATGGTTTTGTTGATATGGATCACATGATCACTTAGAAGATTAGAGAGATGTCTATCTAAGTGGGAGTTCTTTAGTAATATGATTAATCGAACTTAAATTTATCATGAACTTAGTCCTGATAGTATTTGCATATCTATGTTGTAGATCAATTGCTCGCGTATAGCTTCCCCGTTTTATTGATGATATGTTCCTAGAGAAAACTATGTTGAAAGATGATAGTAGCAATGATGCGGATTGGATCTGTGATCTGAGGATTATCCTCATTGTTGCATAGAAGAATTATGTCCTTGATGCACCGCTAGGTGACAGACCGATTGGAGGAGCAGATGCAGACGTTATGAAAGTTTGGCAAGCTCAGTATGATGACTACTTGATAGTTTAGTGCACCATGCTTTACGGATTAGAACCGGGACTTCAAATTGTTTTGAACGACATGGAGCATATGAGATGTTCCAAGAGTTGAAATTGGTATTTCATACTCATGCCCGTGTCGAGAGGTATGAGACCTCTGACAATACTTTGCCTACAAGATGGAGGAGAATAGCTCAACCAGTGAGCATGTGCCCAGATTGTCTGGGTACTACAATTGCTTGAATCAAGTGGGAGTTAATCTTCCAAATAAGATAGTAATTGACAGAGTTCTCTAGTCACTATCACCAAGTTACTAGAACTTCGTGATGAACTATAATATGCAAGGGATGACGAAAACGATTCCCGAGCTCTTTGTAATGCTGAAATCGACGAAGGTAGAAATCAAGAAAAGCATCAAATGTTTATGGTTGACAAGACCACTAGTTTCAAGTAAAAGGGAAAGGGAAAGAAAGGGAACTTCAAGAAGAATGGCAAGCAAGTTGTCACTCCCATGAAGAAGCCCAAAGCTAGACCCAAGCCTAGAGCTGGGTGCTTCTACTGCAAAGGAAATGGTCACTGGAAGTGGAACTGCCCTAGATACTTGGCAGATAAGAAGGATGGCAAAGTGAACAAAAGTATATTCGATATACATGTTATTGATGTGTACTTTACTAGTGTTTATAGCAACCCCTTAGTATTTGATACTGGTTTAGTTGCTAAGAGTAGTAACTCGAAATGGGAGTTGAAAAATAAACAAAGACTTGTTGAGGGCGAGGTGACGATGTGTGTTGGAAGTAATTCCAAGGTTGATAAGATCATCATCGCACACTCCCTTTACCTTCGGGATTAGTATTGAACCTAAAATAAATGTTATTTGGTGTTTGTGTTGAGCATAATATGATTGGATCCTATATATTGCAATATAGCTATTCATTTAAGTCAAAGAATAATTATTATTCTGTTTACATGAATAAAACCTTCTGTGGTCATACACACAAGGTGGATGGTTTATTGAATCTTGATCATAGTGATACACATATTTATAATATTGAAGCCAAAAGATGAAAAATTAATAATGATAGTGCAACTTATTTGTGGCACTGCCGTTTAGGTCATATTGATGTAAAGCACATGAAGAAACTCCATGCTGATGGGCTTTTGGAATCACTTGATTATGAATCACTTGATGCTTGCGAACCATGCCTCACAGGCAAGATGACTAAGACTCCGTTCTCCGAAACAATGGAGCGAGCAACTGACTTATTGGAAATAATACATACTAATGTATGGGGTCCGATAATTGCTGAGGCTCGTGGCGGGTATCATTATTTTCTGACCTTCACAGGTGATTTGAGCAGATATGGGTATATCTACTTGATGAAACATAAGTCTGAAATATTTGAAAAGTTCAAAGAATTTTAGAGTGAAGTGGAAAATCATCGTAACAAGAAAATAAAGTTTCTACGATCTGATCGTGGAGGAGAATATTTGAGTTACGAGTTTGGTCTTCATTTGAAACAATGCGGAATAGTTTCGCAACTCACACCACCTGGAACACTACAGCGTAACGGTGTGTCCGAACGTCGTAGTCGCACTTTACTAGATGGCAAAACTTTATTTTTGCCACTCTAGCTTTTGCCAATTTTGCTTATGCCACTCTAGAATTGTACATCTCACTTTTGCCACTCTTTGCTTTTGACAATACATCACAAATGCCATTCCGTGGCAAAACCGATAATTTTTCATTTCACTTTTGCCACTCTTAGCTTTTGACAATGTATCACAATTGCCACTTTGAAAGTTTTGCTTTTGCCACTAAATGACAAAAGTGATATATTGTCAAAAGCTAAGAGTGGCAAAAGTGAAATGTCAATTTCTAGAGTGGCATAAGCAAAGTGGGCAAAAACCAGAGTGGCAAAAACAAAGTTTTCCCTTACAAGATATGGTGTGATCTATGATGTCTCTTACTGATTTACCGCTATTGTTTTGGGGTTATGCATTAGAGAGAGCTGCATTCATGTTAAATAGGGCACCATCTAAATCCGTTGAGATGACATCGTATGAACTATGGTTTGGCAAGAAACCAAAGCTGTCATTTCTTAAAGTTTGGGGTTGCGATGCTTATGTGAAAAAGTTTCATCCTGATAAGCTCAAACCCAAATCGGAGAGATGTGTCTTCATATGATACCCAAAGGAGACAGTTGGGTACACCTTCTATCACAGATCCAAAGGCAAGACATTCGTTGCTAAGAATGGATCCTCTCTAGTGAAGGAGTTTCTCTCTAAAGAAGTGAGTGGGAGGAAAGTAAAACTTGATGAGGTAACTGTACCTGCTCCCTTATTGGAAAGTAGTTCATCACAGAAATCTATTCCTATGACTCCTACACCAATTAGTGAGGAAGCTAATGATGATGATCATGTAACTTCAGATCAAGTTACTACTGAACCTCGTAGGTCAACCAGAGTGAGATCCACACCAGATTGGAACAATAATCCTATTCTGGAGGTCATGTTACTTGACCATGACGAACCTACGAACTATGAGGAAGCGATGATGAGCCCAGACTCCGCAAAATGGCTTGAAGCCATGAAATCTGAGATGGGATCCATGTATGAGAACAAAGTATGGACTTTGGTTGACTTGCACGATGATCGGCAGGCCATAGAGAATAAATGGTTCTTCAAGAAGAAGACTAACGCTGACGGTAATATTACTGTCTACAAAGCTCAACTAGTTGCAAAAGGTTTTCGACAAGTTCAAGGAGTTGACTATGGTGAGACCTTCTCACCCGTAGCGATGCTTAAGTCCGCCCGAATCATGTTAGCAATTGCCGCATTTTATGATTATGAAATTTGGCAAATGGATGTGAAAACTGCATTCCTTAATTGACATCTTAAAGAAGAGTTGTATATGATGCAACCATAAGGTTTCGTCAATCCAAAAGGTTCTAACAAAGTGTGCAAGCTCCAGCAATCCATTTATGGACTGGTGCAAGCATCTCGGAGTTGGAATATATGCTTTGATAAAGTGATCAAAGCATATGGCTTTATACAGATTTGCGGTGAAGCTTGTATTTACAAGAAAGTGAGTGGGAGCACTACATCATTTCTGATAAGTATATGTGAATGACATATTGTTGATCGGAAATAATGTAGAATTTTCTGGAAAGCATAAAGGAGTGTTTGAAAGGAGTTTTTCAAAGAAAGACCTCGGTGAAGCTACTTACATATTGAGCATCAAGATCTATAGAGATAGATCAACACGCTTGATATATTTTCAATGAGTACATACCTTGACAAGATTTTGAAGTAGTTCAAAATGGAACAGTCAAAGAAGGAGTTCTTGCCTGTGTTGCAAGGTGTGAAGTTGAGTAAAGACTCAAAACCCAACCATGATAGAAAATAGAAAGAGAATGAAAAGTCATTCCCTATGCCTCAGTCATAGGTTCTATAAAGTATGTCATGATGTGTACCAGACCTATTGTGTACCTCACCATAAGTTTGGCAAGAGGGTACAATAGTGATCCAGGAGTGGATCACTGGACAACGGTCAAAAATATCCTTAGTGGAATAAGGAAATGTTTCTTGGTTATGGAGGTGACAAAGAGTTCGTCGTAAAGAGTTATGTCGATGCAAGCTTTGACACCAATCTGGATGACTCTAAGTCTCGATCTAGATACATATTGAAAGTGGGAGCAATTAGCTAGAGTAGCTCGATGCAAAGCATTGTAGACATAGAATATTTGCAAAATACATACGACTCTGAATGTGGCAGACCCGTTGACTAAATTTCTCTCACAGGCAAAACATGATCACTCTTTGGGTGTTAATCACATAGCAATGTGAACTAGATTATCAACTCTAGTAAACCCTTTGGGTGTTAGTCACATGGAGATATGAACTAATCACATAAAGATGTGAACTATTGGTGTCAAATCACATAACGATGTGAACTAGATTATTGACTCTAGTGCAAGTGGGAGACTGGAGGAAATATGCCCTAGAGGCAATAATAAAGTTGTTATTTATATTTCCTTATATCATGATAAATGTTTATTATTCATGCTAGAATTGTATTAACCGGAAACTTAGTACATGTGTGAATACATGGACAAACAGAGTCTCACTAGTATGCCTCTACTTGACTAGCTCGTTGAATCAAAGATGGTTAAGTTTCCTAGCCATAGACATGAGTTGTCATTTGATTAATGGGATCACATCATTAGAGAATGATGTGATTAACTTGACCCATCCGTTAGCTTAGCATGATGATAATTTAGTTTGTTGCTATTGCTTTCTTCATGACTTATACATGTTCCTATGACTATGAGATTATGAAACTCCCGAATTCCGGAGGAACACTTTGTGTGCTACGAAACGTCACAACATAACTGGGTGATTATAAAGGTGCTCTACAGGTGTCTGCAAAGGTGTTTGTTGAGTTGGCATAGATCGATATTAGGATTTTTCACTCCGAGTATCGGAGAGGTATCTCTAGGCCCTCTCGGTAATGCACATCACTATAAGCCTTGCAATCATTGTGACCAATAAGTTAGTTGCGGGATGATGCATTACGGAACGAGTAAAGAGACTTACCGAGATTCCTAATTTTCACATTTTTTAACTGATTAGTGCCATCGAGTTTAACTATTCGGTGCCACCGAGATGAGTCAAATGTGTGTAACGGTTGGCTTTTGTGTGGGGGCTATATATACCCCTCCACTAAGGGAGTCCAGGACTAAGGGGTCCTCGCGCATCCGGCCTGTTATCCATGGGCCGGACTGATGGGCTGTGAAGACATGAAGGCCGAAGACTGCACCGTGTCCGGATTGGACTCTACTTGGCGTGGAAGGCAAGCTTGGCGACCGAAGATTCCTTCTTATGTAACCGACTCCATGTAAACCCTAGATCCCTCGGTGTCTATATAAACCGAAGGGGATAGTCCAGAAAGGACACGACATATACTCATTACCATATTCATAGGCTAGACTTCTAGGGTTTAGCCATTATGATCTCGTGGTAGATCAACTCTTGTAATACTCATATTCATCAAGATCAATCAAGCAGGAAGTAGGGTATTACCTCCATAGAGAGGCTCGAACCTGGTAAACATCGTGTCCCCCATCTCGTGTTACCATCGATCCTAGACGCATAGTTCGGGACCCTCTACCCAAGGTCCGCCAGTTTTGACACCGACATTGGTGCTTTCATTGAGAGTTCCGCTGTGCCGTCGACAAAAGGTTCGATGGCCCCTTCAATCGTCAATAATGACGTTGTCCAAAGAGGAACCTTCCTCCCCGGGCAGATCTTCGTATTCGGCGGCTTCGTACTGCGGGCCAACTCGCTTGGCCATATGGAGCAGATCTACAGCTACACCCCTGGCCATCAGGTTAAATTCAGAAGCTTGAACTACGTCGTGGATATCCATAGAGACTTGATCTTCGAGGGATTTGAACCCACGGCGATCGCTTCCCCTCATCCCGATGAACGTGACTTAAATCTGTCATCGAATCACACCCAGGAGATGGTCCCTGTGATTGCAACGACCTTAGAGCCGAAGCAGATCGAGCCATGTGAGTCTGCAGAGTCCGCGGTGTTGGAGCCGCACATGGACTCGATGCCCTGCAATATTCGCTTTAACGGAACTTCAGACTCATCTCCGGCTATAAGTTCCGGATTGTGTACGCCCGCAGACACCGAGCTAGATCGGTTATCGATCTTCGAGTTTAGTGCCGTTGACGTTTTCCAGCACTCGCCTTTGGGTGACGTGCTAAAATCTTTAAAGAATTTGTCCTTGGAGAAGGACTCACAACCGAACTATGTCCGGTTCGAGCTAGAGACGGATGATGAGGAATCTTGCTTCCTACCCGCCACCCACTTCATAGCCACCGTCGATGACTTAACCGACGTGCTTGACTATGGCTCCGAAGACATCGACAGTATGGACGATGATGCCGACAAGGAGCAAGGCCAAGACCCGCCACTCACTGGACGTTGGACAACTACCTCTTCGTATGACGTGTACATGGTTGATACACCTAAAGGATCTGGCAACGACAAAGAAGAGCCAGATGCGAATAAAACCTCCGAGACATAGTCCAAGCGCCGGCGACCCAAGCGCCGCCCCAAGCCCCGCCGCTCAAAGGACGGCAACACTGGCACCGGATAAAATAGTACTCCTGGCGATGTCGAAAACAATGAAGACCCTGTCGGGGCTACATCCAAACTGGAACACGATAACAGGCAAGACAACCCTGACGAACATGCCATAGAAGATGACTCGGAGGATGATAGTTACCGTCCATCCTCCGAGGAGGAGACAAGCCTTGGCAACGAAGACTTCATCGTGCCTGAGGATCCTCTCGAGCAGGAGGGCTTTAAGCTTCAGCTCATAGCCACTGCAAGGAGCCTGAAAAAGAAACAACAACAACTTCAAGCTGAACAAGACCTCTCGTCGACAGATGGACTGATGTCCTGACAGCCGAGGAATACGACCTCAACCACCCAGCCAAGAGCTACCTGAAACGCAGACTGCTACCTCAATTCGATGAGGAGGCGTCGGAGCACATATCTCCCTCGCGTAATGCGGATCGACCACCACATGGTCGGGACAGGGCGGCGGAACGGCCACCCCACGGTCGGGATAAAGCGACAACTCAGGCCGAACAACAGACCGCCCCACCACCCCGTCAAAATAGGGACGGAAGAGTCCAGAGTCATATGTGTGACCTCCGACAGACCCTGGATAGTAGAGCAGGACACACAAGATCGATCTATGGATCACGAGGATGTGCCTTGAGGCACAACGACGACTACCTATTCGGACGTGACAAACCTAACCACGCTCGGGCCGAATGCCACAGACGGACTCCTTCAGAGCTCCGCCACGATGCGGCCCGATATAGAGGCGCCGCACACCCGCTCTGCTTCACAGATGAAGTATTGGATCATGAATTCCCCGAGGGGTTCAAGCCCGTCAATATCAAATCATACGACAGCACAACCGATCCTGCAGTATGGATCGAGGATTTCATTCTCCACATCCACATGGCCCGAGGAGACGACCTCCACGCCATCAAATACCTCCCATTAAAGCTCAAAGGACCAGCTCGGCACTGGTTAAATAGCCTGCCTGAGAACTCCATCGGCAGCTGGGAGGACTTGGAAGAGGCTTTCCTCGACAACTTCCAAGGAACTTATGTCCGGCCACCAGATGCCGATGACCTAAGCCACATAGTTCAACAACCCGGAGAATCAGCCAGAAAATTCTGGACTAGGTTCCTAACCAAAAAGAACCAGATTGTTGACTGTCCGGATGCCGAGGCCCTAGCAGCCTTCAAGCACAGCATCCGTGACGAATGGCTAGCATGCCACTTCGGACAAGTAAAGCCGAAGTCAATGGCAGCCCTTACGGCACTCATGACCCGCTTTTGGACAGGTGAGGATAGCTGGCTGGCTCGTAGCAAAAACACAGCCAACGAGGCAGGCCCCACCGAGGCCAAGATCAGCACCGGAAAGCTCCGGCGCAATAGACACAAACACCGAAGCAACGCTGACAACACCGAGGACACCACAGTCAGCACCGGATTCAGTGGCTCCAAGTCCGGCCAACGGAAGGAACCCTACAAAATAAACAACGAAGGACCTTCTAGCCTGGACTGCATACTCGACCGTCCGTGCCAAATTCATGGCTGCCCGGATAAGCAAGCCAATCATACCAACTGGGAGTGTTGGGTCTTCAAGCAGGCTGGCAAGTTGAATGCTGAAAACAAAGAAAAGGGATCACAAAGTGAGGACGAGGATGAAGAGCCCCGGCAGCCGAACACCGAGGGACAGAAGAAATCCCCCCAAGTCAAAACGGTGAACATGATATACGCCACGCACATCCCTAGAAAGGAGCGCAGACGAGCACTCAAGGACGTCTACGCGGTAGAGCCAGTCGCCCCAAAGTTCAATCCATGGTCGTCATTTCCGATCACCTTCGATCAACGAGATCATCCGACTAGTATCCGCCACGGCGGGTCGGCCGCACTGGTCCTTGACCCAATCATCGTCCACCTAACACGAGTCCCGATGGATGGTGGAAGCAGCCTCAACCCGCTGTACCAGGATACAGTACGGAAGATGGGCATTAATCCCTCACGAATCAAACCAACAAAGACTACCTTTAAAGGAGTCATACCAGGTGTAGAGGCCCGTTGTATGGGCTCAATCATGCTGGAGGTGGTTTTTGGTTCTCCGGACAGCTTCCAAAGTGAAGAGTTAATCTTCGATATCGTCCCCTTCCGTAGCGGCTACCACGCACTGCTCGGACGAACCGCGTTTGCTAGATTTAACGCAGTGCCACACTATGCTTATCTCAAGCTCAAGATGCTCGGTCCACGCGGCGTCATAACAGTCAATGGCAATACGGAACGTTCCCTCCGAACAGAGGAGCAAACCGCCGCCCTAGCAGCAGAAGTACAGAGCGGCCTTCTCAAGCAGCATTATAATCCAGCTGCCGAGCCCCTGGACACCATCAAGAGGGTCTGGACTACACTGCAACAGGACAGCACGACTCGTCAAGAGCTCGACTAGCAATTCGGCCTCCGTCCCAGCCCCAATGAGGTAGTGGCATTCATACCACACGTACACAATTACGCACTCAAAATTCCATGGACACCGACGGAGGCACGAGATAACCCGGGGTCTATAATTCGGCCAGACCAATCCCGGACACACATACCTTTACTTCTTTTTCTTGTTTCAGGCACCCTTTTCCGCGGGCCTGATGTCAAGTCCTTTCAAAGGACTGGAATACAACGGAGGCAAGCGGCACAGGTGTGTAGGGTAACCTTTATACGTTCTTCTTGATGGTATTCATACTTATTTCTCAGGACCCGCACGCTGCGCCCTATTGATTCCAGCATGTTAAATGGCTGGATACTTCTTGCACCATCTGTACAAGATACGCCTTGACGTATCCATCCAATTATAATAAAAATGGTTCGTGGCCGAGCTTCTGTGGTTTTCGCTTCTTACTTCGTTTTATTTCGATATGCCTATTTGCTGCATCGACACCCTTTTACGTTTCATATTCGCCAGGGGCTACCTGTCGCCCCACAATATGGCAGCACAGTCCGAACACTTCTTATATATAAGTTCGGCACCCCGAATTTAGCATTATATGCATTGGCTCCGAATCATGTCTTTGGTCAATAGTTGGGTTGCCCGGCTCCTGTGCTTGCTACCCTACGTTCCGCTCCATCGGCTAGGGTAGTAAAGGGAGAACTACTGCAATTTTGCCCTGGCTTTGACCACACGAGCACCTCAGTAGAGAAAGCCGAAAACTGACTGTCATGATGTGGCAAGAGCCGGACAGCTACTCGAGGGTTACAACTCGTTGGAGATTTTTTCCGTGTTACGCGAGAGATCGGCACTTCCCGATCAGATGCTGACAGTACTCTGGCTTAAACCAGGGGCTGCGCCCATGCTTTATTATAAAACTCCTATGGCTAAGTGAGGGCGTTAAATCCATAAAGTCTGATTGCCTTGTACTTGCGCTAAACAACTCCTTCAAGGACCATGTAATTGGATCAAGTTTGTTTAGATTCCATCCCGAACACCTCCGTACTATCTATGTGAGGGCAGAAGTTGACGACTGGCCAACCCTCAGATTACACACAACACGGCCGTACAGGAGGAAACAATTCAAAGCATAATTACTTTACAAAAACTGGCTTTGTTCCCATAATACAAGACAAAGGCAGCATGAATACATTCATTCAAATACAATGTCCTGTGAACATTGTGCCGCTACAAGTCGAGACCCTTCTACGACATCCTCGAAATATCGCTCGGGTGTGCGGTGCTCCTTGCCCTCTGGCGGCCCGCTGGCGACTTCAACAGCGTTCATCTTCGCCCACCACATCTTGCAGTGAGCGAAGGCCATACGGGCACCTTCAATACAGATGGAGCGCTTGATAACGTCCAGCCGAGGACAAGCATTCACCATCTGCCTCATGAGTCCAAAGTAGCTGCTAGGCATAGCTTCGGCTGGCCACAACCGGATTATCAAATCCTTAATGGCTAGTTCGGCCACCCTATGCAGCTCCACCAGCTGTTTCAACTGATCGGTGTTAGGACACGGGATGCTCTGGTGCCGCATACTGCGACCAGAGTCCAGAAGATCCTCTCCGAAGAACCCCCTCCTTCGGCTCGATAGAACTCCACGACGTCTGATACACTGCGTGGCAAATCCGCAAAAGCCCCTGGGGAACTCCGAACCCGGGTTAGTAAAAGGTACTACTTCTTTGCATACTTGATTTGCATCTTAAATGCCTCACCCACTGTGATCTTCTTGGCCTCCTAGATCTCCTGGAGGGCGGCTTGGGCCTCATTCTGTGCGGTCTCCATGCTCTGATGAGCCTTGGCAAGTTCGGTCCCTTGAACCGACGCATCATGCTCCAAGGCCTCGCATTTTTTCACCGCATCCTGGAGCTCCTGATGGACTTCTTTGACCCGGGCCTTTAGCTTCTTACAGGCGGTTTGCTACTGGACAGCCTGCTCCTCGGCCTCGCCCAGGGCCTTCCTCAGGGCCTCGACCTCGGTCACAGCTTCTGCACATATCACAATACTGCTGTCAATATACAATGCTTATCCTTTTCCCGAACATATAGCAAGTCGTTCCTCACCTTGCTTCTCTTGGAGCTGAACGTTAACCTCGCCGAGCTCGTTCTCGGTCCGCTCCAGCCTCCGCTTCAGCTCGGAGACCTCAGCAGCATGCGAGGTCGCGGCCAACAGGGACGCCTGCTTATCGATACATATTCAGTCAGCCTCTTATAATTAAGGATTGATCCCCTGTCCGGTTCTCCTCGCCGAACACCGGACACCGTCTCAAGGGCTACGGACTATACATGGTTTTTCTCTTTCTTACCTCGAAACCTATTAACAGGCTGCTGCAGGCTTCATTCAGTCCGCTCTTGGCAGACTGAACCTTCTCGATCACCGCACCCATAAGGATATGGTGCTCATCCACAACAGAGGCGCTTCGTAGCACCCTCATCAGGTCATCTGGCGCTCCTGGATGGACAGGAGCCACTGGTGGAGGCGACGCACCCCCTCCTTCAAAGGGGGCTGCTCACCCGACTCCGAAGCCATATGGATCTCCGGAATCGTATTCAGCTGAGGGCCAAACTAGATACGGCCCTCTTTGCCAGTCTCCATGGGGATTGGCTCCCCTATGTGTCCGGCAGTGGAGGTCCCGCCTTGTGGCGCCTCCCGGACACCATCCTGGGATCCTACCTTCGGAATGGTCCTCTGGGATAACACTTTGATGTCGTCCCTGGCCCCGGGGGAGTAAGCAGGCGGTGGCGACATGCTCGCCATCTCCGATGGAGCCAACGAACTTCCAGATGAGGATCGCTGGATAAGGTCATAGGTCGGACTGCAATAGTGTGGATTAACCATGTTAGAATAATAAAAAGAAAGGACTGGATGTGCGCATAAATAAGCCATGCTCTTACGATGCGGCCTGAGGCCTAGCACGGGGCGACATTCTGGACTACTGTCAATGTCCACGCGGTGTTGACCGCTGGGGCTCCCTTCCCCTTTTGGGGCGCTTTCGCCTCCAGATGTGCTGAGGCCACCCTCTTCTTCTTCTCCTCGGGAGGAGGGTTGTTTTCCTCCTCCTCCTCTTCTTCCTTGTCATTGTCCTTAGGGACAGAGGAATGGGCCTCGTCGTCTTCGGACATCGCGTCCAAAGTGCCCTTGTGACGAGGGCCACTCTCGGCCCCCTTGGCCTTCTTCTTGGCCTTCTTCTCCGGCGCCGTATATGGCGCTGGCACCAGCATCTTTGCCAGGCGCGGGATGACTGGTTCTTCGGCAATCGAGTCGGACACTGGATCTGCTTAACCCTCTCCACCCAGTCCTGAGGGAGCAATACTAAGATCTCAGACATCATCCTCGAAACATGTAAGTTGGGAATACGTCAAAAGTAACATACCTCACTGGCGGGGCGGTTACAATTGTGACCACGGTCTGAGTCCGTGGCCGGTGGCTTCTCGTTGCCCTTAAAGAGCAACTTCCAGGCCCCTTTGTGAGAAGTATCGAAGAGCCTTTTCAGGGTCTGATGCTTCTTCAAATTGAACTCCCATAAAGGGCGGCTTCGACGCTGGCACGGAAGAATCCAGCGGACTAGCATCACCTGGATAATGTCAACGAGCTTGACGTCCTTGGTCACCATGCTTTGAACGTGCATCTGTAGTGCTATCAGCTCGTCAGGTGAACACCAGTCCGGACTCTTCTCGACCCAGGAGGTGAGTTGCATGGGAGCACTTGAGCGGAATTCGGCAGCTGCGGCCCAGGTGGTGCCGCGAGGTTCTGTGATGTAGAACCACTGCTTCTGCCATTCCTTTACTGTCTCCACAAAGGTGCCTTTGGGCCAGGAGACGTTGGATAGCTTGCTCACCATGGCCCCTTCGCACTCTGCGTGCTGGCCATCCACCACCTCCGGCTTCACGTTGAAGACTTTGAGCCACAACCCGAAGTGGGGATGGATGCGGAGGAAGGCCTTGAACACAACGATAAATGCCGAGATGTTGAGGAAGGAATTCAGGGACAAATCATGGAAATTTATCCCGTAATAGTACATCAGCCCGCAGACGAAAGGGTGGAGTGGAAACCCTAGCCCACGGAAGAAATGGGGGATGAATACTACCCTCTCCGTGGGCTCCGGCGTGGGGACGACTTGTCCCTCGATTGGCAAACAATGGGCGATCTCCTTCGCCAAATATCCGGCCGCCCGGAGCTTAGTAATGTCCTCCTCCTTGACAGAGGAGACCATCCACTTGCCCCGACCACCAGATCCGGACATGGTTGCTTGAGTGGAAAGGAGATGAGAACTTGGGTGCTAGAGCTTGAGATCGGAAAGGCGGAGACGGAGAGAGAGCGTGATGAGAAGAAGAGGGAATCCTTATCCCCTTATAAAGGCAGCAAATATTAAACGCCTACTCACTCGCCTTAGGATTCGCCTGTTCCCTAGGGCTGTATAAACGGCACGGTTGAGTTACCCATGCCTGCATTGATGAGAATCCCGCAATAAGGGGGCACGATCTCTGTTTCAACAAGACGTGCCGATAGCAACCGCGTCTCGAAGCGTGGAATGGCAGAAGAAAAACAGTCCGAAATTATAACCGGACAAACATGATGTCGTGTTGGAAAAAAGCTGTCAACAGATTAGATTCGTGCAAATATTATATTCTCTCTGCGGTTGTGTATGGTGTGCGTAACAATTCAGGATACTATCATTGCATCCGAAGACTATCTTGGAGTTCAGACAAAGGGGAACCCGCCTTGCAATTCCGAAGACAATCTGCACGCCGGACTCCTCATCATTGAAAGCCACGTTCAGGGGCTACTAAGGGAGTCCAGGACTAAGGGGTCCTCGCGCGTCCGGCCTGTTATCCATGGGTCGGACTGATGGGCTGTGAAGACATGAAGGCCGAAGACTGCATCATGTCCGGATTGGACTCTACTTGGCGTGGAAGGCAAGCTTGGTGACCGAAGATTCCTTCTTATGTAACCGACTCCATGTAAACCGTAGATCCCCTCGGTGTCTATATAAACCGAAGGGGATAGTCCGGAAAGGACACGACATATACTCATTACCATATTCATAGGCTAGACTTCTAGGGTTTAGCCATTACAATCTCGTGGTAGATCAACTCTTGTAATAATCATATTCATCAAGATCAATCAAGCAGGAAGTAGGGTATTACCTCCATAGAGAGGGCCCGAACCTGGGTAAACATCGTGTCCCCCGTCTCCTGTTACCATCAATCCTAGACGCACAGTTCGGGACCCCCTACCCGAGATCTGCCGGTTTTCCACCCCTTCTCCATTTGTGAGAGAGCCATCAGAACGTGCCTACACTTCCACCATCCATTTTCTGAGAAAGAGCCACCAACTCATGTGTTGAGATCAAGAGGTTCCAATCCAACCTTTTGAACCTTGATTCTAGACTTCCCCAAGTTGCTTTCCACTTAAATCTCTCTTCCACCATAGACAAAATGATAGGGAGAGTTGAGTGTTGGGGAGACTATCATTTGAATCACAAGAGCAAGGAGTTCATCATCTACACACCATCTATTACCTTTTGTAGAGTGGTGTCTCCTAGATTGGTTAGGTGTCGCTTGGGAGCCTAAATTGCGATGTGGAGTTGAACCAATAAGTTTCTAAGGGCAAGGAGATCGCCTACTTCATGAAGATCTACCCGAGTGAGGCAAGTCCTTCATGGACGATGGCCATGGTGGCATATACAAGGTTGCTTCTTCGTGGGTGGAGCCCTCCGTGGACTCATGCAACTATTACCCTTCGTGGGTTGAAGTCTCCATCAATGTGGACGTACGATAGCACCACCTATCGGAATTCGGAACCACACCAAAAATCTATGTGTCTCCATTGCGTTCGCCTTCTCCGAACCCTTCCCTTTACGTTCATATGCAATGTTGTACTTTCCGCTGCTATACTCTTAGAATTGCATGTGTAGGTTGATTGCTTGACTTGTGCTAATTGCTAAAATCTGCCCACAACTAAAATTGGGAAAATGATAGATTTTTATTTGGTCAAGTAGTCTAATCACCCCCTCTGGACATGCTTTTCATCCTACAAGTGGTATCAGAGCTTTGGTGATCACAGCCTTGGTTTCACAACCTAGGAGAGTATGGCGTTTAGCGAGGGAAATTACCACCGTAGAGGTCCTTATTTTCATGGTACAATTTTTGCTAGTTGGAAGCATAAGATGAAAATGCATATTCTTGGTCATAACCCCGTCGTTCGGTTTGTTGTGCGTATTGGCTTGTGATGTCTACTACACAACCTTCTTCTTGTAGATGTTGTTGGGCCTCCAAGTGCAGAGGTTTGTAGGACAGTAGCAAATTTCCCTCAAGTGGATGACCTAAGGTTTATCAATCCGTAGGAGGCGTAGGATGAAGATGGTCTCTCTCAAGCAACCCTGCAACCAAATAACAAAGAGTCTCTTGTATCCCCAACACACCCAATACAATGGTAAATTGTATAGGTGCACTAGTTTGGCGAAGAGATGGTGATACAAGTGGTATATGGATAGTAGATAAAGGTATTTGTAATCCGAAATTATAAAAACAGCAAGGTAACAAGTGATAAAAGCGAGCGTAAACGGTATTGCAATGCTAGGAAACAAGGCCTAGGGTTCATACTTTCACTAGTGTAAGTCCTCTCAATAATAATAACATAATTGGATCACATAACTATCCCTCAACATGCAACAAAGAGTCACTCCAAAGTCACTAATAGCGGAGAACGAACAAAGAGATTATGGTAGGGTACGAAACCACCTCAAAGTTATTCTTTCCAATCAATCCGTTAGGCTATTCCTATAAGTGTCACAAACAGCCCTAGAGTTCGTACTAGAATAACACCTTAAGACACAAATCAACCAAAACCCTAATGTCACCTAGATACTCCAATGTCACCTCAAGTATCCGTGGGTATGACTATACGACATGCATCACATAATCTCAGATTCATCTATTCAACCAACACAAAGGACCTCAAAGAGTGCCCCAAAGTTCCTACCGGAGAATCAGGACGAAAATGTGTGCCAACCCCTATGCATAGGTTCATGGGCGGAACCCGCAAGTTGATCACCAAAACATACATCAAGTGAATCACGTGGTATCCCATTGTCACCATAGATACGCACGGCAAGACATACATCAAGTGTTCTCAAATCTTTAAAGACTCAATCCGATAGGATTACTTCAAAGGGGAAACTCAATTCATTACAAGAGAGAAGAGTGGGAGGAGAAACATAAGATCCAACTATAATAGCAAAGCTCACGATACATCAAGATTGTGCCAAATCAAGAACACGAGAGAGAGAGAGATCAAACACATAGCTACTGGTACATACCCTCAGCCCCGAGGGAGAACTACTCCCTCCTCTTCATGGAGAGCACCGGGATGATGAAGATGGCCACCGGAGAAGGATTGCCCCCTCCGGCAGGGTGCCGGAACGAGTCTAGATTGGCTTTCGGTGGCTACGGAGGCTTCTGGCGGTGGAACTCCCGATCTAATCTCTGTTCTCGAAGTTTTAGGATACGTGGGTATATATGGGTGAAAGGAGTACATTGGTGGACCGAAGGGGTGGCCACGAGGCAGGGGGCGCGCCCCCTACCCTCGTGAGTTCCTCCTTCATCTTCTGACGTAGGGTCCAAGTCTATCCTGTAGGTTTCCTTCCAAAAATAACTTCTCCAGTTGATTTCGTTCCGTTTCGACTCTGTTTGATATTCCTTTTCTTCGAAGCACTGAAATATGCATAAAACAGCAAATCTGGGATGGGCCTCCGGTTAATAGGTTAGTCCCAAAAATAATATAAAAGTGGAAAATAAAGCCCAATATTGCCCAAAACAGTAAATAATATAGCATGGAGCAATAAAAAATTATAGATACGTTGGAGACGTATCAGCATCCCCAAGCTTAATTCCTGCTCGTCCTCGAGTAGGTAAATGATAAAAAAAATTGAGGTGGAATGCTAGTTGGCATAATTTCAATGCAATTCTTCTTAATTGTGGTATGAATATTCAGATCCGAAAGATTCAAGACAAAAGTTCATATTGACATAAAAATGATAATACTTCAAGCATACTAACTAAGCAATTATGTCTTCTCAAAATAACATGGCCAAAGAAAGTTTATCCCTACAAAATCATATAGTTTAGTCATGTTTCATTTTCATCACACAAGAATGCTCTCATCATGCACAACCCCGATGACAAGCCAAGCAATTGTTTCATACTTTAGTAATCTCAAACTCATAAACTTTCACGTAATACATGAGCGCGAGCCATGGATATAGCACTATGAGTGGAATAGAATATAATGAGGGGGGTTATGTGGAGAAGACAAAAGGAGAAAGTCTCACATCAACAAGGCTAATAAATGGGCTATGGAGATGCCCATCGATTGATGTTAATGCAAGGAGTAGGGATTGCCATGCAACGGGTGCACTAGAGCTATAAATGTACGAAAGCTCAACAAAAGAAACTAAGTGGGTGTGCATCCAACTTGCTTACTCACGAAGACCTAGGGCACTTGAGGAGGCCCATTGTTGGAATATACAAGCCAAGTTCTATAATGAAAAATTCCCACTAGTATATGAAAGTGACAAAACAAGAGACTCTCTATCATGAAGATTATGGTGCTACTTTGAAGCACAAGTGTGGCAAAGGATAGTAGCATTGTCCCTTCTCTCTTTTTCTCTCATTTTTTTATTTTTTTATTTTTTTTATTTGGGCCTTTTCCTTTTTTATGGCCTTTCTCTTTTTTTGGGGCCTTCTCTTTTTTATGGCCTTTCTCTTTTTTTATTCCTCACTTGTGACAATGCTCTAGAAAATGATGATCATCACACTTTTATTTATTTACAACTCAATGATTACAACTCGATACTAGAACAAAGATGACTCTATATGAATGCCTCCGGCGGTGTACCGGGATATGCAATGAACCAAGAGTGACAAGTATGAAAGAATTATGAACGGTGGCTTTGCCACAAATACTATGTCAACTACATGATCATGCTAAGCAATATGACAATGATGAATGTGTCATGATAAACGGAATGGTGGAAAGTTGCATGGCAATATATCTCGGAATGGCTATGGAAATGCCATAATAGGTAGGTGTGGTGGCTGTTTTGAGGAAGATATAAGGAGGTTTATGTGTGAAAGAGTGTATCATATCACGGGGTTTGGATGCACCAGCTTTGCACCAACTCTCAATGCGAGAAAGGGCAATGCATGGTACCGAAGAGGCTAGCAATGATGGAAGGGTGAGAGTGCGTATAATCCATGGACTCAACATTAGTCATGAAGAGCTCACATACTTATTGCAAAAATCCACAAGTCATCAAAAACCTCGGTACTACGTGCATGCTCCTAGGGGGATAGATTGGTAGGAAAAGACCATCGCTCGTCCCCGACCGCCACTCATAAGGAGGACAATCAAATAACACCTCATGTTTCAAATTTGTTACACAACGTTTACCATACGTGCATGCTACGGGACTTGCAAACTTCAACACAAGCATTTCTCAAATTCACAACTACTCAACTAGCATGACTCTAATATCACCATCTCTATATCTCAAAACAATTATCAAGTATCAAACTTCTCATAGTATTCAACACACTCATAAGAGAATTTTATTATTCTTGAATACCTAGCATATTAGGATTCTAAGAAAATTACCATGCTATTAAGACTAACAAAATAATCTAAGTGAAGCATGAGAGTTCATCTATTTCTTCAAAATAAAACTACCACCATGCTCTAAAAGATATAAGTGAAGCACTAGAGCAACGGCAAACTACCCCGAAAGATATAAGTGAAGATCAATGAGTAGTCGAATAATTATGCAACTATGTGAAGACTCTCTAACATTTAATAATTTCAGATCTTGGTATTCTATTCAAACATCAAGCAAAGCAAAATAAAATGACATTCTAAGAATGGCAAACATCATGTGAAGAAGCAAAATCTTAGGATCAACCGAAACTAACCGATAATTGTTGAAGAAGAAAGGTGGGATGCCAACCGGGGCATCCCCAAGGTTAGATGCTTCAGACTTCTTGAAATATTATCTTGGGATGTCTTGGTCATCCCCAAGCTTGATCTTTTGTGTCTCCTTAATTCCTCTCATATCACGGTCTCCCTAAATCTCAAAAGCTTCATCCACACAAAACTCAACAAGGACTCGTGAGATAAGTTAGCATAACATATTGCAAAAACCTTATCATACTCTACTGTAGCAAATCACTAACATTATTATTAAACATTTCATACTAAATTACTCTGCATATTTAATAGTCCTATCCTCAAATAGAATCATTAAAGGAGCAACCATATGCAAACGATGCAAACATAATAGCAATCTGCCTAAACAGGATAGTCTGCAAAGAATGCTGCAACATCCATACTTCCCTAGCTCCAAAAATTATGAAATAAAATTCACACTGTGGTAAATTTATCATAGCTTAATATGCAAAAGGTTTCAACATTTTATCACATTCTGACTTTTCTAGGGAATTATTGCAACAGCGGTAAACTTTTGTATTTTCAAACAGCAACATGTAGACTTGTAAAATAGGCATAGTAAAGACTATCAATGCCACTTTTATTGAAATAAAAGATGAAAAACATTGTTCTAAATAACAGCAATCAAATCCTAACAAAATAAATTGATGCTCCAAGCAAAACACATATCATGTGGCGAATAAAAATATAGCTCCAAGTAAAGTTACCGATGAACGAAGACGAAAGAGGGGATGCCTTCCGGGGCATCACCAAGCTTAGGATCTTGGCTATACTTGAATATTACCTTGGGGTGCCTTGGGCATCCCCAATCTTAGGCTCTTGCCTCTCCTTATCCCATAGTCCATCGAATCCTTACCCAAAACTTGAAAACTTCACAACACAAAACTTCACAGAAAACTCGTAAGCTCCATTAGTACAAGAAAATAAATCACCACTTCAAGGTACTGTAATGAACTCATTCTTTATTTATATTGCTGTTAAACCTACTGTATTCCAACTTCTCTATGGTTTATAAACTATTTTACTAGCCATAGATTCATCAAAATAAGTAAACAACACATGAAAAACAGAATCTGTCAAAAACAGAGCAGTATGTAGTAATATGGATCAAACGTATACTTATGGAACTCATAAAATTCTAAAATAAATTTCTGGACCTGAGGAATTTATATATTAATCATCTTAAAAAAGAATTAACTAAATATCACTCTCCAAATAAAAATGGCAGCAATTCTCGTGAGCGCTAAAGTTTCTGTTTTTGACAGCATGATCAGCAAGACTTTCCCAAAGTCTTCCCAAAGGTTCTACTTGGCACAAACACTAATTAAACACATAAAACCACATATAAACAGTGGCTAGATGAATTATTTATTACTAAACAGGAACAAAAAGCAAGGAACAAAAATAAAGTTGGGTTGCCTCCCAACAAGCGCTATCGTTTAACGCCCCTAGCTAGGCATGATGATTTCAACGATGCTTACATAAAAGATAATAATTGAAACATAAAGAGAGAATCATGAAGAATATGACTAGCACATTTAAGTCTAACATACTTCCTATTAATAGGGATTTTTTGAGCAAACAACTTGTGGGAACAATAATCAACTTGCATAGGAAGGTAAAACAAGCATAACTTCAAAAATTTTAGCACATAGAGAGGAAACTTGATATTATTGCAATTCCTACAAGCATATATTACTCCCTCATAATAATTTTCAGTAGCATAATGAATTAATTCAACAATATAACCAGCACCTAAATAATTATTTTCATGATCTACTTGCATAGAAAATTTACTACTCTCCACATAAGCAAAATTCTTCTCATTCGGAATAGTGGGAGTATCATAAGAGACTTGAATACTATAAATTGTTTCCACGTTAAAGGAGTAATGTTCAGAGAAAGGGTACTCATAATCATGACAAGTTTTATAAATATAATCATCACTACTCTTTATAGCATAAGTTTTATCACAATAATCATCATAAGTAGCAACTTTGTTCTCATCATAATCAATTGAAACCTCTTCCAAGATAGTGGATACATCACTAAATAAAGTCATGACCTATCCAAATCCATTTTCATAAATATTATAAGATTCAACATACTCCAAAATAGTGGGATCATTACTTCCTAAAGTTGACACTCTTCCAAACCCACTTTCATCAATATAATCATCGTAAGTAGAAGGCATGCTATCATCATAACAACTTTGCATATCAAAACTTGAGAGGCTAAAAATATCATCATTATTAAACATAGCATCCCCAAGCTTGGGACAAACATTAATTGCAACAAATATATTCTCAAATATGTCATCCTCATCAAACATAGCTTCCCCAAGCTTGGGCCTTTTCATATCATAAGCATAATCACTCTCATCATTAGTAGTATAGATAGCACCAATAGTATAGCAATTATAATATTCTTCCAAGCAAGTGCCAAAAAGATTTTCAAGATCATAAGAAGTGTCATTATCTTCCCAATCATAATCATCACAACAAGCAATAGGCATAATGAGATCATCATCAAGTGTATCATTTTCATGAGGCACAACAATAATAGGAGCAACTTTATTTGGGAGAGATACCTTTTTACCTCTCTTCCTTTTTCTTTTCTTCTTCTTCACCACATCATGTGTGGGTTCAATCCTCTTTTTGGAGCTCCTTATTAATGAGATTGGTTGAATAGAGGGCTCCTCTTCGTTACCTGATTCATCATAAGAAATAATAGGAGAATATTGGGAAGTCTCTTCCCTTTCGTTAGCATTCTCTTCATCTTCTATTTGTTTTCTTTTCTTTATGTAATTGGCAATATAAGTATTTACAATGCAATTCACCGCGCAATACATATAAATTTCCTCTAGATCAAAATGAAGAATTTTATCAAGGGAAAATTTTGGAATATCCTTAGTTCTATGTTTAATTTCTTCATAACCCAAGAGCAAACTAAGTTCATTATGATGTGCAAGGGAAATCAAGTCATCACAATTTTTGGACACGATACGCTCATCAAACAATTTGCATTGGGTACTAAGATGATCACGTTCATTGCAAAGTTCACAAGTAGGTCTAAGAAAAGATAAATTTTCAGCACATTCATCTAGCTCTTCTGCAACAATTTGGTTTCTAAGTACTTATGCCTCTTGCAATATCTATCTTCCCTATTTGGTGTGTACTTGCAAACCCAGTCTACTCCACAAAAATTGACATGTTTATAGGAGGCATTTTCATCATAACTAGTGCAATCATCATTAGCATCATGGATATTCAAAGAATTCATACTAACAACATTGCAATCATGCTCATCATTCAAATATTTAGTGCCAAACATTTTAGACATCTCTTCTTCTAGCACTTGAGCACAATTATCCTTTCCATCATACTCACGAAAGATATTAAAAAGATGAAGCGTATGAGACAAACTCAATTCCATTTTTTGTAGTTTTCTTTTATAAACTAAACTAGTGATAAAACAAGAAACTTAAAGACTCGATTGCAAGATCTAAAGATATACCTTCAAACACTCACCTCCCCGGCAATGGCGCCAGAAAAGAGCTTGATGTCTACTACACAACCTTCTTCTTGTAGACGTTGTTGGGCCTCCAAGTGCAGAGGTTTGTAGGACAGTAGCAAATTTCCCTCAAGTGGATGACCTAAGGTTTATCAATCCGTAGGAGGCGTAGGATGAAGATGGTCTCTCTAAAGCAACCCTGCAACCAAATAACAAAGAGTCTCTTGTGTCCCCAACACACGCAATACAATGGTAAATTGTATAGGTGCACTAGTTCGGTGAAGAGATGGTGATACAACTGGTATATGGATAGTAGATAAAGGTATTTGTAATATGAAATTATAAAAACAGCAAGGTAACAAGTGATAAAAGTGAGCGTAAATGGTATTGCAATGCTAGGAAACAAGGCCTAGGGTTCATACTTTCACTAGTGTAAGTCCTCTCAACAATAATAACATAATTGGATCACATAACTATCCCTCAACATACAACAAAGAGTCACTCCAAAGTCGCTAATAGCGGAGAACGAACGAAGAGATTATGGTAGGGTACGAAACCACCTCAAAGTTATTCTTTCCAATCAATCCGTTGGGCTATTCCTATAAGTGTCACAAACAGCCCTAGAGTTCGTACTAGAGTAACACCTTAAGACACAAATCAACCAAAACCCTAATGTCACCTAGATACTCCAATGTCACCTCAAGTATCCGTGGGTATGATTATACGATATGCATCACACAATCTCAGATTCATCTATTCAACCAACACAAAGGACCTCAAAGAGTTCCCCAAAGTTCCTACCGGAGAATCACGACGAAAACGTGTGCCAACCCCTATGCATAGGTTCATGGGCGGAACCCGCAAGTTGATCACCAAAACATACATCAAGTGAATCACGTGGTATCCCATTGTCACCACAGATACGCACGGCAAGAGATACATCAAGTGTTCTCAAATCTTTAAAGACTCAATCCGATAAGATTACTTCAAAGGGGAAACTCAATTCATTACAAGAGAGAAGAGGGGGAGGAGGAACATAAGATCCAACTATAATAGCAAAACTCGCGATACATCAAGATCGTGCCAAATCAAGAACATGAGAGAGAGAGATCAAACACATAGCTACTGATACATACCCTCAGCCCCGAGGGAGAACTACTCCCTCCTCGTCATGGAGAGCACCGGGATGATGAAGATGGCCACCAGAGAAGGATTGCCCCCTCCGGCAGGGTGCCGGAACGGGTCTAGATTGGATTTCGGTGGCTACGGAGGCTTCTGGTGGCGGAACTCCCGATCTAATCTCTATTCTGGAAGTTTTAGTATACGTGGGTATATATGGGTGAAAGGAGTACGTCGGTGGACCGAAGGGGTGGCCACGAGGCAGGGAGGCACGCCCCAGGGGGGTGGGCGCGCCCCTACCCTTGTGAGCTCTTCCTTCATCTTCTGATGTAGGGCCCAAGTCTATCCGGTAGGTTTCCTTCCAAAAATAACTTCTCCTGTTGATTTCGTTCCGTTTCGACTCCGTTTGATATTCCTTTTCTTTGAAACACTGAAATACGCATAAAACAACAAATCTGGGCTGGGCCTCCGGTTAATAGGTTAGTCCCAAAAATAATATAAAAGTGGAAAATAAAGCCCATTATTGCCCAAAACAATAAATAATATAGCATGGAGTAATCAAAAATTATAGATACGTTGGAGACGTATCAGCTTGCAAGGTGATTTCTTCGAGGATGGTAAAGAACCAGATCATGAAGCGAAGGTGCAAGATATGAAGATGTTGCAATACAATGCTCAAGCTTGCGATATTCTCTTCAATGGATTGTGCCCCGAAGAACTCAACAAAATCAGCCGCCTTGAGAATGCAAAGGAAGTTTGGGATACTTTGGTTGATATGCACGAAGGTACCGAGTCCATCAAGGAATCCAAGTTGGATGTGCTTCAAAGTCAACTTGATGAGTTTAATATGAAGGATGGTGAAGGGGTCGCGGAAATGTACTCTAGGTTTTCTCTCATCACAAATGAGATTGTCGGCTTAGGAAGTGAAGAGATGACCGACAAATTCATCATCAAAAAGATCCTTAGAGCTTTGGATGGAAAATATGATACCGTGTGCACCTTGATCCAAATGATGCCCAATTACAAAGATCTCAAGCCCACAGAAGTCACTGGTAGAATTGTTGCTCATGAGATGTCACTCATGGATAAGGAAGAGCTTCACAATAAGTCAAGTGGTGATTACAAAGCCTCAAGTGATGCCCCTACAACGTCAAGTGAGAAGCAAGTCTCCAATGAAGAATTGAGCTTAATGGTGAAGAACTTCAACAAATTCTACAAGAATAGAAGCAAAGGAAGAAACTCCAAGTCAAGGTCCTGCAATGGCAAAAGATCTTCTAGTCGTGGTCGTAATTGCTACAATTGTGGAAGACCCGGACACTACTCCAATGAGTGTACTGCTCCCTACAAGAAAAGAGAAGACTCACCAAAAAGGAGAAGTAGAAGAGATGAATCACCTCCAAGAGAGAGAATGAGTAGAGATGATCGTTATGAACGAAGTGAAGGAAATATGCCCTAGAGGCAATAATAAAGTTGTTATTTATATTTCCTTATATCATGATAAATGTTTATTTTTCATGCTACAATTGTATTAACCGGAAACTTAGTACATGTGTGAATACATAGATAAACAGATTGTCACTAGTATGCCTCTACTTGACTAGCTCGTTGAATCAAAGATGGTTAAGTTTCCTAGCCATAGACATGAGTTGTCATTTGATTAACGGGATAACATCATTAGAGAATGATGTGATTGACTTGACCCATCTGTTAGCTTAGCACGATGATCATTTAGTTTGTTGCTATTGCTTTCTTCATGACTTATACATGTTCCTATGACTATGAGATTATGCAACTCCCGAATACCGGAGGAACACTTTGTGTGCTACCAAACGTCACAACGTAACTAGGTGATTATAAAGGTGCTCTACAGGTGTCTCCAATGGTGTTTGTTGAGTTGGCATAGATCGAGATTATGATTTGTCACTCCGAGTATCAAAGAGGTATCTCTAGGCCCTCTCGGTAATGCACATCACTATAAGCCTTGCAAGCATTGTGACTAATGAGTTAGTTGCGTGATGATGCATTACGGAACGAGTAAAGAGACTTGCCACAACGAGATTGAACTAGGTATTGAGATACCGACGATCGAATCTCGGGCAAGTAACATACCGATGACAAAAGGAACAACATGTTGTTATGCGGTTTGACCGATAAAGATCTTCGTACAAATGTTGGAACCAATATGAGCATCCAGGTTTCGCTATTGGTTATTGACCGGAGATGAGTCTCGGCCATGTCTACATAGTTCTTGAACCCGTAGGGTCCGCCCGCTTAACGTTCTGTGACTATCGGTATTATGAGTTTATGTGTTTTGTTGGACCGAAGGTTGTTCGGAGTCCCAGATGAGACCAGGGACATGACGAGGAGTCTTGAAATGTTCAAGACGTAAATATCGATATATTGGAAGGCTATATTCGGACATCGGAAAGGTTCTGTGTGGTTCGGGTATTTATCGGAGTACCGGAGAGTTACGGGAATTCGCTGGGGAGTATATGGGCCTTATTGGGCTTTAGGGGAAAGAGAGAGGGGAGGCTGCACCCCCCCAAGGCCTAGTACGAATTTGACTAGGGGGAGGGGCGGCGCCCCCTCCTTCCTTCTCTTCTCTTTTCCCTTTCCTTCTCTCCTACTCCTACTACATGGAAGGGGGGATCCTACTCCCGGTGGGAGTAGGACTCCCCAGGGCACGCCATAGTAGAGGGCCGGCCCTCCCCCTCATCCACTCCTTTATATATGGGGGAGGGGGGAACCCCATGGACACACAAGTTGATCAGTTGATCTTTTAGCTGTGTGCGGTGCCCCCCTCCACCATAATCCACCTCAGTCATATCATAGCGGTGCTTAGGCGAAGCCCTGCGTCGGTAGCATCATCATCACTGTCATCACGCTGTCGTGCTGACGAAGCTCTTCCTCCAAGCTCTGCTGGATCGGAGTTCGTGGGACATCACCGAGCTGAATGTGTGCTGAACTCGGAGGTGCCGTATGTTCGGTACTTGGATCGGTCGGATCGTGAAGATGTACGACTACATCTACCGTGTTCTCATAATGTTTCCGTTTACGGTCTACGAGGGTACGTGGACGAAGCTCTCCCCTCTCGTTGCTATGCATCACCATGATCTTGCGTGTGCGTTAGAATTTTTTTGAAATTACTGCGTTCCCCAACAGTGGCATCTGAGCCAGATTTATGCGTAAATGTTATATGCATGAGTAGAACACAAAGGAGTTGTGGGCGTGGGTATATACATATTGCTTGCCGTCACTAGTTGATTCTTGATTCAGCGGCATTGTTGGATGAAGCGGCCCATACCAACATTACGCGTACGCTTATGCGAGACGGGTTCTACCAATGTGCTTCGCACACAGGTGGCTAGTGGGTGTCTGTTTCTCCAGCTTTAGTTGAATCGGATTCAATGAACAGGGTTCTTTCTGAAGATCAAAAAGCAATCACTATACCGCGTTGTGGTTTTTGATGCGTAGGTAAGAACGGTTCTTGCTCAGCCCGTAGCAGCCACGTAAAACTTGCAACAACAAAGTAGAGGACGTCTAACTTGTTTTTGCAGGGCATGTTGTGATGTGATATGGTCAAGATGTGATGAGATATAAATTGTTGTATGAGATGATCATGTTTTGTTAAAGTTATCGGCAACTGGCAGGAGCCTTATGGTTGTCTCTTTATTGCATAAGATGCAAGCGCCAAATAATTGCTTTACTTTATCGCTATGTGATAGCAATAGTTGCAAGAGCAATAGTTGGCGAGACAACCATGTGATGACACGTTGATAGAGATCAAGATGATGGAGATCATGGTGTCATGCCGGTGACGATAGAGATCATGACGGTACTTTGGAGATGGAGATCAAAGGTGGAAGATGATCATGGCCATATCATGTCACATATTTTGATTTCGTGTGATGTTTATCCTATATGCATCTTATTTGTCTTAGTTCGGCGGTAGCATTATAAGATGATCTCTCACTAAATTTCAAAGTATAAGTGTTTTCCCTGAGTATGCACCGTTGTGATAGTTCGTCGTGCCGAGACACCACGTGATGATCGGGTATGATAAGCTCTACGTTCACATACAACGGGTGCAAGCCAGTTTTGCACACGCAGAATACTCGGGTTAAACTTGACGAGCCTAGCATATGCAGATATGGCCTCGAAACACGGGAGACAGAAAGGTCGAGCGTGAATCATATAGTAGATATGATAACATAGTGATGTTCACCATTGAAAACTACTCCATCTCATGTGATGATTGGACATGGTTTAGTTGATATGGATCACACAATCACTTAGAAGATTAGAGAGATGTCTATCTAAGTGAGAGTTCTTAAGTAATATGATTAATTGAACTTAAATTTATCATGGACTTAGTCCTGATAGTATTTGCATATCTATGTTGTAGATCAATTGCTCGCGTATAGCTTCCCCGTTTTATTTATGATATGTTCCTAAAGAAAACTATGTTGGAAGATGATAGTAGCAATGATGCGGATTGGATCTGTGATCTGAGGATTATCCTCATTGCTGCATAGAAGAATTATGTCCTTGATGCACCGCTAGGTGACAGACCGATTGTAGGAGCAGATGCAGACATTATGAATGTTTGCCAAGCTCAGTAGGATGACTACTTGATAGTTTAGTGCACCATGCTTTACGGCTTAGAACCGGGACTTCAAAATGTTTTGAACGACATGGAGCATATGAGATGTTCCAAGAGTTGAAATTGGTATTTCATACTCATGCCCGTGTCGAGAGGTATGAGACCTCGGACAATACTTTGCCTACAAGATGGAGGAGAATAGCTCAACCAGTGAGCATGTGCCCAGATTGTCTGGATACTACAATTGCTTGAATCAAGTGGGAGTTAATCTTCTAGATAAGATGGTAATTGACAGAGTTCTCTAGTCACTATCACCAAGTTACTGGAACTTCGTGATGAACTATAATATGCAAGGGACGACGAAAACGATTTCCGAGCTCTTCGTGATGCTGAAATCGACGAAGGTAGAAATCAAGAAAAGAATCAAATGTTGATGGTTGACAAGACCACTAGTTTCAAGTAAAAGGGCAAGGGAAAGAAAGGGAACTTAAAGAAGAATGGCAAGCAAGTTGTCACTCCCATGAAGAAGCCCAAAGCTAGACCCAAGCCTGGACCTGAGTGCTTCTACTGCAAAGGAAATGGTCACTAGAAGTGGAACTGTCCTAGATATTTGGCGCATAAGAAGGATGGCAAAGTGAACAAAAGTATATTTGATATACATGTTATTGATGTGTACTTTACTAGTGTTTATAGCAACCGCTCAGTATTTGATACTGGTTCAGTTGCTAAGAGTAGTAACTCGAAATGGGAGTTGAAAAATAGACAAAGACTGGTTGAGGGTGAGGTGACAATGTGTGTTGGAAGTAATTCCAAGGTTTATAAGATCATCATCGCACACTCCCTTTACCTTGGGGATTAGTGTTGAACCTAAAATAAATGCTATTTGGTATTTTCGTTGAGCATAATATGATTGGATCCTGTTTATTGCAATACGATTATACATTTATGTGACGCCCCGAGACCGTTGCCCCAGGTGTCATCCAGTTATTCGCTGTTGTTGCCTTGTCATTTGCTTGCGTGTTGCATCTTGCCATGTCATCATCCGCATTGCATTATCATGTTTTCAAAACTTGCATCCGTCCAGGTTCCTCCAGTTCCGTCCGTTGTCCGTTCCGAGCCCAGACACACTTGCACGCGCCCGCGGCACGTCCAAAATAGTATTTTTTTAAGTGGCCGGAAAATGTTCCCGGATTGGGATGAAAGTTGGCGTGCGGTCTTATTTAGTGTAGGAGGACCTCCTGTCAAATTTCATCGCGTTTGGAGTCCGTTGGATAGCCCAACCGTTTAACTATAGCGGCAGTATAGCCGGTCTTTTCGTCGGACGTTTTCGGTCTCCGAAAACAGTGCTGGGCTGCTTCTCTCCCCTCTTCTCTCAGACCAACCCGCTCTCCACAGTCCACCTAGGCCCATGCCTACCCCTCTTTGCACAGTGCATTGGCCCCTCGCGCGCATCCGAAAGTTGTCCCGAACTTGACCCGGGCAGTCGTCACCGTTGGGTTCGGATCATCCCCAAACGTCTACAAAACATCACCGTTTTCTCATTTGGATTTCCTAACCCGTTTATTCTCGACCGTCCAATTTCGATCGTAGGGTCCAAACCTACTCCTTTTGTCCCTATAAATAGACCACCTCTTCCCAAATCAGACCAAAACCTAATTTCTAGGGATCCACCCCCTCTCCAATCCCCGCCGCGGCCAGTCAACCACCCCTATTCTTCCTCGGGATCCCTCCCGATCCACTCTCCTGCCATCTCGAATCCTTCCATCGAGCGAACCCCGGCCCCTCAGAGATCCATCCAGCCGCCCATCCCCGCAGCAGAGCAAGCCGCAGCCTCCCTCGCTTTGGATCGGCAAGAACCGCATCCGGATCCCCTCCTTCTCGAGCACTTCCATGGAGCCAGGCTCCCGTGCCTCCCGTTCGTCCTCCACTCCCTCCAACCAGCGCCTACCCCCTCGTCCGTGACCACGACCGTCGCCGGTGACCAACAGCTCGCCGGAGCCAGCATGACTCCTCTCGAGCACCATGGACCTCTGTACCCTCGCCGGAGCAAGCTCGTTCCCAAGTCCCGCCAGCGCCGCTCGTTCCCTGCTTCAAATAACTGCTTCATGCCGTCCCTTTCCTCTGGCCCGAGCAGAGCTCCGCCTCCGCTCGATCTGCTGCCTCACCGCCACGCTGGCGAGCACGACGCTGGAGAACCACAGGTCGCCGTGCCTCTGCCCATCCTTCCCCTCTCCTCTTTCTCTCCTGCCTTCTCCTTATCTCTCTTAGTCCTCTGCCTCTCAGTACAGGACGAACATGAGCTCCCATGGCCGCCGCCGCTGTCTTGGCTACCCTCGCCGGAGAGCACCCCGCCGCCGCTGCCTCTGCTTCGCTTGAACCGCGGGGTCCTCTTTTTGCTTCGCCCTGCGCTAGGTCGTCGCTCGCGTTGACCTCTCCTACCTCGCTCGCCCGCCTACCCTGAGCGCTCAAGCCCCTGCGTTGACCCCGCATCGATTGTACCTGGGGGCGATTTGATACTCTGGATCAATCTCTCCAGCCCATTTGTCCTCTGGTGAGCTCCCCTACTGTCGGGCCGTGGCCCATTTGCTTCTGCGCCATCCGACGCTCGTGAGCGCACGCTAATATGTTGCACTTGCTCCTGTTCCAACCCAGTTCAACTCAGATTCGGCCCGTTATGTTATTTCCTTGCCAAGACGAATTTTCTATTTAATCCAGTGATTGTAGTTTTGCAGTATAGCCCCTAAACTTCATGCATTTAATTACTCCACAACCGTGCATCGGATTAAGACAAACTTAATATGTAAAGTGCTTAGAATTTTGTCTAGTTTCATAATATCCAACTTTCAACCACGTTTAAAATGTTTAAACTGCTGTTTGCATTAATTTGCTCATATGCCATGTTAAAATGCTTTATTTCATAACTAAATAACTGTAACTCGGAATTTAATAAACTTTATATGTAAATGGGATGGGAAAATGCCTAGTTTAACATGGTGGCTTTACTTTGCATGTTTATCAACTTTAAAATTGTGTTTAGGGCAGAACAGTACCAAATCCATTAATATGCACATGAGGATTTTCTGGAATTGTTGTTTATTGTTCCGGCCTCATTTAAACTTGCCTAGATAGGTAGTTTTACTTTGCATCACCCCTTGCCATGCTAAACAACATTTAATATTGTTGGGTACATAACTGAGATCGAACTAAATAACTTGTTGTGGTGTTTCATCAATATGCAACTCGTTGCATATTGAGCTCCACTTAATTTGTAGGGTTGCTTGTGCACTTTGCCATGCCATGCCTCATTAAACCGGACATGCATCATACTTGGTTGTGCATCATGCCATGTTTATGTGGTGGTTGTTTACTATGTGTTTTGCTTCTTTCCGGTGTTGCTTCTTCGGGTTGGTTCCGATAACGTCGCGTTTGTGAGGATCCGTTTGACTACGTCCATTTGTCTTCTTCATGGACTCGTTCTTCTTCCTTGCGGGATCTCAGGCAAGATGACCATACCCTCGAAATCACTTCTATCTTTGCTTGATAGTTGCTCGCTCTATTGCTATGCCCATGCCTCGATACCTACCACATGCTCTATCATGCCTCCCATATCGCCATGTCAAACCTTTAACCCACCTTGTCCTAGCAAACCATTGTTTGGCTATGTTACCGCTTTGCTCAGCCCCTCTTATAGTGTTGTTAGTTGCAGGTGAAGATGATGTTTGTTCCATGTTGGAACATGGATATGTTGGGATATCACAATATCTCTTATTTAATTAGTGCATCTATATACTTGGTAAAGGGTGGAAGGCTCGGCCTTATGCCTGGTGTTTTGTTCCACTCTTGCCGCTCTAGTTTCTGTCATGCCGGTGTTATGTTCCTTGATTTTGCGTTCCTTACACGGTTGGGTGTTATGGGGACACCTTAACAGTTTGTAACACCCCAGATATAACTTTCCCTATTTGTACTCCAACTCTTGCCGTTTCCAGCGTTAAGTTATATTTATTTCCTCGGGTTCGGGTTTTGTCTCCATGTGTTGTTATCATTGTCATGCATCTCATATCATGTCATCATGTGCATTGCATTTGCATACGTGCTCGTCTCAGGCATTCGAGCATTTTTCCCGTTGTCCGTTTTGCATTCCGGCTCTTCGTTCTCCTCCGGTGGTCATTTCTAGCCTTCTTTCGTGTGTGGGGATTAAGCATTTCCGGATTGGACCGAGACTTGCCAAGCGGCCTTGGTTACTACTGGTAGACCGCCTGTCAAGTTTCGTATCATTTGGACTTCGTTTGATACTCCAACGGTTAACCGAGGGACCGAAAAGGCCTCGTGTGTGTTGCAGCCCAACACCCCTCCAATTTGACCCAAAACCCACCTAACTCTGCTCCATCATCTAGAGCGTTCGATCATGATCGCGTGGCCGAAAACCGCACCTCATTTGGACTCTCATAGCTCCCTCTATGCCTATATATACACCCCCTCCAAATCCGGATCTTTCTCCCCCCCGAAACCCTAAAAAAAATCATCATCGTTGCCGCCGGACAGCTTCCCCCACCGACGGACGTGTCCGTTGCACCTCGCCGCCGCCACGTGGCACCTCCCTATTGGCCGCCGCCCGTGCCCACTTCGCCGCACCGCGCGGTCCCGCTCGGCCCGTGGCCGGCCCCCGCGGCCCAGCGCGCCGCCGCCCGCCTC
>NC_041384.1:428324281-428378619 GCF_002162155.2 Triticum dicoccoides | reverse complement strand
CGCGCCACCCCGCTCCGCCCGAGCCGCCGGCCGCCACCTCCCCCGCCGCGTCGCCTCGCAGACGCCGGCCGCCGCCTCCTCCGCCTCGCCCGCCGCCTCACCGACGTCGGCCGCCGCCTCCGCCGCCTCGCCGCGTCCGCGCCACCTCGCCGCCCTCCGCCGTCCTTCTCCGTCGACCCCGGCCGCCGTCGCCTCACCGGAGTGCGTGCCTCGGTCAACCTCGATCCGTGCACCGATCTAGATCCGGATCCGTGAACAGTAAACCCTAGGGGTAAAAATTTCGTCCAAGTCCCAGAACAGTAGATCCAAGTGCCTCTGTTCGTAGCTACATAACTTTGCATCCGTAGCTCCGATTCATGCATATAGCATATTAAAATGTTCATACCAGAGAGTACATCATTTCATTCCATTGCATCATTTTCATTTTAGCTTATCTTGATGCCCGAAATGCTGTTAGAAGAGGGCTACTTGAGTTAATTGCCAGATCTGTTACTCCGTTTAGCACTTTTGTCTTTTTTGCCATGATTAATGTGTGCATGATATGCCCGTGAGTTCTACTTATGTTTTGTTAAGGGTTTTGTCATCTTTCCAGAGGTGCAACCCATATATTTTTAGGATGTGTGTGGTGACTTGTGCAAGCTTGCAAAGTGGTGCACTTGCTAATTCTGTTTTCAGGGACTTAGTGATTTCACTAAGTCCCGGAGCTGTTTATCTCATGTTGCCATATGTTCATGTTGTTTCCTAGTGATCCCTGCCTCTTTTGAGGATGATCAGTAAGGGAGTTTTGTTAATATTGTAGTGCTATATCCATCCATGTCTTTGTTTGCATTTATGGAGCACCCTAGATTGAGTCAGTCGAGCTCTACTTTTGCTACTTTGTGAATCTGGGCAGATTGTCAACTTGTTTGCAATTTTGCCGGTGATGTTGTAGTTGATCCGTGCATGCTATGCTATTGTTCTTGCCATGTATAGCTTGCATTTTGTTCCTTCTTAATGGGTGTATGCTTGTCTTGCCATGACTTGCTTTGTAGTGAGTGCATCAAGCTCGTATACATGCCTACTTGAGTTATATTTCAGCATGTGTCAGTTTTTCACCAAGTCTGAAACTGATTATGTTTTTGCTATGTTCACATGCTTGCAATTGTATTTTCTGATCCCTTTTGGCTCAAGGTCACTAAGGGACTTTTGTTAAGCTCTTTGATTAGCTCCATGCCATGCTTTACTTTGCCATGTTCAGGTCCTGTAGCATGTAGTTTGTTGCTCCGAAGAGGGCTACCTGATTTGAAATTCCAGACAAGTGTTGATTTCACCAAGTCTGAGATCTGTTTGCCATTTGCATTTTTGCCATGCTTGTTTGAACCTGTTAATGGATGAGTTGGCCGTAGCTCAGTGCTAGACTTTTGTTAAGCATCTTGTGTGCATCCCTGCAATGTATTTTGTTGTCATGTTTGAGTGTTGTAGCATGTTCATTTCTTTGCATTTAGATGCCTACTTGCTGTAAATCGCATACCGGTGTCATTTTTGAATCGCTTGCCATTTCCAAACCGTAACTCCGATTCTGCCGTTCTTTATATCATTTTCAAGCGATTTCATCTCATCTTTCCAGTGACACACTTGGATTTCCAAGTTGAGGCCAGGTTCATGCATTTCATGTCATATCTTGCATTTTGCATCCCGCATCGCATCCCGCATAGCATATCATCTTTGCATTGTGTTGTTTGAGTTTGCACGTGGTTGATTGGTTGCTTGTTTGTCTTGTTTGGGTAGAGCTGGGAGACGAGTTTGCTAACGAGGAGCCCGTTGAGTTTGCTTTCAAGGATCCAGTCAACTCTGACAACTGTGCAGGCAAGATGATCATACCCTCGAAATCACTACTATCTTTGCTATGCTAGTTTGCTCGCTCTTTTGCTATGCCATTGCTATGATGCCTACCACTTGCTTGCAAGCCTCCCAAATTGCCATGTCAAACCTCTAACCTACCAATGTCCTAGCAAACCGTTGATTGGCTATGTTACCGCTTTGCTTAGCCCCTCCTATAGCGTTGCTAGTTGCAGGTGAAGATTGGAGGTCGTTCCTTGTTGGAACATATATTTTACTTGTTGGGGATATCATTATATTGCTATGTTATCTTAATGCATCTATATACTTGGTAAAGGGTGGAAGGCTCGGCCTCTCGCCTAGTGTTTTGTTCCACTCTTACCGCCCTAGTTTCCGTCATATCGGTGTTATGTTCCCGAATTTTGCGTTCCTTACGCGGTTGGGTTATAATGGGAACCCCTTGATAGTTCGCCTTGATTAAAGCTTTTCCAGCAATGCCCAACATTGGTCTTACCATTCGCCACCTAGCCTTTTCTTTCCCTTGGGTTCTGCAGACTCAAGGGTCATCTTATTTTAACCCCCCCCGGGCCAGTGCTCCTTTGAGTGTTGGTCCCACCGAGCGATGTCCGGGGCTACCAGGGGCAACTCTGGGCTGGCCTACCCGACGTCTGGCTCATCTGAGTGTGCCATGAGAAAGAGATATGTGCAGCTCCTATCGGGATTTGTCGGCACATTCGGGCGGTGTTGCTGGACTTGTTTTAACCTGTCGAAGTGTCTTGAATTACCGAGATACCGAGTCTGATTGGAACGTCTTGGGAGGAGGTCTATTCCTTCGTTGACCGTGAGAGCTTGTCATGGGCTAAGTTGGGACTCCCCTACAGGGATTTGAACTTTCGAAAGCCGTGCCCGCGGTTATGGGCAGATGGGAATTTGTTAATGTCCGGTTGTAGATAACTTGGACCTTAACTTAATTAAAATGAATCAACGGAGTGTGTTACCGTGATGGCCTCTTCTCGGCGGAGTCCGGGAAGTGGACACGGTGTTAGAGTAATGTTTGCGCAGGTTACTCTCTAGTTTCTCGCTCGCGCTTTGCCTCCTCTTCTTGCTCTCTTTTGCGAATAAGTTAGCCACCATATTTGCTAGTCGCTTGCTGCAGCTCCACTCATATTTTACCTTGCCATTCCTATAAGCTTAAATAGTTTTGATCGCGAGGGTGCGAGATTGCTGAGTCCCTGTGGCTCACAGATTACTATTACACCAGATGCAGGGCCTGATGATTCCGCTCCAGGAGACGCGTATGAGCTCAAGTGGGAGTTCGACGAAGACTCTCAACGTTACTATGTTTCCTTTCCCGATGATCAGTAGTGGTGCCCAGTTGGGGGTGAGCGGGACCGTTGTCGCATGTTGGGTTCTCTTTTATTTTGGCGCCGTAGTCGGGCCATGAGTGTTTGGATGATGTAATGTCATTTATGTACTTGATTGACGTGGCGAGTGTAAGCCAACTATGTTATCTCCCCTTTATTATTTATATTACATGGGATGTTGTGAAGATTGCCTAACTTGCGACATATGCCTTCAATGCGATTATGCCTCTAAGTCGTGCCTCGACACGTGGGAGATATAGTCGCATCGAGGGTGTTACACAGTTCGCTTTGAATAAAACTCCTCCAGCAAGGCCTAACCTTGGTTTTACCATTTGCCTCATGACCACCTACTTTTCCCTTGGGAGTCGCTCTCTCGAGGGTCATCTTTATTTAAGCCCCCCCGGGCCAGTGCTTGTCTAAGTGTTGGTCCGAACTAGAGTCCTTTGCAGCGCCACCTCGGGGAAACTTGAGGGATGGTTTTAGTTGTACGGAGTGCTCATCCAGTGTTGCCCTGAGAACAAGATATGTGCAGCTCCTATCGGGATGTCGACGCATCGGGCGGTCTTGCTGGTCTTGTTTTACCATTATCGAAATGTCTTGTAACCGGGATTTCGAGCCTGATCGGGTCTTCCTGGGAGAAGGAATATCCTTCGTTGACCGTGAGAGCTTGTGATGGGCTAAGTTGGGACACCCTGCAGGGTCTTGAACTTTCAAAAGCCGTGCCCGCGGGGCAGATGGGAATTTGTTAATGTCCGGCTGTAGCAAACTTGACACTTAACTTAACTAAAATGCATCAACCGCGTGTGTAGCCGTGATGGTCTCTTCTCGGCGGGGTCCGGGAAGTGAACACGGCGTTGGAGTTATGCTTGAACATAAGTAGCTTTGGGATCACTTCTTGATCACTTCTAGTTCACGACCGTGCTTTGCTTCTCTTCCCGTTCTCATTTGCGTAAGTTAGCCACCATATATGCTAATGCTTGCTGCAGCTCTACCTCATATCTTTTACCTACCCATAAGCTTAAATAGTCTTGATCGCGAGGGTGTGAGATTGCTGAGTCCCCGTTACTCACAGATTACTTCCAAAACCAGTTGTAGGTGCCGATGATGCTGTGCAGGTGACGCAACCGAGCTCAAGGAGGAGCTCGATGTAGATCTTGTTCATTGTGTTGTTTCATTTCGGTTGATCAGTAGTGGAGCGCAGTCGGGGCGACCGGGGATCTGTAGCATTAGGGGTAGTCCTCTTTTATTTTGGTTCCGTAGTCAGACCTTGATTGTATCTGGATGATGTAATGCTATATTTAAGGATGGCAATGGGTCGCGTTTGGATCGGGTTGAACAATACCAAATCCATATTCATATCCATGAAGGCAGTCCTAGCCCATCCATGAAAAAAATCCATGGGCGAAAAATTGTGACCATGTCCAAATCCGATGGATATCCATACCCATTGGATATCCATCGGGTCCTCTCAAGACCTATACATAAGACATAACTCATTGCACAATGTGCACTCTGCATTGGCGTGCTCACTCCCTGTCGTGTAGTATAGTCCTTGCATTGTCCCACTGCTGCGGCCATGCATCAATGCGTGTGTGGAAAAGCGAAGACGGAGGGGTCAAGGAGATATGGGGCTGGGTTGTCGCAAGCCAGTAGTGGCTACTGCAACGATCCACCTTACGTGGGGGTAACGGCTGGTAGCGACAGCCTCCTCTAGGGCTATGAGAGGAGTAACTCAAGGAGATGGCACCGATTCTCAACGACAAGTCATTTAATTAGTGTAGATAATAGGATGAGAAGGTGTGTTGAAGTATGTTACGGTGGGGATTGTGTAATTTCCTTTTGGATGTTTTAGATAAAGGATAAAATTATAGTGGGACATGTGACTATGGGGTAGGGGTAGCAGAATATTGCTCGTTAGGTTAGACGATCGGGCCGGGTTTGGATATATCCATGGGTACAAGATTATGTCCATGCCCTATCCACGAGTAATCGGGTCGGGTTTGGGCGCTGCCCATGGACGCAAAAGCATATCCAAACCCTATCCATTCAGGTTGGATATCCATGGGTATCCATGTCCATGGATAAAATTGTCATCCTTAGCTATATTCACGTATTGTGTGAAGTGGCGATTGTAAGCCAACTCTGTACCTCTTTCTTATTCAGTACATGGGATGTGTAAAGATTACCCCTCTTGCTACATTGCCTACAATGCGTTTATGCCTCTAAGTCGTGCTCCGACACGTGGGAGATATAGCCGCATCGTGGGTGTTACAATTTAAGTCAAAGAATAATTTTTATTCTATTTACATGAATAAAACCCTCTGTGATCATACACCCAAGGTGAATGGTTTATTGAATCTCGATCGTAGTGATACATATATTTATAATATTGAAGCCAAAAGATGCAAAGTTAATAATGATAGTGAAACTTATTTGTGGCACTACCGTTTAGGTCATATTGGTGTAAAGCGCATGAAGAAACTCCATGCTGATGGGCTTTTGGAATCACTTGATGCTTGCGAACCATGCCTCATGGGCAAGATGACTAAGACTCCGTTCTCTGGAACAATGGAGCGAGCAACTGACTTATTGGAAATAATACATACTAATGTATGTGGTCCAATAAGTGATGAGGCTCGTGGCGGGTATCATTATTTTCTGACCTTTACAGATGATTTGAGAAGATATGGGTATATCTACTTGATGAAACATAAGTCTGAAATATTTGAAAAGTTCAAAGAATTTTAGAGTGAAGTGGAAAATCATCGTAACAGGAAAATAAAGTTTCTACGATCTGATCGTGGAGGAGAATATTCGAGTTACGAGTTTGGTCTTCATTTGAAACAATGTGGAATAGTTTCGCAACTCGCGCCACCTAGAACACCACAGCGTAATGGTGTGTTCGAATGTCGTAGTCGCACTTTACTAGATATGGTGCGATCTATGATGTCTCTTACTGATTTACCGCTATCGTTTTGGGGTTATGCATTAGAGACAGTTGCATTCACGTTAAATAGGGCACCATCTAAATCCGTTGAGATGACATCGTATGAACTATGGTTTGGCAAGAAACCAACGCTGTCATTTCTTAAAGTTTGGGGTTGCGATGCTTATGTGAAAAAGTTTGTCCTGACAAGCTCAAACCCAAATCGGAGAAATGTGTCCTCATAGGATACCCAAAGGAGACAGTTGGGTACCCCTTCTTTCATAGATCCGAAGGCAAGACATTCGTTGCTAAGAATGGATCCTCTCTAGAGAAGGAGTTTCTCTTGAAAGAAGTGAGTGGGAGGAAAGTAGAACTTGATGAGGTAACTATACCTGCTCCCTTATTGGAAAGTAGTTCATCATAGAAATCTGTACCTGTGACTCCTACACCAATTAGTGAGGAAGCTAATGACGATGATTATGTAACTTCAGATCAAGTTAGTACTGAACCTCGTAGGTCAACCAGAGTGAGATCCACACCAGAGTGGTACGGTAATCCTGTTCTAGAGGTCATGTTACTTGACCATGACTAACCAACGAACTATGAGGAAGCGATGATGAGCCCAGATTCCGCAAAATGGCTTGAAGCCATGAAATCTGAGATGGGATCCATGTATGAGACAAAGTATGGACTTTGGTTGACTTGCCCGATGATCGGCAGTCCATAGAGAATAAATGGATCTTCAAGAAGAAGACTGACGCTAACGGTAATGTTACTGTCTACAAAGCTCGACTTGTTGCGAAAGGTTTTTGACAAGTTCAAGGACTTGACTACGATGAGACCTTCTCACCCGCAGTGATGCTTAAGTCCGCCCGAATCATGTTAGCAATTGCCGCATTTTATGATTATGAAATTTGGCAAATGGATGTCAAAACTGCATTTCTTAATGGATTTCTTAAAGAAGAGTTGTATATGATGCAACCAGAAGGTTTTGTCGATCCAAAAGGTGCTAACAAAGTGTGCAAGCTCCAGCGATACATTTATGGACTGGTGCAAGCATCTCGGAGTTGGAATATATGCTTTGATAAAGTGATCAAAGCATATGGCTTTATACAGACTTGCGTTGAAGCCTGTATTTACAAGAAAGTGAGTGGGAGCACTACAACATTTCTGATAAGTATATGTGAATGACATATTGTTGATCGGAAATAATGTAGAATTTTTTGGAAAGCATAAAGGAGTGCTTGAAAGGAGTTCTTCAAAGAAATACCTCGGTGAAGCTACTCACATATTGAGCATCAAGATCTATAGAGATAGATCAAGACGCTTGATATATTTTCAATGAGTACATACCTTGACAAGATTTTGAAGTAGTTCAAAATGGAACAGTCAAAGAAGGACTTCTTGCCTGTGTTGCAAGGTGTGAAGTTGAGTAAAGACTCAAAACCCGACCACGACAGAAAATAGAAAGAGAGTGAAAAGTCATTCCCTATGCCTCAGTCATAGGTTCTATAAAGTATGCCATGCTGTGTACCAGACCTATTGTGTACCTCACCATAAGTTTGGCAAGAGGGTACAATAGTGATCCAGGAGTGGATCACTGGATAACGGTAGAAAATATCCTTAGTGGAATAAGGAAATGTTTCTCGGTTATGGAGGTGACAAAGAGTTCGTCGTAAAGATTTACATCGATGCAAGCTTTGACACCGATCTGGATGACTCTAAGTCTCGATCTAGATACATATTGAAAGTGGGAGCAATTAGCTAGAGTAGCTCCTTGCAAAGCATTGTAGACATAGAATATTTGCAAAATACATACAGCTCTGAATGTGGCAGACCCGTTGACTAAATTTCTCTCACAAGCAAAACATGATCACTCTTTGGGTGTTAATCACATAGCGATGTGAACGAGATTATCGACTCTAGTAAACCCTTTGGGTGTTAGTCACATGGAGATATGAACTAATCACATAAAGATGTGAACTATTGGTGTTAAATCACATAACGATGTGAACTAGATTATTGACTCTAGTGGTAGTGGGAGACTGAATGAAATATGCCCTAGAGGCAATAATAAAGTTGTAGTTTATATTTCGTTATATCATGATAAATGTTTATTATTCATGCTAGAATTGTATTAACCAGAAACTTAGTACATGTGTGAATACATAGACAAACAGAGTGTCAGTAGTATGCCTCTACTTGACTAGCTCGTTGAATCAAAGATGGTTAAGTTTCCTAGCCATAGACATGAGTTGTCATTTGATTAATGGGATCACATCATTAGAGAATGATGTGATTGACTTGACCCATCCATTAGCTTAGCATGATGATCATTTAGTTTGTTGCTATTGCTTTCTTCATGACTTATGGACATGGAAGAGCTTCACAATAAGTCAAGTGGTGCTTACAAAGCCTCAAGTGATGTCCCTACAACATCAAGTGAGAAGCAAGTATCCAATGAAGAATTGAGCTTAATGGTGAAGAACTTCAACAAATTCTACAAGAATAGAAGCAAAGGGAGAAACTCCAAGTCAAGGTCCTGCAATGGCAAAAGATCTTCTAGTCATGGTCGTAATTGCTACAATTGTGGAAGACACGGACACTACTCCAATGAGTGTACGACTCCCTACAAGAAAATAGAAGACTCACCAAAAAGGAGAAGTAGGAAGATGAATCATCTCCAAGAGAGAGAATGAGTAGAGATGATCGTTATGAACGAACTGAAGAAATATGCCCTAGAGGCAATAACAAAGTTGTTATTTATATTTCCTTATATCATGATAAATGTTTATTTTTCATGCTATAATTGTATTAACCGGAAACTTAGTACATGTGTGAGTACATAGACAAACAGAGTGTCACTAGTATGCCTCTACTTGACTAGCTCGTTGAATCAAAGATGGTTAAGTTTCCTATCCATAGACATGAGTTGTCATTTGATTAACGAGATCACATCATTAGAGAATGATGTGATTGACTTGACCCATCCATTAGCTTAGCACGATGATCATTTAGTTTGTTGCTATTGCTTTCTTCATGACTTATACATGTTCCTATGACTATGAGATTATGCAACTCCCGAATACCGGAGGAACACTTTATGTGCTACCAAACATCACAACGTAACTGGGTGATTATAAAGGTTCTCTATAGGTGTCTCCAATGGTGTTTGTTGAGTTGGCATAGATCGAGATTAGGATTTGTCACTCCGAGTATCGGAGAGGTATCTCTGGGCCCTCTCGGTAATGCACATCACTATAAGCCTTGCAAGCATTGTGACTAATGAGTTAGTTGCGGGATGATGCATTATGGAACGAGTAAAGAGACTTGCTGGTAACGAGATTGAACTAGGTATTGAGATACCGACGATCGAATATTGGGCAAGTAACATACCGATGACAAAAGGAACAACGTATGTTGTTATGCGGTTTGACCGATAAAGATCTTCGTACAATATGTAGGAACCAATATGAGCATCCAGGTTTTGCTATTGGTTATTGACCGGAGATGAGTCTCGGTCATGTCTACATTGTTCTTGAACCCGTAGGGTCCGCACGCTTAACGTTCCGTGACGATTGGTATTATGAGTTTATGTGTTTTGATGTACAGAAGGTTGTTCAGAGTCCTGGATGAGATCAGGGACATGACGAGGAGTCTCGAAATGTTTGATATACAAAGATTGATATATTGGAAGGCTATATTCGGACATCGGAAAGGTTCTGAGTGGTTCGGGTATTTATCGGAGTACCGGAGAGTTACGGGAATTCGCCGGGGAGTATATGGGCCTTATTGGGCTTTAGGGGAAAGAGAGAGGGGAGGCTGCGCGCGCCCCAAGGCCTAGTGCGAATTGGACTAGGGGAGGGGCGGCGCCCCTCCTTCCTTCGTTTCTCTTTTCCCTTTCCTTCTCTCCTACTCCTACTACATGGAAGGGGGGAATCCTACTCCCGGTGGGAGTAGGAATCCCCAGGGCACGCCATAGTAGAGGGCCGGCCCTCCCCCTCCTCCACTCCTTTATATACGGGGGAGGGGGGCACCCCATGGACACACAAGTTGATCAGTTGATCTTTTAGCCGTGTGCGGTGCCCCCCTCCACCATAATCCACCTCGGTCATATCGTAGAGGTGCTTAGGCGAAGCCCTGCGTCGGTAGCATCATCATCACCGTCGTCACGCCGTCGTGCTGACGGAGCTCTCCCTCAAAGCTCTGCTGGATCGGAGTTCATGGGACGTCACCGAGATGAAGGTGTGCTAAACTCGGAGGTGCCGTACGTTCGGTACTTGGATCGGTCGGATCGTGATGACGTACGACTACATCAACCACGTTCTCATAACGCTTCCGCTTACGGTCTATGAGGGTACGTGGACGAAACTCTCCCATCCGTTGCTATGCATCACCATGATCTTGCGTGTGCGTAAGAATTTTTTTGAAATTACCGCGAGTCGCCAACACGAAGACCCTCTTGCAGAAGCAAGGATTCGAAAAGGAAGGACAAGTCATCAAAGAGCTACACAACACAAAGACATCAAGCTCACATTGGTTAATGGGTATCCGGTTCCGACACCGACAACTACTCCGAGAAAAGCTATCACTCCGACTATAGTTAAGATGAAGGTGTTGTCGGTCTTGCAATAGTGTCATCCAAATCCTACGACATATTTGATTCACCAAATGAAGTAATTGGAAGATGCTTCATGGCTAAAGGCTCCAAGGTATCACACCCTGAGTACTTTGATTTTGATAGTGATGAAGATGATTTGCCAGGTGATGATGATTTACTTGTTGACAAAACTAGTGATAAAATATGTGATGGACTTGATAGTAATCATGCTAATCAAGATGAAACGAATGACAATGATAAGAAGGAGATTGAGCATCTAACTAAAGAACTAAATACTCTTAAGCTGGCTCATGAAACAACTCTAAGGGGATCATAGAGAGTTCCTAAGGACTCATGAGAAGCTAAATTTAGAGCAAGAGCATGAGTTCCTAAAATCTATCAATGATGATCTTCGAAAGAAGAGTTCTTCTTACATTGCCAAACGTCTCCTCTTGTCTACTTATACGCCACAAGTAAAATCTAGCAACAAGAGCAAGAAAGGTTCTTCCTCTAGTAGTAACAATAATCATGCTAAATCCAATATTGTTGCTTCTAGTAGTTCTCTTGATTCCACTAATGATTCTCTTAGCCAAGTGTTTACAAGAGCCATCAGAAAATAGCTTATTGACTGCAATTATAGAGAAAGGTGTTTACAAGAGCCTTGCTGGGAGTAAGCAATTTAAGGAAATTGTACGCAAGCAAGGAAGACATCGGAAGAACCAAGGTATTAGTTTTGAATGGAAGTTCAATGCCAATGGAGTTGAATGGGAAGAAGATCAATACCCCAAGACGAAGTTTGTTCCCCAACAAGAGAAGTATGTGAAGGAAATATGCCCTAGAGGCAATAATAAAGTTGTCATTTTATATTTCCTTATATCATGATAAATGTTTATTATTCATGCTATAATTGTATTAACCGGAAACTTGATACATGTGTGGATACATAGACAAAACACCGTGTCCCTAGTAAGCCTCTACTAGACTAGCTAGTTAATCAAAGATGGTTAAGTTTCCTAACCATAGACATGTGTTGTCATTTGATGAACGGGATCACATCATTAGAAGAATGATGTGATGGACAAGACCCATCTGTTAGCTTAGCATATTGATCATTCAGTTTTATTGCTATTGATTTCTTCATGTCAAATACATATTCCTTTGACTATGAGATTATGCAACTCCCGTACACCAGAGGAATGCCTTGTGTGCTATTGATACGTCTCCAACATATCTATAATTTTTTATTGTTCCATGCTATTATATTATCTGTTTTTGATGTTTAATGGGCTTTAATATACATTTTTATATTATTTTTGGGACTAACCTACTAACCAAAGGCCTAGTGCAAATTGCTGTTTTTTTGCCTATTTCAGTGTTTCATGGTAAAGGAATATCAAATGGAATCCAAACGGAATGAAACCTTCGGGAGAGTTATTTTTGGAACAAACATGATCCGGGAGACTTGGAGTGGACGTCAAGAAAGAAGCGAGGAGGCCACGAGGCAGGAGGGCGCGCCGAGGGGGGTAGGCACGCCCCCACCCTCGTGGGCCCCTCATAGCTCTACTGACGTACTTCTTCCTCCTATATATACCCATATACCCCGAAAACATCCAGGAGCACCACGAAACCCTATTTCCACCGCCGCAACCTTCTGTACCCGTGAGATCCCATCTTGGGGCCTTTTCCGGCGCTCTGCAGGAAGGGGAATCGATCACGGAGGGCTTCTACATCAACACCATAGCCTCTCCGATGATGTGTGAGTAGTTTACCACAGACCTTCGGGTCCATAGTTATTAGCTAGATGGCTTCTTCTCTCTCTTTGGATCTCAACACAAATTTCTCCTCGATTCTCTTGGACATCTATTCGATGTAATTCTTTTTGCGGTGTGTTTGTCGAGATCCGATGAATTGTGGGTTTATGCTCAAGATTATCTATGAACAATATTTGATTCTTCTCTGAAATCTTTTATGCATGATTTAAATATCTTTGCAAGTCTCTTCGAATTATCAGTTTGGTTTGGCCTACTAGATTGATCTTTCTTGCAATGGGAGAAGTGCTTAGCTTTGGGTTCAATCTTGCGATGTCCTTTCCCAGTGACAGCAGGGGCACCAAGGCACGTATTGTATTCTTGCCATCAAGGATAAAAAGATGGGGTTTATATCATATTGCTTGAGTTTATCCCTCTACATCATGTCATGTTGCCTAATGCGTTACTCTGTTCTTATGAACTTAATACTCTGGATGCATGCTGGATAGCGGTCGATGTGTGGAGTAATAGTAGTAGATGCAGAATCATTTCGGTTTACTTGTCACAGACGTGATGCCTATATACATGATCATGCCTAGATATATTCATAACTATGCAATTTTCTATCAATTGCTTGACAGTAATTTGTTCACCCACCGTAGAATTTGCTATCTTGTGAGAAGCCACTAGTGAAACCTATGGCCCCCGGGTCTATCTTCCATCATATTATTTTCCTATCAACTTGCTATTTCTATTTTGCAATCTTTATTTTCCAATCTATACAACAAAATACCAAAAATATTTATCTTATTATCTCTATCAGATCTCACTTTCGTAAGTGACCGTGAAGGGATTAGCAACCCCTTTATCGCGTTGGTTGCGAGGTTCTTGTTTGTTTGTGCAGGTACGGGGGACTTGCGTGTAGTCTCCTACTGGATTGATACCTTGGTTCTCAAAAACTTAGGGAAATACTTACACTACTGTGCTGCATCACCCTTTCCTCTTCAAGGGAAAACCAATACAAGCTCAAGAGGTAGCAAGAAGATTTCTGGCGCCGTTGCCGGGGAGATCTACGCACAAGTCAAGACATACCAAGTAGCCATCACAAACTCTTATCCCTCACATTACATTATTTGCCATTTGCCTCTTGTTTTCCTCTCCCCACTCCACCCTTTGCTGTTTTATTCGCTTTCTTTTCTGTCCGCCTCTTTTCCGCCCGTCTCTTTTCACTTGCCTCTTGTTTGCTTGTGTGTTGGATTGATTGTTCGTCATGATGGCTCAAGAAAATACTAAATTGTGTGACTTTTCCAATACCAACAAAAATGATTTTATTAGCACTCCGATTGCTCCTCTTACCGATGCTGAATCTTGTGAAATTAATACTGCTTTGCTGAATCTTGTCATGAAAGATCCGTTTTCTGGCCTTCCTAGTGAAGATGCCGCTACCCATCTAAACAGCTTTGTTGATTTATGTGATATGCAAAATAAGAAAGATGTGGATAATGATATTGTTAAATTGAAGCTATTTCCGTTTTCACTTAGAGATCGTGCTAAAACTTGGTTTTCGTCTAAAAATAGTATTGATTCATGGAATAAGTGCGAAGGTGCTTTTATCTCTAAGTATTTTCCTCCTGTTGGGGAACGTAGTAATTTCAAAAAAATTCCTACGCACACGCAAGATCATGGTGATGCATAGCAACGAGAGGGGAGAGTGTTGTCCACGTACCCCCGTAGACCGAAAGCGGAAGCGTTAGCACAACGCGGTTGATGTAGTCGTACATCTTCACGATCCGACCGATCCAAGTACCGAACGCACGGCACCTCCGAGTTCAGCACACGTTCAGCTCGATGACGTCCCGCGAACTCTGATCCAGCAGAGCTTCACGGGAGAGTTCCGTCAGCACGATGGTGTGGTGACGGTGATGATGTTGCTACCGACGCAGGGCTTCGCCTAAGCACCGCTACGATATGACCGAGGTGGAATATGGTGGAGGGGGGCACCGCACACGGCTGGGAGAGATCAACTGATCAACTTGTGTGTCTAGAGGTGCCCCCTGCCCCTGTATATAAAGGAGCAAGATGGGAGGCCGGCCGGCCCTCTATGGGCGCGCCAGGAGGAGGAGTCCTCCTCCTAGTAGGAGTAGAACTCCCCTTTCCTACTCCTACTAGGAGGAGGAAAGGAAGGAGGAGAAGGAGAAGGAAGGAGAAGGAGGAAAAGGAGGAAAGGGGGGCCGACCCCCTAGTCCAATTCGGTTTGGACTAGGGGGGCCGCGCGCCCTGCCTCCTCTCTTCCACCACTTGGCCCACGAGGCCCATTACTTCTTCCTCGTATTCCCGTAACTCCCCGGTACCCCCAAAAATACCCGAATCATTCGGAACCTTTCCGATGTCCGAATATAGTCGTCCAATATATCGATCTTTACATCTCGACCATTTTGAGACTCCTTGTCATGTCCCCGATCTCATCCGGGACTCCGAACTACTTTCGGTACATCAAATCACATAAACTCATAATGCAATCGTCACCGAAACTTTAAGCGTGCGGACCCTACGGGTTCGAGAACTATGTAGACATGACCGAGACATGTCTCCGGTCAATAACCAATAGCGGAACCTAGATGCTCATATTGGCTCCCACATATTCTACAAAGATTTTTATCGGTCAGACCGCATAACAACATACGTTGTTCCCTTTGTCATCGGTATGTTACTTGCCCGAGATTCGAACGTCGGCATCTCAATACCTAGTTCAATCTCATTACTGGCAAGTATCTTTACTCGTTCCGTAATACATCATCCTGCAACTAACTCATTAGTTGCAATGCTTGCAAGGCTTAAGTGATGTGCATTACCGAAAGGGTCTAGAGATACCTCTCCGACAATCGGAGTGACAAATCCTAATCTCGAAATACGCCAACCCAACAAGTACCTTCGGAGACACCTGTAGAGCACCTTTATAATCACCCAGTTACGTTGTGACGTTTGGTGGCACACAAAGTGTTCCTCCGGTAAACGGGAGTTGCATAATCTCATAGTCATAGGAACATGTATAAGTCATGAAGAAAGCAATAGTAACAAACTAAACGATCAAGTGCTAAGCTAATGGAATGGGTCAAGTCAATCACATCATTCTTCTAATGATGTGATCCCGTTAATCAAATGACAACTCATGTCTATGGCTAGGAAACATAACCATCTTCGATCAACGAGCTAGTCAAGTAGAGGCATACTAGTGACACTCTGTTTGTCTATGTATTCGCACATGTATTATGTTTCTGGCTAATACAATTCTAGCATGAATAATAAACATTTATCATGATATAAGGAAATAAATAATAACTTTATTATTGCCTCTAGGGCATATTTTCTTCAGTCTCCCACTTGCACTAGAGTCATTAATCTAGTTCAGATTGCCATGTGATTTAATACCAATAGTTCACATCACCATGTGATTAACACCCATAGTTCACATCGACATGTGACCAACACCCAAAGGGTTTACTAGAGTCAATAATCTAGTTCACATCGCTATGTGATTAACACCCAAAGAGTACTAAGGTGTGATCATGTTTTGCTTGTGAGAGAAGTTTAGTCAACGGGTCTGCCACATTCAGATCCGTAAGTATTTTGCAAATTTCTATGTCAACAATGCTCTGCACAAAGCTACTCTAGCTAATTGCTCCCACTTTCAATATGTATCCAGATTGAGATTTAGAGTCATCTGGATCAGTGTCAAAACTTGCATCGACGTAACCCTTTACGACGAACCTTTTGTCACCTCCATAATCGAGAAACATATCCTTATTCCACTAAGGATAATTTTGACCAATGTCCAGTGATCTACTCCTAGATCACTACTGTACTCCCTTGCCAAACTCAGGGCAGGGTATACAATAGGTCTGGTACACAGCATAACATACTTTATAGAACCTACGGCTGAGGCATAGGGAATGACTTTCATTCTCTCTCTATCTTCTGCCGTGGTCGGGTTTTTGAGTCTTACTCAACTTCACACCTTGTAACACAGGCAAGAACTCCTTTGACTGTTCCATTTTGAACTACTTCAAAATCTTGTCAAGGTATGTAATCATTGAAAAACTTATCAAGCGTCTTGATCTATCTCTATAGATCTTGATGCTCAATATGTAAGCAGCTTCACCGAGGTCTTTCTTTGAAAAACTCCTTTCAGACACTCCTTTATGCTTTGCAGAATAATTCTACATTATCTCCGATCAACAATATGTCATTCACATATACTTATCAGAAATGTTGTAGTGCTCCCACTCACTTTCTTGTAAATACTGGCTTCACCGCAAGTCTGTATAAAACTATATGCTTTGATCAACTTATCAAAGCGTATATCCCAACTCCGAGATGTTTGCACCAGTCCATAGATGGATCGCTGGAGCTTGCATATTTTGTTAGTACCTTTAGGATTGACAAAACCTTCTGGTTGCATCATATACAACTCTTCTTTAATAAATCCATTAAGGAATGCAGTTTTGTTTATCCATTTGCCAGATTTCATAAAATGCGGCAATTGCTAACATGATTCAGACAGACTTAAGCATAGATACGAGTGAGAAACTCTCATCGTAGTCAACACCTTGAACTTGTCAAAAACATTTTTGCGACAATTCTAGCATTGTAGATAGTAACACTACTATCAGCGTCCGTCTTCCTCTTGAAGATCCATTTAATCTCAATGGCTCGCCGATCAATGGGCAAGTCAACCAAAGTCCATAATTTGTTCTCATACATGGATCTCATCTCAGATTTCATGGCATCAAGCCATTTCGTGGAATCTGGGTTCATCATCGCTTCCTCATAGTTCGTAGGCTCGTCATGGTCAAGTAACATGACCTCTAGAATAGGATTACCGTACCACTTTGGTGCAGATCTCACTCTGGTTTACCTACGAGGTTCGGTAGTAACTTGATCTGAAGTTACATGATCATCATCATTAGCTTCCTCACTAATTGGTGTAGTAGTCACAGGAACAGATTTCTGTGATGAACTACTTTCCAATAAGGGAGTAGGTACAGTTACCTCATCAAGTTCTACTTTCCCCCCACTCACTTCTTTCGAGAGAAACTCCTTCTCTAGAAAGGATCCATTCTCAGCAATGAATATCTTGCCTTCGGATCTATGATAGAAGGTGTACCCAACATTTTCTTTTGGGTATCCTATGAAGACGCACTTCTTCGATTTGGGTTTGAGCTTATCAGGTTGAATTTTTTTCACATAAGCATTGCAACCTCAAACTTTAAGAAACGATAGCTTAGGTTTCTTGCCAAACCATAGTTCATACGGTGTCGTCTCAATGGATTTAGATGGTGCCCTATTTAACGTGAATGTAGCTGTCTCTAATGCATAACCTCAAAACTATAGTGGTTACGGTAAGAAACATCATAGATTGCACTATATCCAATAATAGTACGGTTATGACGTTCGGACACACCATTATGCCGTGGTGTTCCAGGTGGCACGATTTTGTGAAACTATTCCACATTGTTTTAATTGAAGACCAAACTCGTAACTCAAATATTTGTCTCTGCGATCAGATCGTAGAAACTTTATTTTCTTGTCACGATGATTTTCCACTTCACTATGAAGTTTTTGAACTTTTCAAATGTTTCAGACTTATGTTACATCAAGTAGATATACCCATATCTGCTCAAATCATCTGTGAAGGTTAGAAAATAACGATACTCGCCGCGAGCCTCAACATTCATCGGACATCATACATCAGTATGTATTATTTCCAATAAGTCAGTTGCTTGATCCATTGTTCCGGAGAATGGAGTCTTAGTCATCTTTCCCATGAGGCACGGTTCGCAAGCATCAACTGATTCATAATCAAGTGATTCCAAAAGCCCATCAGCATGGATTTTCTTCATGCGCTTTACACCAATATGACCTAAACGACGGTGCCACAAATAAGTTGCACTATCATTATTAACTTTGCATCTTTTGGCTTCAATATTATGAGAATGTGTATCACCACAATCGAGATCCAACAAACCATTTTCATTGGGTGTATGACCATAGAAGGTTTTATTCATGTAAACAGAACAACAATTTATTCTCTTACTTAAATGAATAACCATATTGCAATAAGCATGATCAAATCATATTCATGCTCAACGCAAACACCAAATATCACTTATTTAGGTTCAACACTAATCCCGAAAGTATAGGGAGTGTGCGATGATGCTCATATCAATCTTGGAACCACTTCCAACACACATCGTCACTTCACCCTTAACTAGTCTCTGTTCATTCTGCAACTCCCGTTTCGAGTTACTACTCTTAGAAACTGAACCAGTATCAAATACCGAGGGTTGCTACGAACACTGGTAAAATACAAATCAATAATCTGTATATCAAATATACCTTTGTTCACTTTGCCATCCTTCTTATCTGCCAAATACTTGGGGCAGTTCCGCTTCCAGTGACCAGTCCCTTTGCAGTAGAAGCACTTAGTCTCAGGCTTAGGACTAGACTTGGGCTTCTTCACTTGAGCAGCAACTTGCTTGCCGTTCTTCTTGAAGTTTCCTTTCTTTCCCTTTGCCCTTTTCTTGAAACTAGTGGTCTTGTTAATCATCAACACTTGATGCTCTTTCTTGATTTCTACCTTCATCGATTTCATCATCATGAAAAGCTCAGGAATCATTTTCATCATCCCTTGCATACTATAGTTCATCACGAAGTTCTACTAACTTGGTGATGGTGACTAGAGAATTCTGTCAATCACTATTTTATCTGGAAGATTAACTCCCACTTGATTCAAGCGATTGTAGTACTAGACAATCTGAACACATGCTCATTGCTTGAGCTATTCTCTTCCATCTTTTAGCTATAGAACTTGTTGGAGACTTCATATCTCTCAACTCGGGTATTTTCTTGAAATATTAACTTCAACTCCTGGAACATCCATATGATCCATGACGTTCAAAACGTCTTTGAAGTCCCGATTCTAAGTTGTTAAGCATGGTGCACTAAACTATCAAGTAGTCATTATATTGAGCTAGCCAAACGTTCATGACGTGTGCATCTGCTCCTACAATAGGTCTGTCACCTAGCGGTGCATTAAGGACATAATTCTTCTGTGCAGCAATGAGGATAAACCTCAGATCACGGATCCAATCCGCATCATTGCTATTAACATCTTTCAACTTAGTTTTCTCTAGGAACATATCAAAAATAAAACAGGGGAGCTAAACGCGAGCTATTGATCTACAACATAGATATGCTAATACTACCAGGACTAAGTTCATGATAAATTTAAGTTCAATTAATCATATTACTTAAGAACTCCCACTTAGAAAGACATCCCTCTAATCCTCTAAGTGATCACGTGATCCAAATCAACTAAACCATAACCGATCATCACGTGAAATGGAGTAGTTTTCAATGGTGAACATCACTATGTTAATCATATCTACTATATGATTCACGCTCGACCTTTCGGTCTCAGTGTTCCGAGGCCATATCTGCATATGCTAGGCTCGTCAAGTTTAACCTGAGTATTTTGCGTGTGCAAAACTGGCTTGCACCCGTTGTAGATGGACGTAGAGCTTATCACACCCGATCATCACGTGGTGTCTGGGCACGACAAACTTTGGCAACGGTGCATACTCAGGGAGAACACTTCTATCTTGAAATTTAGTGAGAGATCATCTTATAATTCTACCATCAATCAAAGCAAGATAAGATGCATAAAAGATAAACATCACATGCAATCAATATAAGTGATATGATATGGCCATCATCATCTTGTGCTTGTGATCTCCATCTCCGAAGCACCGTTATGATCACCATCATCACCGGCGCGACACCTTGATCTCCATCATAGCATCATTGTCGTCTCGCCAATCTTATGCTTCTACGACTATCGCTACCGCTTAGTGATAAAGTAAAGCATTACAGGGCGATTGCATTGCATACAATAAAGCGACAACCATATGGCTCATGCCAGTTGCCGATAACTCGGTTACAAAACATGATCATCTCATACAATAAAATTTAGCATCATGTCTTGACCATATCACATCACAACATGCCCTGCAAAAACAAGTTAGACATCCTCTACTTTGTTGTTGCAAGTTTTACGTGGCTATACGGGCTTAGCAAGAACCGTTCTTACCTACGCATCAAAACCACAACGATAGTTTGTCAAGTTGGTGCTGTTTTAACCTTCGCAAGGAACGGGCGTAGCCACACTCGATTCAACTAAAGTTGGACAAACTGACACCCGCCAGCCACCTGTGTGCAAAGCACGTCGGTAGAACCAGTCTCATGTAAGCGTACGCGTAATGTCGGTCCGGGCCGCTTCATCCAACAATACCGCCGAACCAAAGTATGACATGCTGGTAAGCAGTATGACTTATATCGCCCACAACTCACTTGTGTTCTACTCGTGCATATAACATCAACGCATAAAACTAGGCTCGGATGCCACTGTTGGGGAACGTAGTAATTTTAATAAATTTCCTACGCACACGCAAGATCATGGTGATGCATAGCAACGAGAGGGGAGAGTGTTGTCCACGTACCCTCGTAGACCGAAACCAGAAGTGTTAGCACAACGCGGTTGATGTAGTTGTACGTCTTCACGATCCGACCGATCCAAGTACCGAACGCACGGCACCTCCGAGTTCAGCACACGTTTAACTCGATAACGTCCCGCGAACTCTGATCCAGCAGAGCTTCACGGGAGAGTTTCGTCAGCACGATGGCGTGGTGACGGTGATGATGTTGCTACCTGTAACACCCCGGATGTAACTTTCCCAATTTGTACTCCAACTCTTGCAGTTTCCGGCGTTAAGTTATTTTATTTTCTCGGGTTCGGGTCTTTGTCTCCGAGTGTGTTTTATCGTTGTCATGCATCTCATATCATGTCATCATGTGCATTGCATTTGCATACGTGTTCATCTCATGCATTCGAGCATTTTCCCCGTTGTCCGTTTTGCATTCCGGCGCTTCGTTCTCCTCCGGTGGTCATTTCTACCTCTCTTTCATGTGTGAGGATTAAACATTTCCGGATTGGACCGATACTTGCCAAGCGGCCTTGGTTTACCACCGGTAGACCGCCTGTCAAGTTTCGTATCATTTGGACTTCGTTTGATACTCCAACGGTTAACGGAGGGACCGAAAAGGTCTCGTGTGTGTTGCAGCCCAACACCCCTCCAATTTGGCCCAAAACGCATCTAAACCTGCTCCATCATCTAGAGCGTTCGATCACGATCGCGTGGCCGCAAACCGCACCTCATTTGGACTCTCCTAGCTCCCTCTACCTCTATTTAAAGTCCCCTCCCGAAATTCGTGGATCTTCCCCTTCCTCTAACCCTAAGAATCCGCCCCGCGCCGCGCCGGACACGTCCATGCCGGCCGGACACCGTCCGCCGCCCGCCCGCACCAGTGGCAAGCTGCCACGTGGCGCGCTACCGCCGCCGCCGAGGCCCGCGAGGCCCAGCCGGGGCCCCCGCGGCCCGTAGCCGCCTCTCCGCCGCCCGCCTCCTCGCCCCCGACGCCATCGCGGCAAGCCACCGCCCGCTGCCTCCTCCTCCATCCCGGCGCCGCCGCCCGCCTTCTCCGGCAGCCCATAGCTCGCCGCGCCGCCGCGGGACTCCGCCGACCGGAGCCAAGCCCGGCGCCGCAAGCCGTCGTCCCTCCGCTACCACTGCACCACGCCGCCCCGGCATCCTCCTCTCCTCCGGCCGGCGTGCCGCGTCAAGTCCGGCAAGGCTCCGGCGAGCTCGGATCCCACCTCGGTTTGCGTGCCGTGAACAGTAAACCCTAGATCCGGAGGTTGTTTTTCTTCTAAGTCCCGAAATTCCAGATCCAAGTGCTCTTGTTCATGGCCTCGTAACTTTGCATCCGTAGCTCACATTTGGGCATATAGCATATCAAAATGTTCACCTCAGAGAGTACCTCATTTCATTCCATTGCATCATTTTCATTTGAGTTCATCTTGATGCCCGAAATGCTGTTAGAAGAGGGCTACTTGAGACTATTGTCAAATCTGCTGCTCCATTTAGCTTTTTGTCTTTTTTTGCCATGATTAATGTGTGCATGATATGCCCTGATGTTCTACATATGTTTTGTTAAGGGTTTTGTCATCTTTCCAGAGGTGCAATCCATGTATTTTTGTGATGTGTGTGGTGACTAGCACGAGCTTGCAAAGTGGTGCACTTGTTAATTATGTTTTCAGGGAATTAGCAATTCCACTAAGTCCTTGAGCTGTTTATCTCATATGCTCATATGTTCTTGTTGTTTCCTAGTGATCCGTGCCTCTTTTGAGGATGATCAGTAAGGATGTTTTGTTAATATTGTAATGCTCTATCCATCCATGTCTTTGTTTGCAATTATGGAGTACCCTAGCTTGAGTCAATCGAGCTCTACTTTTGCTACTTTGTGAATCTGGGCAGATTGTCAACTTGTTTGCAATTTTGCCGATGATGTTGTAGTTGATCCGTGCATGATATGTTATTGTTCTTGCCATGTCTAGCTTGCATTTTATGCATTCTTGATGGGTGTATGCTTAGCTTGTCATGACTTGCACCGTAGTGAGTGCATCGAGCTCGTAAACATGCCTACTTGAGTTATGTTTCAGCATGTGCCAGTTTTCACTAAGTCTGAGAACTGATTATGTTTTTGCTTTGTACACATGCTTGTAATTGTATTTTCTGATCCCTTTTGGCTCAAGGTCACTAAGGGACTTTTGTTAAGCTCTTTGAGTAGCTCCATGCCATGCTTTACTTTGTCATGTTCAGATCCTGTAGCATGTAGTTTTGTTGCTCCGAAGAGTGCTACCTGATCTGAAATTCCAGACAAGTGTTAATTTCACTAAGTCTGAGATCTGTTTGCCATATGCATTTTTGCCATGCTTGTTTGAACCTGTTAATGGATGATTTGGCCATAGCTCAGTGCTAGACTTTTGTTAAGCATCTTGATTGCATCTCTGCCATGTATTTTGTTACCATGTTTGGGTGTTGTAGCATGTTCATTTTGTTGCATTTAGATGGCTACTTGTTGTAAATCACAGACCGGTGTCATATTTGAATTGCTTGCCATTTCCAAACCGTAACTCCGATTCCGGCGTTCTTTATCTCGTTTTTAAGCGATTTCATCTCATCTTCCCAGTGGCACACTTGGATTTCCATGTTAAGGCCAGGTTCTTGCTTTTCCTGTCATATCTTGCATTTTTGCATCCCGCATCGCATCCCGCATTGCATATCATCTTTGCATCATCTTGTTTGATCCTTGCACGTGGTTGATTGTGTCCTTGTTGCTTGTTTGTATTGTTTGGGTAGAGCCGGCAGACGAGTTCGCTAATGAGGATCCCATTGAGTTTGCTTTCGAGGATCCAGTTAACTCTGACAACTGTGCAGGCAAGATGATCATACCCTCGAAATCACTACTATCTTTGCTATGCTAGTTTGCTCGCTCTTTTGCTATGCCAATGCTACGATGCCTACCACTTGCTTTCAAGCCTCCCAAATTGCCATGTCAAACCTCTAACCCACCATGTCCTAGAAAACCGTTGATTGGCTATGTTACCGCTTTGCTCAGCCCCCTCTTATAGCGTTGCTAGTTGCAGGTGAAGATTGGAGGCCGTTCCTTGTTGGAACATTTATTTACTTGTTGGGATATCATTATATTGCTATGTTATCTTAATGCATCTATATACTTGGTAAAGGGTGAAAGGCTCGGCCTCTCGCCTAGTGTTTTGTTCCACTCTTGCCGCCCTAGTTTCCGTCATATCGGTGTTATGTTCCCGGATTTTGCGTTCCTTACGCGGTTGGGTTATAATGGGAACCCCTTGATAGTTCACCTTGATTAAAGCTTTTCCAGCAATGCCCAACCTTGGTTTTACCATTTGCCTCCTAGCCTCTTTTTCCCTTGGATTTCCGGTGCTCGAGGGTCATCTTATTTAACCCCCCCCGGGCCAGTGCTCCTCTGAGTGTTGGTCCAAACTGTCAGCCGCCGGTGGCTACCAGGGGCAACTCTGGGCTGGCCTACCGGAAGTTTAGACAATCTGAGTGTGCCCTGAGAAAGAGATATGTGCATCTCCTATCAAGATTTGTCGGCACATTCGGGCGGTGTTGCAGGTCTTGTTTTAACCTGTCGAAGTGTCTTGAAGAACCGAGATACCGAGTCTGATCGGAACATCTTGGGAGGAGGTCTATTCCTTCGTTGACCATGAGAGCTTGTCATGGGCTAAGTTGGGACTCCCCTGCAGGGATTTGAACTTTCGAAAAGCCGTGCCCGCGGTTATGGGCAGATGGGAATTTGTTAATGTCCGGTTGTAGATAACTTGAACCTTAACTTAATTAAAATGATTCAACTGAGTGTGTTACCGTGATGGTCTCTTCTCGGTGGAGTCCGGGAAGTGGACACGGTGTTGGAGTAATGTTTGCGCAGGTTGCTCTCTAGTTTCTCGCTCGCGCTTTGCCTCCTCTTCTCGCTCTCTTTTGCGAATAAGTTAGCCACCATATTTTGCTAGTCGCTTGCTGCAGCTCCACATATTTTACCTTGCCTCACCTATAAGCTTAAATAGTCTTGATCGTGAGGGTGCGAGATTGCTGAGTCCCTGTGGCTCACAGATTACTATTACACCAGATGCAGGGCCTGATGATTCCGCTCCAGGAGACACGCTTGAGCTCAAGTGGGAGTTCGACGAAGACTCTCAACATTACTATGTTTCCTTTCCTGATGATCAGTAGTGGTGCCCAGTTGGGGGTGATCGGGACCGTGTCGCTTGTTGGGTTCTCTTTTATTTTGGCGCCGTAGTCGGGCCATGAGTGTTTGGATGATGTAATGTTATTTATGTACTTGATTGATGTGGCGAGTGTAAGCCAACTATGTTATCTCCCCTTTTATTATCTATATTACATGGGATGTTATGAAGATTGCCTAGCTTGTGACATATGCCTTCAATGCGATTATGCCTCTAAGTCGTGCCCCGACACGTGGGAGATATAGTCGCATCGAGGGTGTTACAAGTTGGTATCAGAGCCTTCCCCGACCTTAGGAGCCCCATTGCTTGATCGTTCTTAGCAGCCGAGTTGTGTCTAGAAAAATGTTTTGAGTCTACTAGGAATTATATATCGGAGAGTTTAGGAATTCTTTTTACTTCCCAGTCTCCTCATCACTCTGGTAAGGCATCCTGACGTAGAGTTTTAACTCTTCTCTTCTCAAATTTCACTAATTTTTTTTTAGGATTACGCGGGTATCTTGGAATCGTTCCGATGGTTTTATGATGAGAACATTGTCTTGGTGCCTCCTGTCAGGGGTTTTGTGGAAGTGTCCCGGGGAGTTGAGCTCTGAGGTGTTGTCATCATAATTTGATCATTGCAGTTCTGGAATACCTGAGTTTAGTACGCCGACATCGAAAATCTCTTTTATGCAGTCCATTGGTGAGATAACCTCGACGCCACCCAGTACTGGTGTGGGAGTTCGGGAGTATCGCCATAACTTGTATAACGGATGCTTTTCGAAGGTTGAGGTAGACGATTTCCGAAGGTTTATTGGTTATGTGTTGAAGGATGGATACAGGTGGATGTAGGATTTGCTAGTTTGGGTGAGATATTATGATTCCCTTGTATCCCCAACACCTGATTGCATAACCGGAAAGGTTCAGGAGTTTCATAGGTGGGAATTCTAGTAGCTCTAGTTCTTCTTCCACGGATATTGGTTTGAGATTGGGATTTCTTACCGATTATTCATTCTTGATCTGTACCTTGTTGATTTATTTCTCTACCTAAATTCTACGTGGCTTCTCAATTTATGGATTTGTGACCATTTCAAGAGGAATGCATTCGTTCATTTTGTTCGGATGTGAAGACTATATGTTGCAATTTTCATTCCGTTGGATTCAGCTTCAATATTTATCTGTCAATGTGCTAATGGTGGTCAACCTCTTCAGGATGGCTCCTCCAACGCGCACGACTCCGAATCCTAATCCGACACCACCTCCACCTCCTCCGGAGGCATGGCAAGCTGTGATGGCCACAACAATGCAAACACACAGTTGATCATGCAAATTCTTCAAGAGCGCAATCAAGGCAACCAAGGGAATCAAGGCAACAATCAGAATCACTTTGCTACACTCAACCAGTTCCTTACTAACGGGCCAAAGACTTTCAGCAATTGTGTTGAGGCAACCGATGCTGACGATTGGCTTGTGGATCTGTGCAAGCATTTCGAGTGCAGTAACGTCAGGCCTGAGGACTTTGTTAAGTTCGCTTCCTTCCAACTCAAAGATCAAGCTGCAGAATGGTTCCAGCAGTACAAGGATTCCAGAGGTGGACGTGTTATCACTTGGGATGATTTCCGTCGAGATTTCCGAGCTCATCATATCCCTCAGAGCGTGGTTGAAAGCAAGCGCGAGGAATTCCGCAACCTGAAGCAAGGCTCTTTGTCTGTCTATGACTACAACAAGTTGTTCCAGAAGCTCGCCCGCTTTGCCAAGCAGGACGTACCTGATGAGAAGAGCATGATATACCAGTTCAGGGGTGGTCTCAGAGAAGAAATTCAGCTAGCTCTTGTTCTCTTTGAGCCCTTGAGGTACGATGAGTTCTACAACATGGCATTGAAGCAAGAGGCTGCTTAGTTGAGGTGGGATGCTTCCAAGAAGTGAGTCAGAGATGTTACTCCTTCTTCCTCTACTCAAGTGTCCAAGCAACAGAAGTATTGGCTTCCTCCTCCTCCGTTCCATCAGCCGTATCAGCAGAAGAGCAAAGGTGGCAGTGGATCTTCCCACCCGCCCAACCCTGGCTTTCAAAACAAGACTTCGTCTCAAGCTCCAAGATCGAGTGCTCCGTATCACCGTCCGCTTTTAGAGGTCACGTGCAACAAGTGCCAACAGAAGGGTCAGTATGCCAACAAGTGTTTCAACCAGAGGCGTCTTCCTCCTCCTCCTTCTGTCAGATCGGCAAGTACAGCTGTGGTCAAGCATAACCCCAAGTACGCCAAGGTCAATATGGTGAATGCAGCTCAGGCAGAGGATTCATCAGATGTCATCATGGGTAACCTTCCCGTTAACGATCTTCCTGCAAAAGTTCTTTTTGACACTGGTGCATTGCATTGCTTTATCTCGAGACCTTTTGCATCTAAGCATGGGTGGTTTTCTCAAGTTATGCATAAGCCATTAGCAGTTGTCTCTCCGGGTAAATGTTTGCTCGCTAACTACGAGGTTCCGAATATTTCTATCTCGATGGGTGATTTCAAGTTTCTGGCTTCTCCAATGATCCTTGGTAACTCGGATATTGATCTTATTCTCAGAATGGATTGGCTTTCTAAGCACAAGGCACATCTTGATTGTGCAGCCAGGCAGATTCAATTGACTCATTCGTCTGAGGATGTAATTGTCTTTGCTGCTCGGGACAATACCATCCGTCTGTTTTCTCTCAATGAGAAGGGTGAACTCGATGCCATCTCGCAAATTCCAGTCGTTTGCGAATATCAAGACGTCTTTCCAGAAGAGCTTCCAGGAATGCCTCCGCACCGACCAGTTGAATTCGTTATTGATCCTGAGCCTGGCACGGAACTTGTGTGCAAGCGCCCTTACAAGCTCAGACCTGAAGAGTTGAAGGAGCTGAAGAAGCAACTCGATATTCAAGAGAAAATGGGTCTCATCCAGCCTAGTTCTTCTCCGTGGGGTTGTGGTGTTCTTTTTGTGAAGAAGAAGGATGGAACGGACCGACTTTGTGTTGATTACCGTCCATTGAACAAGAAGACCATCAAGAACAAATACCCACTTCCCAACATCAACGAGCTGTTCGAACAACTCAAAGGTGCCCAAGTATTCTCCAAGCTTGATCTCCGTATGGGTTATCATCAGATTTGAATTCGTGAGCAAGATATTCCCAAGACGGCTTTCAGGACAAGCTTTGGTTCATATGAATACACTGTCATGTCTTTTGGCCTCGTCAACGCTCCTCCGACGTTCTCTCGCATGATGAACTTCATCTTCAACACCTACACCAATGACTTCGTTTTGGTCTATCTCGACGACATTCTGGTTTTCTCGAAGAACAAGGAAGATCATGCCAAGCATTTGCGTTTGGTGCTTGATAAGCTCAGAGAACATCAGTTCTACGCCAAGTTCTCCAAGGTAGGAGAGACTTGAAGTGGGAGGATTGTCTTCCTTATGCTGAATTCTCCTACAACAACAGTTTTCAAGCAAGTTCGGGCAAGGCCCCATTTGAAATTCTGTATGGCAGGAAGTGCCGTACCCCTCTCAACTGGTCTGAAACCGGTGAACGTCAACTTTTGGGTAATGACTTAATCACAGAGGAAGAGGAAATGTGCAAAGTCATTCATGATAACCTCAAAGCAGCCCAATCCCATCAGAAGAGCTACTATGATAATAAGCACCGTGATTTCGCTTTCGAGATCGGAGATCATGTTTACCTCCGTGTCTCTCCTATGAAAGGTACTCGCCGCTTCGGTATCAAAGGAAAGCTTGCCCCTAGATACGTGGGACCTTTCAAGATTGTCAGCAAGAGAGGCGACCTCGCCTATCAACTCGAGCTTCCTTCAAACTTTGCAAATGTTCATGACGTGTTCCATGTCTCTCAGCTTCGAAAATGCTTCAAGACTCCTGACCGCACCGTCAACTTCGAGGACATTGAGATCCGAGAAGATCTCTCTTACCGTGAGCACCCGGTTGCTATTCTTGAAGAGACTGAATGCAAGACTCGCAACAAGTCAATCAAATTTCTCAAAGTCAAGTGGTCACACCATTCCAACCGTGAAGCTACCTGGGAACGAGAGGATCACCTCCGTTCTGAGTACCCGGCGTTCTTTCAGTCTTAGATCTCGGGACGAGATCCTTTCGTAGTGGTGGAGTGTTGTAACACCCCGGATGTAACTTTCCCAATTTGTACTCCAACTCTTGCCGTTTCCGGTGTTAAGTTATTTTATTTTCTCGGGTTCGGGTCTTTGTCTCCTAGTGTGTTTTATCATTGTCATGCATCTCATATCATGTCATCATGTGCATTGCATTTGCATACGTGTTCATCTCATGCATTCGAGCATTTTCCCCGTTGTCCGTTTTGCATTTCGGCGCTTCGTTCTCCTCCGGTGGTCATTTCTACCTCTCTTTCGTGTGTGGGGATTAAACATTTCCGGATTGGACCGATACTTGCCAAGCGGCCTTGGTTTACTACCAGTAGACCGCCTGTCAAGTTTCGTATCATTTGGACTTCGTTTGATACTCCAACGGTTAACCGAGGGACCGAAAAGGCCTCGTGTGTGTTGCAGCCCAACACCCCTCCAATTTGGCACAAAACCCACCTAAACCTGCTCCATCATCTAGAGCGTTCGATCACGATCGCGTGGCCGCAAACCGCACCTTATTTGGACTCTCCTAGCTCCCTCTACCTCTATTTAAAGTCCCCTCCCAAAATCCGCGGATCTTCCCCTTCCTCTAACCCTAAGAATCCGCCCCGCGCCGCGCCGGACACATCCGTGCCGGCCAGACACCGTCCGCTACCCGCCCGCACCAGTGGCAAGCTGCCACGTGGCGCGCCGCCGCCGAGGCCCGCGAGGCCCAGCCGGGGCCCCCGCGGCCCGTAGCCGCCTCTCCGCCGCCCGCCTCCTCGCCCCCGATGCCATCGCGGCAAGCCGCCGCCCGCTGCCTCCTCCTCCAGCCCGGCGCCGCCGCCCGCCTTCTCCGGCAGCCCGGAGCTCGCCGCGCTGCCGTGGGACTCCGCCGACCGGAGCCAAGCCCGGCGCCGCAAGCCGCCGTCCCTCCGCCACCACTGCACCACGCCGCCCCGGCGTCCTCCTCTCCTCCGGCCGGCGTGCCGTGTCAAGTCCGGCAAGGCTCCGGCGAGCTCGGATCCCACCTCGGTTTGCATGCCGTGAACAGTAAACCCTAGATCCAAAGGTTGTTTTTCTTCTAAGTCCCAAAATTCCAAATCCAAGTGCTCTTGTTCATGGCCTCGTAACTTTGCATCCGTAGCTCCGATTTGGGCATATAGCATACCAAAATGTTCATCTCAGAGAGTACCTCATTTCATTCCATTGCATCATTTTCATTTGAGTTCATCTTGATGCCCGAAATGCTGTTAGAAGAGGGCTACTTGAGATAATTGTCAGATCTGCTGCTCCATTTAGCTTTTTGTCTTTTTTTGCCATGATTAATGTGTGCATGATATGCCCTGATGTTCTACATATGTTTTGTTAAGGGTTTTGTCATCTTTCCAGAGGTGCAATCCATGTATTTGTGTGATGTGTGTGGTGACTAGCACGAGCTTGCAAAGTGGTGCACTTGTTAATTCTGTTTTCAGGGACTTAGCAATTCCACTAAGTCCTTGAGCTGTTTATCTCATATGCTCATATGTTCTTGTTGTTTCCTAGTGATCCGTGCCTCTTTTGAGGATGATCAGTAAGGATGTTTTGTTAATATTGTAATGCTCTATCCATCCATGTCTTTGTTTGCAATTATGGAGTACCCTAGCTTGAGTCAATCGAGCTCTACTTTTGCTACTTTGTGAATCTGGGCAGATTGTCAACTTGTTTGCAATTTTGCCGATGATGTTGTAGTTGATCCGTGCATGATATGTTATTGTTCTTGCCATGTCTAGCTTGCATTTTATGCATTCTTGATGGGTGTATGCTTAGCTTGTCATGACTTGCACCGTAGTGAGTGCATCGAGCTCGTAAACATGCCTACTTGAGTTATGTTTCAGCATGTGCCAGTTTTCACTAAGTCTGAGAACTGATTATGTTTTTGCTTTGTACACATGCTTGTAATTGTATTTTCTGATCCCTTTTGGCTCAAGGTCACTAAGGGACTTTTGTTAAGCTCTTTGAGTAGCTCCATGCCATGCTTTACTTTGTCATGTTCAGATCCTGTAGCATGTAGTTTTGTTGCTCCGAAGAGTGCTACCTGATCTGAAATTCCAGACAAGTGTTAATTTCACTAAGTCTGAGATCTGTTTGCCATATGCATTTTTGCCATGCTTGTTTGAACCTGTTAATGGATGATTTGGCCATAGCTCAGTGCTAGACTTTTGTTAAGCATCTTGATTGCATCTCTGCCATGTATTTTGTTACCATGTTTGGGTGTTGTAGCATGTTCATTTTGTTGCATTTAGATGGCTACTTGTTGTAAATCACAGACCGGTGTCATATTTGAATTGCTTGCCATTTCCAAACCGTAACTCCGATTCCGGCGTTCTTTATCTCGTTTTTAAGCGATTTCATCTCATCTTTCCAGTGGCACACTTGGATTTCCATGTTAAGGCCAGGTTCTTGCTTTTCCTGTCATATCTTGCATTTTTGCATCCCGCATCGCATCCCGCATTGCATATCATCTTTGCATCATCTTGTTTGATCCTTGCACGTGGTTGATTGTGTCCTTGTTGCTTGTTTGTATTGTTTGGGTAGAGCCGGCAGACGAGTTCGCTAATGAGGATCCCATTGAGTTTGCTTTCGAGGATCCAGTTAACTCTGACAACTGTGCAAGCAAGATGATCATACCCTCGAAATCACTACTATCTTTGCTATGCTAGTTTGCTCGCTCTTTTGCTATGCCAATGCTATGATGCCTACCACTTGCTTTCAAGCCTCCCAAATTGCCATGTCAAACCTCTAATCCACCATGTCCTAGAAAACCGTTGATTGGCTATGTTACCGCTTTGCTCAGCCCCCTCTTATAGTGTTGCTAGTTGCAGGTGAAGATTGGAGGCCGTTCCTTGTTGGAACATTTATTTACTTGTTGGGATATCATTATATTGCTATGTTATCTTAATGCATCTATATACTTGGTAAAGGGTGAAAGGGTCGGCCTCTCGCCTAGTGTTTTGTTCCACTCTTGCCGCCCTAGTTTCCGTCATATCGGTGTTATGTTCCCGGATTTTGCGTTCCTTACGCGGTTGGGTTATAATGGGAACCCCTTGATAGTTCGCCTTGATTAAAGCTTTTCCAGCAATGCCCAACCTTGGTTTTACCATTTGCCTCCTAGCCTCTTTTTCCCTTGGATTTCCGGTGCTCGAGGGTCATCTTATTTAACCCCCCCCCCCCCGGGCCAGTGCTCCTCTGAGTGTTGGTCCAAACTGTCAGCCGCCGGTGGCTACCAGGGGCAACTCTGGGCTGGCCTACCGGAAGTTTAGACAATCTGAGTGTGCCCTGAGAAAGAGATATGTGCATCTCCTATCGGGATTTGTCGGCACATTCGGGCGGTGTTGCAGGTCTTGTTTTAACCTGTCGAAGTGTCTTGAAGAACCGAGATACCGAGTCTGATCGGAACGTCTTGGGAGGAGGTCTATTCCTTCGTTGACCATGAGAGTTTGTCATGGGCTAAGTTGGGACTCCCCTGCAGGGATTTGAACTTTCGAAAGCCGTGCCCGCGGTTATGGGCAGATGGGAATTTGTTAATGTCCGGTTGTAGATAACTTGAACCTTAACTTAATTAAAATGAATCAACTGACTGTGTTACCGTGATGGTCTCTTCTCGGCGGAGTCCGGGAAGTGGACACGGTGTTGGAGTAATGTTTGCGCAGGTTGCTCTCTAGTTTCTCGCTCGTGCTTTGCCTCCTCTTCTCGCTCTCTTTTGCGAATAAGTTAGCCACCATATTTTGCCAGTCGCTTGCTGCAGCTCCACATATTTTACCTTGCCTCACCTATAAGCTTAAATAGTCTTGATCACGAGGGTGCGAGATTGTTGAGTCCCTGTGGCTCACAGATTACTATTACACCAGATGCAGGGCCTGATGATTCTGCTCCAGGAGACGTGCTTGAGCTCAAGTGGGAGTTTGACGAAGACTCTCAACGTTACTATGTTTCCTTTCCTGATGATCAGTAGTGGTGCCCAGTTGGGGGTGATCGGGACCGTGTCGCTTGTTGGGTTCTCTTTTATTTTGGCGCCGTAGTCGGGCCATGAGTGTTTGGATGATGTAATGTTATTTATGTACTTGATTGACGTGGCGAGTGTAAGCCAACTATGTTATCTCCCCTTTTATTATCTATATTACATGGGATGTTGTGAAGATTGCCTAACTTGCGACATATGCCTTCAATGCGATTATGCCTCTAAGTCGTGCCCCGACACGTGGGAGATATAGTCACGTCGAGGGTGTTACACTACTGACGCAGGGCTTCGCCTAAGCACCGCTACGATATGACCGAGGTGGAATATGGTGGAGGGGGCCACCGCACACGGCTGGGAGAGATCAACTGATCAACTTGTGTGTCTAGAGGTGCCCCTGCCCCTGTATATAAAGGAGCAAGGGGGGAGGCCGGCCGGCCCTTTATCTGCGCGCCAGGAGGAGTCCTCCTCCTAGTAGGAGTAGGACTCCCCTTTCCTACTCCTACTAGGAGGAGGAAAGGAAGGAGGAGAAGGAGAAGGAAGGAGAAGGAGGAAAAGGAGGAAAGGGGGGCCGGCCCCCAGTCCAATTCGGTTTGGAATAGGGGGGGGGGGGCGCCCTGCCTCCTCTCCTCCACCACTTGGCCCATGAGGCCCATTACTTCTTCCTCGTATTCCCGTAACTCCCCGGTACCCCCGAAAATACCCGAATCACTCGGAACCTTTCTGATGTCCGAATATAGTCGTCCAATATATCGATCTTTACGTCTCGACCATTTCGAGACTCCTCGTCATGTCCCCGATCTCATCCAGGACTCCGAACTACTTTCGGTACATCAAATCACATAAACTCATAATCCAATCGTCACCGAAACTTTAAGCATGCGGACCCTACGGGTTCGAAACTATGTAGACATGACCGAGACATGTCTCCGGTCAATAACCAATAGCGGAACCTGGATACTCATATTGGCTCCCACATATTCTACGAAGATCTTTATCGGTCAGACCGCATAACAACATACGTTGTTCCCTTTGTCATCGGTATGTTACTTGCCTGAGATTCGAATGTCGGCATCTCAATACCTAGTTCAATCTCGTTACCAGCAAGTATCTTTACTCGTTCCGTAATACATCATCCCGCAACTAACTCATTAGTTGCAATGCTTGCAAGACTTAAGTGATGTGCATTACCGAGAGGGCCCAGAGTTACCTCTCCGACAATCGGAGTGACAAATCCTAATCTCAAAATACGCCAACCCAACAAGTACCTTCGGAGACACCTGTAGAGCACCTTTATAATCACCAGTTACGTTGTGACATTTGGTGGCACACAAAGTGTTCCCTCGGTAAACGGGAGTTGCATAATCTCATAGTCATAGGAACATGTATAAGTCATGAAGAAAGCAATAGCAACAAACTAAACGATCAAGTGCTAAGCTAAAGGAATGGGTCAGGTCAATCATGTCTATGGCTAGGAAACATAACCATCTTCGATCAACGAGCTAGTCAAGTAGAGGCATACTAGTGACACTCTGTTTGTCTATGTATTCACACATGTATTATGTTTCCGGTTAATACAATTCTAGCATGAATAATAAACATTTATCATGATATAAGGAAATAAATAATAACTTTATTATTGCCTCTAGGGCATATTTCCTTCACCTCCCGCTAAGATCATCTCTCTTAGAAACGATATCATGAATTTTAAGCAACTTGATCATGAGCATGTTGCATAAGCTTGGGAGAGGATGAAATTAATGATACGTAATTGCCCTACTCATGGATTAAATTTATGGATGAGCATACAATTTTTTTATGCTGGATTGAATTTTGCTTCTGGAAATCTTTTAGATTCGGCGGCGGGAGGCACTTTTATGGAAATCACTTTAGGGGAAGCTACTAAACTCCTAGATAATATTATGGTTAATTATTCTCAATGGCACACCAAAAGATCTGCTAGTAAAAAGGTTCATGCTATAGAAGAAATTAATGTTTTGAGTGGAAAGATGAATGAACTTACGAAATTGTTTGCTAATAAGAGTGTTTCTTCTAATCCTAATGATATGCCTTTGTCTACTTTGATTGAGAATAATAATGAATATATGGATGTGAATTTTGTTGGTAGGAACAACTTTGGTAACAACGCTTATAGAAGAAACTTTAATCCTAGGCCACTTCTTAGTAATCCCTCTAATAATTATGGTCGTTCCTACAACAACTCTTATGGAAATTTTAATAAGACACCCTCTGATTTTGAGACTAGTTCTAAATAATTTATGATTTCACAGAAGAATTTCAATGCTTTGCTTGAAGAAAAATTGCCTAAGATTGATGAGTTGGCTAGGAATGTGGATAGAATTTCTCTTGATGTTGATTCTTTGAAACTTAGATCTATTCCACCTAAGTATAATATCAATGAGTCTCTCAAATTCATGAGAATTTCCATTGATGAGTGCAAAGAAAGAATTGCTAGGATGCGTGCTAAAAAAGATTGCTTTTATAAAAGCGTGTTCTTCCAGTTTTCACGATAATAAGGATGAATATCTAAAAGTGATTGATGTGTCTCCTATTAAATATTTGTTTTGAAATATGAATCTTGATAATGATGGGACTGGAGATTAGTCAACTTTAGCCAAAAGGCGTCCCAATGATTCGGAGTTTTTAGATCTTGTTGCAAAAATTGGTAAAAGTGGGATTGAAGAGGTCAAAACTTTACATATCAATGAACCCACTATTTTGGATTTCAATGAATTTAATTATGATAATTGCTCTTTTATACATTGTATTTCCTAGTTACAATCCATGCTAAATTTTCCTCATGCTTATGATCAAAATAAAGCTTTTACCAAACATATCGTTGGTGCTTTAATGAAATCTTATGAAGAAAAGCTTGAATTAGAAGTTTCTATCCCTAGAAAACTTTATGATGAGTGGGAACCTAGTATTAAAATTAAAATTAAATATCATGAATGCTTTGCTTTATGTGATTTGGGTGCTAGTGTTTCCACGATTCCAAAAACTTTGTATGATGTGTTAGGTTTCCATGAATTTGATGATTGTTCTTTAAATTTGCATCTTGCGGATTCCACCATTAAGAAACCTATGGGAAGGATTAATGATGTTCTTATTGTTGCAAATAGGAATTATGTGCCCATAGATTTCATTGTTCTTGATATATATTTCAATCCTTCATGTCCTATTATTCTTGGTAGACCTTTCCTTAGAATGATTGGTGCAATTATTGATATGAAAGAAGGAAGCATTAGATTCCAATTTCCGTTAAGGAAAGACATGGAACACTTTCCTAGAGAGAAAATTAAATTATCTTATGAGTCTATTATGAGAGCCACTTATGGATTGCATACCAAACATGACAATACCTAGATCTATTCTTGTTTTTATGCCTAGCTAGGGGCGTTAAACGATATCGTTTGTTGGGAGGCAACCCAATTTTATTTTTGTTTCTTGCTTTTTGGTTCCATTTAGTAATAAATAATTCATATAGATTCTTTTTAGATGTGGTTTTATGCTTTTAATTAGTGTTTGTGCGAAGTAGAACCTTTGGGAAGACTTGGGGGAAGTTTTTGCAATCTTGCTGTAAAAAACAGAAACTTTAGCACTCACGAGATTTGCTGCCATTTTTTACTGGAAACTGTGATTAGGTTTATTCTTTTTAAGATAATTAATAGACAAATTCCTCACGTCCACCAATTTATTTCAGAATTTTTGGGGTTACAGAAGTATTCGAAACCTACAGATTACTATAGAGTGTTCTGTTTTGACAGATTCTGTTTTTCGTGTGTTGTTTGCTTATTTTGATGAATCTATGGCTAGTATCGGGGGGTATGAACCATGGAGAAGTTGGAATACAGTAGGTTTAACACCATAAAGAATGAGTTCATTACAGTACCTTGAAGTGGTGGTTTATTTTCTTTTACTAACAGAGCTCATAAGATTTTCTATTGAGTTTTGTGTTGTGAAGTTTTCAAGTTTTTGGTAAAGATTTCATGGGTTTTGGAATAAGGAGTGGCAAGAGCCTAAGCTTGGGGATGCCCAAGGCACCCCAAGGTAAAATTTGAAGACAACCAAAAGCCTAAGCTTGGGGATGCCCCGAAAGGCATCCCCTCTTTCGTCTTCGTCTATCGGTAACTTTACTTGATGCTATATTTTTATTCACCACATGATATGTGTTTTGCTTGGAGCGTCTTGTATGATTTGAGTCTTTGCTTTTTAGTTTACCACAATCATCCTTGCTATACACACCTTTTGGAGAGACACACATGAATCGGAATTTATTAGAATACTCTATGTGCTTCACTTATATCTTTTGAGCTAGAAAATTTTGCTCTAGTGCTTCACTTATATCTTTAAGAGCACGGTGGTGGTTTTATTTTATAGAAATTATTGATCTCTCATGCTTCACTTATATAATTTTGAGAGTCCTTTATAACAGCATGGTAATTTGCTTTGGCTATAAAATTAGTCCTAATATAATAGGCATCCAAGATGGGTACAATAAAAACTATCATAAAAAGTGCATTGAATACTATGACAAGTTTGATACTTGATGATTGTTTTGACATATGAAGATGGTGATATTAGAGTCATGCTAGTTGAGTAGTTGTGAATTTGATAAATACTTGTTCTAAAGTTTGTGATTCCCGTAGCATGCACGTATGGTGAACCGTTATGTGAAGAAGTCGGAGCATGATTTATTTATTGATTGTCTTCCTTATGAGTGGCGGTCGAGGACGAGCGATGATCTTTTCCTACCAATCTATCCCCCTAGGAGCATGCACGTAGTACTTTGTTTCGATAACTAATAGATTTTTGCAATAAGTATGTGAGTTCTTTATGACTAATGTTGAGTCCATGGATTATATGCACTCCCACCCTTCCACCATTGCTAGCCTCTCTAGTGCCGCACAACATACGCCGGTACCATAAACCCACCATATACCTTCCTCAAAACAGCCACCATACCTACCTATTATGGCATTTCCATAGCCATTCCGAGATATATTTCCATTCAACTTACCACCGTTCCGTTTGTTATGACACGCTTCATCATTGTCATATTGCTTTGCATGATCATGTAGTTGACATCGTATTTGGGACAAAGCCACATTTATAATTATTTCATACATGTCACTCATGAGTCATTGCACATCTCGGTACACCACCGGAGGCATTCACATAGAGTCATATTTTGTTCTAAGTATCGAGTTGTAAGTAAATAAAAGTGTGACGATCATCATTATTAGAGCATTGTCCCATGTGAGGAAAGGATGATGGATACTATGATTCCCCCACAAGTTGGGATGAGACTCCGGACGAAAAAAGGGGCCATAAGAAAAGGCCCCAAAAAAGAAAAAAAAGAAAAAACAAAAATAATGAGAGAAAAAGAGAGAAGGGACAATGTTACTATCCTTTTACCACACTTGTGCTTCAAAGTAGCACCATGATCTTCATGATAGAGAGTCTCCTATGTTGTCACTTTAATATACTAGTGGGAATTTTACATTATAGAACTTGGCTTGTATATTCCAATGATGGGCTTCCTCAAAATGCCCTAGGTCTTCGTGAGCAAGCAAGTTGGATGCACACCCACTTAGTTCTTTTGTTGAGCTTTCATACACTTATAGCTCTAGTGCATCTGTTGCATGGAAATCCCTACTCACTCACATTGGTATCTATTGATGGGCATCTCCATAGCCAGTTGATACGCCTAGTTGATGTGAGGCTATCTTCTCCTTTTTGTCTTCTCCACAACCACCATTCTATTCCACCTATAGTGCTATGTCCATGGCTCACGCTCATGTATTGCGTGAAGATTGAAAAAGTTTGAGAACATAAAAAGTATGAAACAATTGCTTGGCTTGTCATCGGGGTTGTGCATGATTTAAATATTTTGTGTGGTGAAGATGGAGCATAGCCAGACTATATGATTTTGTAGGGATAACTCTCTTCGGCCATGTTATTTTGAGAAGACACGATTGCTTTGCTAGTATGCATGAAGTATTATTATTTTTATGTCAATATTATACTTTTGTCTTGAATCTTTTGGATCTGAACATTCATGCCACAATAAAGAAAATTACATTGAGAATTATGCTAGGTAGCATTCCACATCAAAATTTCTGTTTTTATCATTTACCTACTCGAGGACGAGCAGGAATTAAGCTTGGGGATGCTTGATACGTCTCCAACGTATCTATAATTCTTGATTGTTCCATGCTATTATATTATCTGTTTTGGATGTTTAATGGGCTTTAATATACCTTTTTATATTGTTTTTGTGACTAACCTACTAACCAAAGGCCCAGTGCAAATTGCTATTTTTTTTGCCTATTTCAGTGTTTAGCAGAAAAGGAATATCAAACGGAATCCAAACGGAATGAAACCTTCGGGAGAGTTATTTTTGGAACAAACGTGATCCATGAGATTTGGAGTGGATGTCAAGAAAGAAGCGAGGAGGCCACGAGGTAAGAGGGCGCGCCCAGGGGGTAGGCGCCCCCACCCTCGTGGGCCCCTCACAGCTCCACCGACGTACTTCTTTCTCCTATATATACCCATATACCTCGAAAACATCCAGGAGCACCACGAAACCCTATTTCCACCACCGCAACCTTCTGTACCCGTGAGTTCCCATCTTGGGGCCTTTTCCGGTGCTCTGTCGGAGGGGGAATCGATCACGGAGGGCTTCTACATCAACACCATAGCCTCACCGATGATGTGTGAGTAGTTTACCATAGACCTTCGGGTCCATAGTTATTAGCTAGATGGCTTCTTCTCTCTCTTTGGATCTCAATACAAAGTTCTCCTCGATTCTCTTGGAGATCTATTCGATGTAATTCTTTTTGCGGTGTGTTTGTCGAGATCCGATGAATTGTGGGTTTATGATCAAGATTATCTATGAACAATATTTTATTCTTCTCTAAAATCTTTTATGCATGATTTAAATATATTTGCAAGTCTCTTTGAATTATCAGTTTGGTTTGGCCTACTAGATTGATCTTTCTTGCAATGGGAGAAGTGCTTAGCTTTGGGTTCAATCTTGCGGTGTCCTTTCCCAGTGACAGCAGGGGCAGCAAGGCACGTATTGTATTGTTGCCATCGAGGATAAAAAGATGGGGTTTATATCATATTGCTTGAGTTTATCCCTCTACATCATGTCATCTTGCCTAATGCGTTACTCTGTTCTTATGAATTTAATACTCTAGATGCATGCTGGATAGCGGTCGATGTGTGGAGTAATAGTAGTAGATGCAGAATCATTTCGGTCTACTTGTCGCGGACGTGATGCCTATATACATGATCATGCCTAGATATTTTCATAACTATGTACTTTTCTATCAATTGCTCGACACTAATTTTTTCACCCACCGTAGAATTTGCTATCTTGAGAGAAGCCACTAGTGAAACCTATGGCCCCCTGCTATCTCTTGAGCACTGCGTTGGTTTTCCCTTCAAGAGGAAAGGGTGATGCAGCAAAGCAGCGTAAGTATTTCCCTATGTTTTTGAGAATCAAGGTATCAATCCAGTAGGAGACCACGCGCGAGTCACCTCGTACCTACACAAACAAATAAGAACCTCGCAACCAACGCGATAAAGGGGTTGTCAATCCCTTCACGGCACTTGCAAGAGTGAGATCCGATAGAGAAGTAATAATAAGATAAATATTTTTGCTATTTTTATGATATAGATTGAAAGTAAAGATTGCAAAATAAAATAGATTGGAAACTTGTATGATGGAGAATAGACCCGGGGTCCATAGGTTTCACTAGTGGCTTCTCTCAAGATAGCATAAGTATTACGGTGGGTGAACAAATTACTATCGAGCAATTGATAGAAAAGCGAATAATTATGAGAATATCTAGGTACGATCATGTATATAGGCATCACGTCCGTGAAAAGTAGACCGACTCCTGCCTGCATCTACTACTATTACTCCACACATCTACTGTTATCCAGCATGCATCTAGAGTATTAAGTTCATAAGAACAGAGTAATGCCTTAAGCAAGATGACATGATGTAGAGGGATAAACTCATGCAATATGATATAAACCCCATCCTTTTTATCCTCGATGGCAACAATACAATACATGTCATTTCCCTTTCTATCACTGGTATCGAGCACCGCAAGATTGAACCCAAAGCTAAGCACTTCTCCCATTGCAAGAAAGATCAATCTAGTAGGCCAAACCAAACTGATAATTCGAAGAGACTTGCAAAGATAAAACAATCATACATAAAAGAATTCAGAGAAGAATCAAATATTGTTCATAGATAATCTGGATCATAAACCCACAATTCATCGGATCTCGACAAACACACCGCAATAGAAGATTACATTTAATAGATCTCTAAGAGAATCAATGAGAACTTTGTATTGAGATCCAAAGAGAGAGAAGAAGCCATCTAGCTACTAGCTATGGACCCGAAGGTCTGAAGTAAACTACTCACACATCATCGGAGGGGCCATGGAGTTGATGTAGAGGCCCTCTGTGATCAATGCCCCCTCCGGCGGAGCTCCGGAAAAGGCCCCAAGATGGGATCTCTTGGGTACAAAAGGTTGCGGCGATGGAAATAGGTTTTCGTGGTGCTCCTGGATGTTTTCGGGGTATATGAATATATATAGGAGGAAGAAGTAGGTCGGTGGAGCAACGAGGGGCCCACGAGGGTGGAGGGCGCACACAGGGGGGTAGGCGCCCCCCTGCCTTGTGGCCTCCTCAATTGTTTCTTGATGTCCACTCCAAGTCCCCTGGATCACGTTTGTTCCAAAAATAACGCTCCTGAAGGTTTCATTCCGTTTGGACTCCATTTGATATTCCTTTTCTGGAAACACTGAAATAGGCAAAAAAAACAATTTGGGATGGGCCTCCGGTTAATAGGTTAGTCCCAAAAATAATATATAAGTGTAAAATAAAGCCCATTAACATCCAAAACAGATAATATAATAGCATGGAACAATCAAAAATTATAGATACATTGGAGACGCATCACCCCCGGGTCTATCTTCCATCATATTATTTTCCTATCAACTTGCTATTTCTATTTTGCAATCTTTATTTTCCAATCTATACAACAAAAATACCAAAAATATTTATCTTATTATCTCTATCAGATCTCACTTTCGTAAGTGACCATGAAGGGATTGACAACCCCTTTCTCGCGTTGGTTGCGAGGTTCTTGTTTGTTTGTGAAGGTACGAAGGACTTGCTTGTTGTCTCCTACTGGATTGATACCTTGGTTCTCAAAAACTGAGGGAAATACTTACGCTACCGTGCTGCATCACCCTTTCATCTTCAAGGGAAAACCAACGCAAGCTCAAGAGGTAGCAGCTATCAAACGTCACAACGTAACTGGGTGATTATAAAGATGCTCTACAGGTATCTCCGAAGTTGTTTGTTGGGTTGGCATAGATCGAGATTAGGATTTGTCACTCCGAGTATTGGAGAGGTATCTCTGGGCCCTCTCAGTAATGCACATCATAAGAAGCCTTGCAAGCAAAGTGACTAATGAGTTAGTTGTAGGATGATGATTTACGGAATGAGTAAAGAGACTTGCCGGTAATGATATTGAACTAGGTATGAAGATACCGACGATCGAATCTCGGGCAAGTAACATATCGATGGACAAAGGGAATAACGTATGTTATCATAACGGTTCGACTGATAAAAGATCTTCATAGAATATGTAGGAGCCAATATGAGCATCCAGGTTCCGCTATTGGTTATTGACCGGAGAGGCTTCTCGGTCATGTCTACATAGTTCTCGAACCCGTAGGGTCCGCACGCTTAACATTCGATGATGATTTTGTATTATATGAGTTATGTGATTTGGTGACCAAATGTTGTTTGGAGTCCTAGATGAGATCACGCAAATGACGAGGAGTCTCGAAATGGTCGAGAGGTAAAGATTCATATATTGGACGATGACATTAGGACACCGGAAGTGTTCCGGGGGTACCAGGTACATATCGGGTCACCGAAAGGGGTTCGGGGCATCCCGCGGGCAACTACATGGGCCTAATGGGCCAAGAAGGGGACAGACCAGCCCCTAGGGGGTTGGTGCGCCCCGTGTAGGCCGAAATAAGGGGGGAAGAAAAGAGGGGAAGAGAGAAAGGAAGGGGAGCAATTCGGCCTCCCCCTTCCTTCTCTCCTCCCTCCTCCTTCCTCCCCCCTTCAGATGAATATGAAAGGGGGGAGGCCGAATTGGGAGGCGCCCAAGTAGGATTCCTCCTACTTGGGGCGCCCCCTTGGCTGCCTCTCCTCCCCTACAATATATATATATATATATATATATATATATATATATATATATATATATATATATATATATATATGAGGGGGCACCGCTAGAACACAGAACAATGATTGTTAGCCGTGTGCGGCACCCCCTCGACAGTTTACGCCTCCAGTCATATTGTCGTAGTGCTTAGGCGAAGCCCTGCGCGGATCACTTCACCATCACCGTCACCACGCCGTCGTGCTGACAAAACTCTCCCTCGACACTTTGCTGGATCAAGAGTTTGAGGGACGTCATCGAGCTGTACGTGTGCAGAACAACTCGGAGGTGTCGTACATTCGGTGCTTTATCGGTCGGAATGAGAAGAAGTTCGACTACATCAACCGCATTGTTAAATGCTTCCGCTTTTGGTCTACGAGGGTACGTGGACACACTCTCCCCCTCTCATTGCTATGCCTCTCCTTGATAGATCTTGCGTGAGCGTAGGAATTTTTTGAAATAGCATGCTATGTTTCCCAACAGTGGCATCAAAGCCAGGTCTATGCATAGATGATATGCACGAGTAGAACACAAAGATTTGTGGGTGGTGGTTGTCATGCTACTTACCACCAATGCCTTATTTTGATTCGGCGGTATGGTTGGATGAAGTGGCCCAGACCAACCTTACATGACCACGTTCATGAGACCGGTTCCACCGACATACACGCAACTAGTTCTGCATAAAGGTGGCTGGCGGGTGTCTGTTTCTCCAACTTTAGTTGAATTGAATTTGATTGCAGTCGGTCCTTGTTAAAGGTTAAAACAGCAAACTTGATAAATCACCATTGTGGTTTTGATGTGTGGGTAAGAACAGTTCTTACTAGAAGCCCGTAGCAGCCACTTAAAACTTGCAACAACAAAGTAGAGGATGTCTAACTTGTTTTTGCAGGGCATGTTGTGATGTGATATGGTCAAGACATGATGTGATATACATTATTGTATGAGATGATCATGTTTTGTAAAAGTCACTGGCAACCGGCAGGAGCCTTATGGTTGTCTCTTTATTGTATGAAATTGCAAATGCCGTGTAATTGCTTTACTTTATCACTATGTGTTAGCGATAGTTGTAGAAGCAATAGTTGGCGAGACGACCATGACGCTATGGTGGAGATCAAGGTGTCAAGCCGGTGATGATGGAGATCATGACGGTGCTTTGGATATGGAGATCAAAGGCACAAGATTATGATGGCCATACCATGTCACATATTTTGATTGCATGTGATTATCTTTTATGTATCTTATTTTGCTTAGTACGGCGGTAGCACTATAAGATGATCCCTCACTAACATTTCAAGGTATAAGTGTTCTCCCTAAGTATGCACCGTTGCGACAGTTCGTCGTGTTGAGACACCACGTGATGATCGGGTGTGATAGGATCTACGTTCACATACAACAGGTGCAAGACAGTTTTGCACATGCGGAATACTCGGGTTAAACTTGATGAGCCTAGCATGTACAAACATGGCCTCGGAACACTGGAGACCGGAAGGTCGAACGTGAATCATATAGCAGATATGATCAACATAGAAATGTTCACCATTGAAGACTACTCCATCTCACGTGATGATCGGACATGGTTTAGTTGATTTGGATCACGTATCATTTAGATGACTTGAGGGATGTCAATCTAAGTGGGAGTTCTTAAGTAATTTGATTAATTTAACTTAATTTATCATGAACTTAGTCCTGATAGCATTTGCATATCTATGTTGTAGATCAATAGCTCGCGTTGTAGCTCCCCTATGTTTTTGATATGTTCTTAGAGAAAACTATGTTGAAAGATGATTGTAGAAATGATGCGGACTGGGTCCATGATCTGAGGATTATGCTCGTTGCTGCACAGAAGAATTATGTCCTTGATACACCGCTAGGTGACAGACCTATTTCAGGAGTAGATGCAGACGTTATGAATGTTTGACAAGCTCGGTATGCTGACTACTTGATAGTTTAGTGCACCATGCTTTACGACTTAGAACCGGGACTTCAAAAACGTTTTGAATGCCACAGAGCATATAAGATGTTCCAAGTGTTGAAATTGGCATTCAGACTCATGCCCATGTCGAGAGGTATGAGACCTCTGGCAAGTACTTTGCCTACAAGATGGAGAAGAATGGCTCAGCCAGTGAGCATGTACTCACAATGTCTGGGTAGTATGATCGCTTGAATCAAGTGGGAGTTAATCTTCCAGATAAGATAGTGATTGACAGGGTTCTATAGTCACTATCAGCAAGCTACTAGAACTTCATGTTGAACTATGATATGCAAGGGATGACGAAAACAATTCCCGAGCTCTTCGCGATGCTAAAATCGGTGAAGGTAGAAATCAAGAAAAAGCATCTAGCGTTGATGGTTTACAAGACCACTAGTTTCAAGAAAAAGGGCAAAGGAAAATAAAGGGAACTTCAAGAAGAATGACAAGCAAGTTGCCACTCATGTGAAGAAGCCCAAAGCTAGACCTAAGCCTGAAACTGAGTGCTTCTACTGCCAAGGGAATGTTCACTGGAAGCGGAACTACCCCAAATACTTGGAGGATAAGAAGGATGGCAAAGTGAACAAAGGTATATTTGATATACATGTTATTGATGTGTACTTTACTAGTGTTCATAGTAACCCCAGTGTAAGGGCATATTTATCCCTTAGTAGTTTTGGTGATTAATGACAATACTTTTGTGGACTAATCATGTGCATTGAGCATTTCAGGTATATCATGTCTAGGCACAAGACGATTTGGTGCCCCTCGAAGCCTATTTAAGACGGCGTTTCTCTACGTTTCTTTTCAGTGGATTTGAGTCGTAGGATAGCCGTACTATTAAGAGGGGGTCCGCATTGGAAAGGTTTGGGTGGAATCATCACATACACGTATGTTCCTTTCTGCAGCACCTTTCCTTTGGCTCTTTGGAGCATCCTCCATTTCTCTGTGTCTCTGCAAAATAAAGGACTTCTAGTGTTGCTGAACTGGGGCATGCGGTAGTACTGCTCTTCAGAGCGGTAGTATCGCAGGGCCTTGCGGTAGTACCTGCCATGGGCGCGGTAGTACTACAGGTGCTCATGGTAGTGCCGCTCCTTGGGCGCGGTAGTATTGTGGCCTCAGGCCAGGCATAGTAGCACGAGCGGAAGTAGGGGCGGATGTAATTTTTTACATCCGTGCCCTACGAGGTAGTACTTCTCCTGGCTTGCGGTAGTACAGTGTCGGATTTTTGCATAGATCAAAACTCAGCGGAAGTTGCCACGGATGTATTTTTATATGTCCGTGCCTTCCCATCCTAGACTAACCCTGCCTTGCGGTAGTACCGCAAGGGAGAGCGGTAGTACCGCGCCAACGGTTCTACCGCTCTCTGCCACTTCACAATAGGGCTAGTCTAGCTCCTGCCGTGCCAGCGGTAGTACCGCAGGGCCACACAGTAGTACCGCAGGCCCTTGCGGTAGTACCGCTTTTTTGGTGCAGTAGTACCGCTCTTCGCATGCCAAGTGAGTGGATAACGGTTGGATTTGTTCTATCACTATAAGAAGGGGAGTCTTCTTCTCCGAGTTGACCACCTCTTTGATACGTCCATTTTGCATCATGCTTTTATATCGATATTTATTGCATTATGGGCTGTTATTTCACATTAAGTCACAATACTTATGGCTATTCTCTCTTATTTTACAAGGTTTACATACGGAAGGAGAATGCCGGCAGCTGGAATTCTGGGTTGGAAAAGGAGCAAATATTAGAGACTTATTCTGCACAACTCCAAAAGTCCTGAAACTCCACGGAATACCTTATAATAAATAATGAAGAATCCTCGCCAAAGATGAAGACCATGGGGCCCACACCCTTTCCACGAGGGTGGCGGGCGCGTCCCCCTACCTCGTGGGCCCCCTGGTGGCTCTCTGATGACCATCTTCTGCTATATGAAGTCTTTCGTCGAGAAAAAACCAGAAGCAACCTTTTGGGACGAAACTCCGCCGCCACGAGGCGGAACCTTGGCGGAACCAATCTAGGGCTCCGGCAGAGCTGTTCTGCCGGGGAAACTTCCCTCCCGGAGGGGGAAATCATCGTCATCGTCATCACCAACGCTCCTCTCATCGGGAGAGGGCAATCTCCATCAACATCTTCATCAACACCATCTCATCTCAAAACCCTAGTTCATCTCTTGTATCAAATTCTTGTCTCCAAGTCCGGGATTGGTGCTAGTAGGTTGCTAGTAGTGTTAATTACTCCTTGTAGTTGATGCTAGTTGGTTTAATTGGTGGAAGATCATATGTTCAGATCATTTATGCATATTATTACCCATCTGATTATGAACATGAATATGCTTTGTGAGTAGTTACGTTTGTTCCTGAGGACAAGGGAGAAGTCTTGCTATTAGTAGTCATGTGAATTTGGTATTCGTTCGATATTTTGATGAGATGTATGTTGTCTAGCCTCTAGTGGTGTTATGTGAACGTCGACTACATAACACTTCACCATTATTTGGGCCTAGGGGAAGGCATTGGGAAGTAATAAGTAGATGATGGGTTGCTAGAGTGACAGAAGCTTAAACCCTAGTTTATGCGTTGCTTCGTAAGGGGCTGATTTGGATCCATATGTTTCATGCTATGGTTAGGTTTACCTTAATACTTTTGTTGTAGTTGCGGATGCTTGCAATAGAGGTTAATTATAAGTGGGATGCTTGTTCAAGTAAGAACAGCACCCAAGCACCGGTCCACCCACATGTCAAATTATCAAAGTACCGAACGCGAATCATATGAACGCGATGAAAACTAGCTTGACGATATTCCCATGTGTCCTCGTGAGCGCTTTTCCTTATATAAGAGTTTGTCCAGGCTTGTCCTTTGCTACAAAAAGGATTGGGCCACCTTGCTTCACTTTATTTACTTTTGTTACTTGTTGCTCGTTACAAATTATCTTATCAACAAACTATCTGTTACCACTTATTTCAGTACTTGCAGAGACTACCTTGCTCAAAACCGCTTATCATTTCCTTCTGCTCCTCATTGGGTTCGACACTCTTACTTATCGAAAGGACTACGATAGAACCCCTATACTTGTGGGTCATCAAGACTCTTTTCTGGTGCCATTGCCGGGGAGTGAAGCGCCTTTGGTAGGTGGAATTTGGTAAGGAAAAATTTATATAGTGTGCTGAAATTTACTGTCACTTGTTACTATGGAAAGTAATCCTTTGAGGGGCTTGTTCGGGGTATCTTCACCCCGACCAGTAGAGCAAAGAGTTGCTCCTCAACCTACTGAACCTATTGAAAATGAAATTCCTTATGAGTATCCTTCGGGTATGATAGAAAAACTGCTAGCTAATCCTTTTACAGGAGATGGAACAAAGCATCCTGATGAACACCTAATATATGTGGATGAAGTTTGTGGATTATTTAAGCTTGCAGGTATACTCGATGATGCTGCTAAGAAGAAGGTCTTCCCTTTATCTTTGAAGGGAGACGCATTGACATGGTATAGGCTATGTGACGATACGAGATCATGGAACTATAGATGATTGAAATTGGAATTTCATCAAAAGTATTACCCTATGCATCTTGTTCATCGTGACCGCAATTATATATATAATTTTTGTCCTTGTGAAGGAGAAAGCATCGCTCAAGCTTGGGGGAGGCTTAAATCAGTGTTATATTCATGCCCCAATCATGAGCTCCCAAGAGAAACAATCCTTCCAAAATTTTATGCTCGGCTTTCTGAAAATAATCGCACCATGCTCGATACTTCTTGTGTTGGCTCTTTTATGATGAAGAATATTGGATTTAGATGGGATTTATTGGATAGAATTAAACGCAACTCTGAAGATTGGGACCTCGACAATGGTAAGGAGTCAGGTATGACACCTAGTTTTGATTGTGTTAAATCTTTTATGGATACCGATATTTTTCGTAAGTTTAGCACTAAATATGGACTTGATTCTGAGATAGTAGCTTCTTTCTGTGAATCTTTTGCTACTTATGTTGATCTTCCTAAGGAGAAGTGGTTTAAATATCATCCTCCCATAGAAGTAAAAGTAGCTGCACCTATTAAAGTTGAAGAAAAGACTGTCACTTATAATGATCCTATTGTTCCTACTTGTTATGTTGAGAAACCACCTTTCCCTGTTAGGATAAAGGATCATGCTAAAGCTTCAAATGTGGTTCGTAAAAGCAATATTAAAACATATACACCTCCTGAGCAAGTTAAAGTTGAACCTAATATTGCTATTGTTAAAGATCTCTTGTCTGATAATATAGATGGGCATGTTATTTACTTCTGTAATGAAACTGCTAGAATTGCTAAACCCCGTGATACAGATAAACCTAGACCTGTGGTAGGCATGCCTGTTATTTCTGTTAAAATAGGAGATCATTGTTATCATGGCTTATGTGATATGGGTGCTAGTGCTAGTGCAATACCTATTGACTTATACAAAGAAATTATGCATGACATTGCACCTGTTGAGTTAGAAGAAATTGATGTTACTATTAAGCTTGCTAATAGAGATACTATTTCACCAATGGGAATTGTTAGAGATTGTAGCGACCAAACCTCAAATGGTCTGATCTCTATGCTCAGGTGTCATCCCTGGATCAGTAATGCTGACACCACACAGTACTCGGAGGATTTATAACAGAGTAGCAATCACACACTTATTATATCGAGTGTCTCCATAGAGAACTTATTACAATAAATATGGCTTAAGGCCATCTAATAACGATAACAGCGGAAGGCTTGGAAGATAAGTGAGTCCATCAACTCCAACGACATCACTGAGTATAGAACCACGACCTAAAAACTCCTTAATCATCGTCTGAAAAGCATGCAACATTAACGTTGCAGCCCGAAACGGGTCAGCACATGCAATATGCTCGCAAAGTAACACATAGAGAGTAATGGAATGAAACAGCTATTCTATATGCATATTTGGCTGGTGGAAAGCTCTATGGTTACAGTTTTGCGTAAAGCCAATTTTTCCCTACTGCAAAGGAATACATTTTATTTAACTATCATGGTAGTTGTTAAACATTGAAAATGGTTGACAGCATTCTCAATCCCAATTAAGCATCATCATTAACAAAACCCAACAAAATTAATTTAGAGTAACATGTTGAGATTCACATGATAATCCAAGTACTAGATACTCAAACTGTCCATAACCGGGGACACAGCTAACCATGATTAGTTTATACACTCTGCAGAGGTTTGCGAACTTTTCCCCACAAGACTCGATCACCTCCGTTTGGTTTATCGCACTACATAGTGTTTGAGAAACGGATGACCGAGACATAGTTTTTCAGAAGCGCTAGCACCTTACGATGGATAGACCGTTACACCTACTTTCCCCTACATCTGCTAGTCTACCCTGTAAGAGTTCGCACGACTTAATCAACTATGCTAGAGCCCATAATAGCTTGTGGCTGCACACGGAAGTTTCTAGTATGAAAAATCTCATGATCCCTTTGGGACTGGGTGGCGGTCCATAAAGAAAAACAGGCAATCCTGGAATACCCAGGTACCTCAATCCACCCAGATGTGTATTTAAGTTGCCACCTTAGATAAACCCTTAATTAACAAACTCACATCTGTCATGAATATCACTCACCCAATCCACGTCTACTAGCATAGCATAGCAATAATAAGCAAACGTAGAGGTAACTCCCAAAGGTTTGAAAATAAACAGGTAATAGGTACTACCTCAACTACTTCCCATCCCACAATTTAATTAGATCCTAATCATGCAATGTTTGAGGATTGATCTAATGCAATAAAACTGGGTAGTAGAAGGTATGATCAAAGTGTTACTTGCCTTGCTGATGATCCGCGAAATCTAGAGATTCGAAGTAACAGGCGGCGCACTCCGGGTATTCTATCGCAGACAAACAAACATGCATATAATAAGTATTCACCTAATGCACAGGTAAAACTCAAATAAGAGATCTAACCAGAAGGTTCAACTTAAGAACTCAGGTTTGCAAAAAGAATCAAATCAAACGAAGCAACGAAAGTCAAACGGCAAAAGAAACAAGCTTCGTTTACTATTCTGGATCTAGGGCAACTTTTACAGTGGCAAAAACTTGTTTAAGTTGGTTAAACGGTTAGAGGGTTTCAAGACGAAACTCCAGGCGCTTGAATTGCCCGATTCCGATAAACGAGCGAAAAGTTATACTAAAACGAAAATCGGATCAGGAATCACGGATTTAATCCGAAAAAAAGAAAAACGACGAACGTTCGCTAGAACGAACGAACGGACGAACGCTCGCTAAATAAATAAATCGGAAAAACCGATCTATTTTAAAAAAAACGAAACAAAAAAAAACCGCGACCCCCCCTTTTTTTACCTCGGGAGGCGGGTCGGCGGCGGCTCCGGCGGCGGCGGCGGGCGCGCGGATCGAGGCACGGCTAGGGTTAGGGTTGGCGGCGGCTCTGGCGGGCTGGGGCGGCTCGGGCGGCGGCTATTTAAAGGCTGCCCCCGGGCGGAGTCCCGCTCGGTTACGACCCAAAGTCGATTCGCGTTTTTTTAATTATTTCGCGCAGAAAAACAAATAAAAGAAATACTAAACGGACTCCAAAAATTCTGAAATAAATTTTCCCGGGCTTCTAAAATCAAGCCGCACAAGGTGAACATTTATTTGGAGCCTAAATGCAATTTTGAAAAATGCACATTTTTCCTAAATTCAAATAAAATACCGAAAAACTCCGAAATAAAATCTTGTTTGATTTTATTATTAAATCCTAAATATTTCTTTATTTTGGCAAAGTCATTTTATTCCCTCTCTCATATTTTTGTAATAGAAATAATTGATAATAAAATAATTAAAATCAAATGATCCTATTCGCAAAATTTGAGAAAACTCAAATATAAAAATAACGAAATCCCCAACTCTCTCCGTGGGTCCTTGAGTTGCGTGGAATTTCTAGGATCAAAACCAAAAGCAAATAAATTATGATATGCAATGATGATCTAATGTATAACATTCCAAATTGAAAATTTGGGATGTTACAGAGATGTTGAAGTCTTGTGTCGGAAAACTAAATATCCTGCTGATTTTCTTGTTCTTGGTTTCCCACAAGATAGCTTTTGTCCCATTATATTTGGTAGACCCTTCTTAAATACTGTTTGTGACGCCCCTGATTCAATCGTACACTAATCATACACGCAAACGTGTACGATCAAGATCAGGGACTCACGGAAAGATATCACAACACAACTCTACAAATAAAATAAGTCATACAAGCATCATATTACAAGCCAGGGGCCTTGAGGGCTCGAACACAGGAGCTCGATCATAGACGAGTCAGCGTAAGCAACAATATCTGAGTACAGACATAAGTTAAACAAGTTTTCCTTAAGAAGGCTAGCACAAACTGGGATACAGATCGAAAGAGGCGCAGGCCTCCTGCCTGGGATCCTCCTAAACTACTCCTGGTCGTCGTCAGCGGGCTGCACGTAGTAGTAGGCACCTCCCGAGTAGTAGTAGTCGTCGTCAACGGTGGCGTCTGGCTCCTGGGCTCCAACGTCTGGTCGCAGCAATCGAGTATAGAAAGGAGGAAAAGAGGGAGCAAAGCAACCGTGAGTACTCACCCAAAGTACTCGCAAGCAAGGAGCTACACTACATAAGTTTGCATTGGTATCAAATGGAATAAGGGTATCATATGTGGACTGAACTGCAGAAAGCCGGAATAAGAGGGGGATAGCTAGTCCTTTCGAAGACTACGCTTCTGGTAACCTCCATCTTGCAGTAGGAGAAGAGAGTAGATGGTAAGTTCACCAAGTAGCATCGTGTAGCATAATCCTAACCGATGATCCTCCCCTCGTCGTCCTGTGAGAGAGCGATCACCGGTTGTATCTGGCACTTGGAAGGGTGTGTTTTATTAAGTGTCTGGTTCTAGTTGTCATAAGGTCAAGGTACAACTCCAAGTCGTCCTATTACCGAAGATCACTGCTATTCGAATAGATTAACTTCCCTGCAGGGGTGCACCACATAACCCACCACACTCGATCCCATTTGGCCGGACACACTTTCCTGGGTCATGCCCGGCCTCGGAAGATCAACACGTCACAGCCCTACCTAGGCACAACAGAGAGGTCAGCACGCCGGTCTAAATCCTATGGCGCAGGGGTCTGGGCCCATCGCTCATTGCACACCTGCACGTTGCGAGGGCGGCCGGAAGCAGACCTAGCCTAGCAGACATTCCAGTCTAATCCGGCACGTGCCACTCAATCGCTGACGTCACGAAGGCTTCGACTGATACCACGACGTCGAGTGCCCATAACTGTCCCCACGTAGATGGTTAGTGCGTATAGGCCAGTGGCCAGACTCAGATCAAATACCAAGATCTCGTTAAGCGTGTTGTTTTGAAATAACCGCGAACGCCGACCAGGGCCAAGCCCACCTCTCTCCTAGGTGGTCCCAACCTGCCATGTCACTTCGCCACAAAGATCCACTCAGAGGGCCGTCGGGACCAACGTCCTTTCGGACCCAATCCGTGAATCACTCGCGGGTACTCCTACGAGCCGACCCGTCTTTAGTCACCACAAGTATCATATATTATGTATATAAGTATATACCCGTGATCACCTCCCGAGTGATCACGACCCGATAGTATAGCATAGCAGACGGACAAGAATGTAGGGCCACTGATGATAAACTAGCATCCTATACTAAGCATTAGGATAGTAGGTAAAGGTAACAACAGTAGTAGAAAGGACAGGCTATGCATCAGGATAGGATTAACGAAAAGCAGTAACATGCTACACTACTCTAATGCAAGCAGTATAGAGGAGAGTA
>NC_041384.1:428252601-428323986 GCF_002162155.2 Triticum dicoccoides | reverse complement strand
CCTGGTTGCTCTGGCAAGAGAGAGGGGTCGTCCACACCGTAGTCGTACTCGGTAGCAGCGGCGTCGGTCTTGGTGTCTAGCGAGAGAAGAGGGGGAAGAAACAATAAATATTAAGCAAATAGATGCATAGCGATGCATGACATGACAAGTAGCGGTGCTAGAGGTGCCCTAATGCGGTATGAGGTGGTACCGGTGAAGGTGGAAACATCCGGGAAAATATCCCCGGTGTTTCGCGTTTTCGGACAGATGAACCGGAGGGGGAAAGTTGCGTGTTAACTATGCTGGGGTTGCGTGGCGGATGAACGGGCTGCGTATCCGAATTTGTCTCGTCGTTCTGAGGAACTTTCATGTATAATACTTTTTCATCTGACATACGAATTATTTTCTATTAATTTTCAAAGATTTAAATATTTTCTAAAATTTCTGAATTTATTTTAATTGTTTTAAACCGAGTTGACCAAGTCAACTTTGACTAGTCAAAAGGGCAGGGTGTGGCCCACATGTCATAGGTTGTACCTAAACAAATAAGTAAAACTAATCTAATTGAAAGGGACCCATATGTCATCTACACATTACGCTATTTAGCCACTAGTCTAATCCTAAAACTAATCTATCTCTAATTAATCAAGCCGGCCAGAGGCACAGCCGGATGTGCAAGTTGTGCACGCATGCATGGCCATGGCAAAGCATCAGCAAAGCAGCTTGGCGGCATCAGCAAAGCATTAGCAAGCAGCGGCAGCAACAAAGCATTAGCAAGCAGCGACACTCGCAACGGAAGCAGTACAGAGCAGCAGTAGCGCACAATGCAAGCAGCACGCAGCTGGCGCCGGGAGGCTGCGGCGGCGGCCAGAGGCGGACGCGGCTGGAGTGTGGGAAGCGCGGGATGTGACCGGCGCGGGCGCACGGCAGGGAGGCCGGGGCGCCACGCGTGCGCGCGCAGGCAGCACAGGGATGCGGCCGGGGGCGCGGTGAGGGAGCCAAGTTCCCGTCCATGGCGGCCGATGCATAGGGCGGGTACGGGCCTACAGCGACGGATCGACAGCGGGGTGAGGGGGATAGGGAGGAGCAGCTCACTGCGATGCCGATGGTGATGTCGGGGAGAGTCGGGGCTGACCGGAACGGCGGTAATCGACGACGGACGACGACGGACGACGACGTACGCGACGAAGAAGACGACGATGGCGAGCGTAGAGGCGGCCCGGCTTGCTCCGCTGCCCGGAACGGACGAGGTCGAGCGAGGCGAACCTCCTGGGCGTAATCTTGAGCGATAGCGACGACGGTGGCCGCGGAAACGATGGTGAGGCAGCGGTCACCACGATTTGTTTGAGCTCGCATTCGAGAGGAAGAGGAGGGGGCCGATGGGGAAAAGAAGGGGGAAAGGATGAGGGCGAGCTAGGGTTTTCGTGGGGGCGCTCTTATTGGCCGAGGGGAGTCGACGTGGTGGCCATCCGGCCATGGCGCCGTGGGATGGCCGCCACGCCATGGCCCCTGTCTCCTCTTCTGTAAAGAGAACAGAGGAAGGGGAAAAGGCCATGGTGGGCTTGGGCCGTGCTACTGTAGCACTAGGCTTCTAGTGCAGAGTGTGCACTTGGCCTCTTTTCCTTCTTTCTAATTTTTCTGTTTTGCATCTTATCCACCATTTTGTATTTTTAATTCAATACTGAATAAGTTTTGCTGATTCCAAAACATGTCACATAAATAGTAGGCAATGTTTTGAGCTAGCACACAAGATTTCAAGTGGTTTTGAAATACATAAACATTTGTTTATTTTGAAATGGCGATTTTAGTTGTTGTCGGGTCCTTTATATTTTACTTGGGATTAAATTGGTGAGTAAAATGATGTTCGTTTCTACATGAAAATTACTTAGTGAATATTTGCAACAACTCGAACATTTTTTTATTCTCTGTTTGGATAAATAACAATTTAACTTTACTTTAAATTTGAATTTGAGGTTTAAATATTTCTTAATTGTTTTTCTTAGGGCATAATGATGATTACTTGGAATCATTAGTGTTGAGTTACTGTAGCATGATTCTCAGGGTGTTACACTATTAATGCTACCATAGATTGCACAAGGGATGTTGTTACTGTCGGCTTAGATGATATGACTCATGAGTTTAATTTATCTAAATTTAGTAAACAACACCGTGAAGAAGAATTGCCTAGTAAGGATGAAATTATTGGTCTTGCTTCTATTGACGTACCTCCTAGTGATCCTTTAGAACAATATTTGCTAGACCATGAAAATGATATGTTTATGAATGAAAGAAGGGAAATAGATGAAGTATTCTTTAAACACGAACCTATTCTGAAACACAATTTGCCTATTGAAATCCTAGGGGATCCCTCTTCACCTAAGGGTGATCCCGTGTTTGAGCTTAAACCATTGCCTGATAATCTTAAATATGCTTATCTTGATGAAAAGAAGATATATCTTGTTATTATTAGTGCTAACCTTTCAGAGCATGAAGAAGAAAGATTATTGAAAACTCTGAAGAAGCACCGTGGTGCTATTGGATATACTCTTGATGATCTTAAGGGCATTACACCCGCAAAAAAAGGACATTAGTCCCACTCTATGTCAACATAAAATAAATTTGGAAGCAAATGCCAAACCAGTTCGTGATCCTCAACGACGTCTGAATCCTAAAATGAAAGAAGTGGTAAAAAAGGAAATAACAATTTAACTTTACTTTAAATTTGAATTTGAGGTTTAAATATTTCTTAATTGTTTTTCTTAGGGCATAATGATGATTACTTGGAATCATTAGTGTGGAGTTACTGTAGCATAATTCTCGGGGTGTTACAAATCTCCTCCACTACAAGAAATCTCGTCCCGAGATTTAAGAGGTCGAGTAAGAGGGAAAGTTCTGGCTACAAAATTCTAACGGATCTTCTCGGTCTTGGTTACTCTTCTCGAAGAGGTCTATCCATTACATTGATTTCTTCATTTCTCTGCTTCGGGGCTTCATGATGAAGTCATCATCTTTTCTTCAGAGTCTTCATCGTACGTACGAAGGACAAGGGGTATCTTCGGAAGAACGGATCGTTACAATGTTGCTTATCTAGTAGATAACATTAAGGAAGGCTGCGGAAAGTAACTCTCGAATTGAAACTTAAGAAAGTATCGAGAGCATAGTAAGATGGTGCAAAATAGAAGTTTCAAGTGGATATGCAATCGTTTGTTGCCTGAAACAAAGTGTGAAAGGGGTTTAGAGAAATGGGAATACACATTGCGTCTGATACCAGAATAGATCACTAGGCAGGTGGCCCGTGAATTACATACGAAGTCAAGCGCGAGGAATAACTTTGACAATAGGGTGTACAGGAGAGTCAGGTTTCGATCCTGTGGAACTATGGGTTATGGGCCCCCCATGTGGGTTAAACGTAGAAAGAGCGGTGACATCTTGCATGGTTATGATAGCAAGGCATGCCAGAGAATAGCCTGTCAGTTTGGTCGGCAACAACGTTAGTACCAAGGGAGAGGGACGAAGATAACCATTTTCCTACTCGTTGAAAGAGGAGGACGAATAGGCAAAGTTCTCGTCCACCGATGGTTACCGGAATGTCATCAAAAATAGTAACAGGGTCTTGCTGACAGAATTGTACACCGAGGTGTTTACATAAGCAGGAGAATATTGCTGCTTGGATCATAAAGATCACAAGAAAGGGTTAAACCAACAATGGAAAGGAAAATACGATTATCAGATCTAAACAGGACAATGGAACACATATTTCAAGGGTATATCCTCCCAAGGACAAGCAGAGCATGATATCCATGACTGGATATAATGTAGAAAACTCTTTAGGTAAGGTGAGAGAAATTTCATGACTTTACCCATACATCGGTGTTTGGATAATTGAGCAGGAAACATTTAGCATTGGGCTTCAAATGTTCTTTGATGAAAATTGGAGTACCACAGACATGCTTCGAGATATCATTGGTCTTTAAGCAAAGGTCGGACTTGGATACACAAAATATTCATCAGGAACAACTTATAGAATAAGCCTTCATGGAAGAATGGTTAACCTTGCTAAACAGGAAACTATAACAACAGTCCTCCGGCCGGGTGTGCTAGGCACGACATCAACTTACCGGGTCACATAAAGACCGATGTTATAACTCTTGGAAATATGTTCCAATCATCATATCTGACCAAGATTCATATCTGATTGGTGCTAGGATAACTCAGATTCAGGATGCCTGAGAAGAAAGGTGCAACACCAATTGTCGAGATGACATTGTAAGGTTCTCAGGGAAATGAACTATGGAAACGAGTTCCAAAGCAAGAGTTCATCATTAAAACAGGGAGAGGGTGAGGAGCTGGCTGATGGACTCGGTGACAATCCGTCGAGATTCTCAAAAGATGGATCTCCCCAATTATGTGAACAAGGAGATAACATTTGTCAAATCAAAATGGTATAAAGATGTATGCTCGAGGAAAACATACACAATTAAACATTGGTTCAAAGCAACAGGGTTGCTGGAAGTTTTGAATTCACACATCATAATTCATTTCTCGATATTCCGGTTAGGAACAACACAAGGACCAAGAAGGAATGGTGATGATGATAGGTATTACTTGTATCAAGAATTCTCAGGAGGTGGTGAAATTCTCACGACACTCTTGACATCAAAGATGGTAATACTCCAAGGTAAAGAAGAATAATTACTGGATAGCACGGATCTCCAGGCATAACACAAAACACGAACAAGTTTGTGTTGGAGGCAAAGCAATAATGTTGTCGGTGATAACACAAATCATCGAGGGGCAAGGATGGTACTTCTCACCATGAATTCGACCGATATCTTGGAAGACCTCAGAATATTGATGATGATCACAACACAGTTGTCGAGAGGTTTCAAGAAGATGTAACCGGTCGACGATGACATCAAGTCAATGAAATGATGAAGCGAAAAATTATTGGATCCACGAGTACAACACAAACTCGAAATCAAGCTTGTTGTTCAAGGCGAATGATATGACGAGGAAAATCGACGTAAGCTTAGCTCATCGCCAAAAGTGGTGCTCCGGGGATAAGGACCAGGTAGCACAGTTAAAAATTAGCCCAATAATGGTATAGCCGATCAGGCTAGGAATGACGGGAAGGATTATTAAACTCATAAGAAACAAAAATTAATTAGGGTTATCGAATCGGAATGAGGCATTGGTTCACATATCGGTGTTCTCGGTTGACTAATAACTCATGACCCGAGGAAAATTGTGAATCGACCAGAAATAATTGTAGATGAAGAACTCATAAGGACTTATGTAGTTTCATGATATCCTCGAGATACCAGAAGGTAAAACTCAAAGGTAGAGCAGAGTAGAGGTTGGGCAGGCGTATTGATCTGCAAAAGGCAAGTATTTTAACTTGTCCGAGTAATAGAATCAAAGGAGAACAATCATGGCCGGAACCACGGTTGTAAAGGACCAAACATAGATACAGAACGAACTTATAACAAGGGGATTATTATCATTTACAAGAAGCTTCGATGATAAGTTCCACAATGGGTCCATGGGCATGAACGCAAAGGCTCAAGGTCGACTCCCACTTCTCCAATGCATAACCTTTCAGTCACTTCTCATTTTTGAAGAAGTTGTAATGTTGAAATTTTATTTAGCAAAATACCAGAAGAGTATGACTCGAGAAAACTTTCGAGTTCACACATATTAAGGAAGGCATAGGTTCAACCCGTCAGGGTATGATGGAAACATATACCACAAGCTTCAATAGTAAATACCACCAGCTCGAAAATAGAGCATGGTTGAGAAAATAGAGAACAACTTACCAAAGGATTTATGTATTAGGGAAGGAAGTTCCCGAGGTTTTCGTAAACGAAGGACACTGTCGGATGATAAATTCAGCAAAGGATCTGGCGGTCCATAACCGAGATGATGTGAGCATCGGTACCCAACCAGAATAAGAAGGGATGCAAGGAGATCAGACCATAGAAACAACTGACTAATTCAAAGCCGAAATGTAAAGGAATTATGGTCTTCAAATCAAGGGATCAGAAGCAAACACTCTGATCAAGGATGGATAAGTTGAGTAGGCTTAGGGGTACAATCGAAGGCAATTTGATTGGTCGAGATCCAGCTCATGTTTAATAAGACGTCTGAGCCGAAAGGATGAATTATAGTTTTGACTGATGATTGCGAGCACTCACAATCATATCGAATCAACGGACTCAAAATGATAATGACAAAGGAGGTCAATAAGATTACCAGACTTATGGGGATAATCATATTGCAAGCAAGCAAGAACTTCAAGAGCAATAAGCTGTTGAGGATTTTTGGAAGATCGAATGATATTTCGAAGACTTTTGTGAAATACATGTATCCACTAGGGATGAACGGATACTTGATAAGTGCGAGAAATTATTCGTAGGGGTATTCAGGTTGCAAAGAACTGCAAGGGTAGTAGACACAAAGTATTTTTGGAACAATAGAGAGAATTTCGAGGTATCTTGTAATCACAAGATCAACTGGGAACTAAGGTATGAACGACAAGCGTAAGTAGTTATCCATAAGGATTTATTGGTGGTCGGGAGCAGCAAAAGCGGTGGGCACAAAGTCTTGAGAGACCATCAGAGGGTATCTCTGAAATCTTTTGGTGCAGCAGGCGGTCATCTGGACTGAAGGGGCTTTCCGGGAGAAGTATTCTCGAGAACCTAACGTTAGATTTTAGAAAAATCATTTAACCCGAATAGAAGAGAGATTAGAGTCCCAGAGTATAGATGAGGAGTAAAAGATCCTAATACCACCCAGATGGCGACGTGGGCCCGTAAGCCACACAACCATGTTAGTAAAAGTTTTTCAATGACTAGACTCAACTTCGGCCAAGGAGTATGGAAGGGGGATTCCTATAGGCAGTCGGCTCTGATACCAACTTGTGACGCCCCTGATTCAATCGTACACTAATCATACATGCAAACGTGTACGATTAAGATCAGGGACTCACAGGAAGATATCACAACACAACTCTACAAATAAAATAAGTTATACAAGCATCATATTACAAGTCAGGGTCCTCGAGGGCTCAAACACAGCTCGATCATAGACGAGTCAGCGAAAGCAACAATATCTGAGTACAGACATAAGTTAAACAAGTTTTCCTTAAGAAGGCTAGCACAAACTGGGATACAGATCGAAAGAGGCGCAAGCCTCTTGCCTGGGATCCTCCTAAACTACTCCTGGTCGTCGTCAGCGGGCTGCACGTAGTAGTAGGCACCTCTCGAGTAGTAGTAGTCATCATCCACGGTGGCGTCTGGCTCCTGGGCTCCAACGTCTGGTCGCAGCAATCGAGTATAGAAAGGGGGAAAAGAGGGAGCAAAGCAACCGTGAGTACTCATCCAAAGTACTCGCAAGCAAGGAGCTACACTACATAAGTATGCATTGGTATCAAAAGGAATAAGGGTATCATATGTGGACTGAAATGCAGAAAGCCGGAATAAGAGGGGGATAGCTAGTCCTTTCGAAGACTACGCTTCTGGTAACCTCCATATTGCAGTAGGAGAAGAGAGTAGATGGTAAGTTCACCAAGTAGCATCGTATATCATAATCCTAACCGATGATCCTCCCCTCGTCGCCCTGTGAGAGAGCATTCACCGGTTGTATCTGGCACTTGGAAGGGTGTGTTTTATTAAGTATCCGGTTCTAGGTGTCATAAGGTCAAGGTACAACTCCAAGTCGTCCTGTTACCGAAGATCACGGCTATTCGAATAGATTAACTTCCCTGCAGGGGGTGCACCACATAACCCAACACGCTCGATCCCATTTGGCCGGACACACTTTTCTGGGTCATGCCCGGCCTTAGAAGATCAACACGTCGCAGCCCTACCTAGGCACAACACAGAGGTCAGCACGCTGGTCTAAATCCTATGGCGCAGGGGTCTGAGCCCATCGCCCATTGCACACCTGCACGTTGCGAGGGCGGCCGGAAGCACACCTGCAGTCCAATCCGGCGCGCGCCGCTCAGTTGCTGATGTCATGAAGGCTTCGGCTGATACCACGATGTCGAGTGCCCATAACTGTCCCCGCGTAGATGGTTAGTGCGTATAGGCCAGTGGCCAGACTCAGATCAAATACCAAGATCTCGTTAAACGTGTTGTTTTGAAATAACCGCGAACACCGACCAGGGCCAGACCCACCTCTCCCCTAGGTGGTCTCAACCTGCCATGTCGCTTCGCCACAAAGATCCACTCAGAGGGCCGTCAGGACAAACATCCTTTCAGACCCAATCCGTGAATCACTCGCGGGTACTCCTATGAGCCGACCCGTCTTTAGTCACCACAAGTATCATATATTATGTATATAAGTATATACCCGTGATCACCTCCCGAGTGATCACGGCTCGATAGTATAGCATGGAGACGGACAAGAATGTAGGGCCACTGATGATAAACTAGCATCCTATACTAAGCATTAGGATAGAAGGTAAAGGTAACAACGGTAGTAGAAAGGACAGGCTATGCATCAGGATAGGATTAACGGAAAGCAGTAACATGCTACACTACTCTAATGCAAGCAGTATAGAGGAGAGTAGGCGATATCTGGTGATCAAGGGGGGGGGGCTTGCCTGGTTGCTCTGGCAAGAGAGAGGGGTCGTCAACACCGTAGTCGTACTGGGTAGCAGCAGCGTCGGTCTTGGTGTCTAGCGAGAGAAGAGGGGGAAGAAACAATAAATATTAAGCAAACAGATGCATAGCGATGCATGACATGACAAGTAGCGGTGCTAGAGGTGCCCTAACGCGGTATGAGGTGGTACCGGTGAAGGGGGAAACATCCAGGAAAATATCCCCGGTGTTTCGCATTTTCAGACAGACGAACCGAAGGGAGAAAGTTGCATGCTAACTATGCTAGGGATGCGTGGCGGACGAACGAGCTGCGTATCCGGATTCGTCTCGTCGTTCTGAGCAACTTTCATGTATAATACTTTTTCATCTGACATATAGATTATTTTCCATTAATTTTCAAAGATTTATAGAATTTCTAAAATTTCTGAATTTAATTTAAGTGTTTGAAACCGAGTTGACCAAGTCAACTTTGACTAGTCAAAAGGGCAGGGTGTGGCTCACATGTCATAGGTTGTACCTAAACAAATAAGTAAAACTAATCTAATTGAAAGTGACCCATATGTCATCTACACATTACGCTATTTAGCCACTAGTCTAATCCTAAAACTAATCTATCTCTAATTAATCAAGCCGGCCAGAGGCACAGCCGGATGTGCAAGTTGTGCACGCATGCATGGCCATGGCAAAGCATCAGCAAAGCAGCTTGGCGGCAGCAGCAAAGCATTAGCAAGCAGCGGCAGCAACAAAGCATTAGCAAGCAGCGGCGCTCGCAACAGAAGCAGTACAGAGCAGCAGTAGTGCAGCAATGCAAGCAGCGGCAGGTAGGAGCAGCACGCAGCTGGCGCCGGGAGGCTGCGGCGGCGGCGGCCAGAGGCGGACGCGGCTGGAGCGTGGGCAGCGCCGGATGTGACCGGCGCGGGCGCACGGCAGGGAGGCCGGGGCGCGACGCGTGCACGTGCAGGCAGCACAGGGATGCGGCCGGGGGCGCGGTGAGGGAGCCAAGTTCCCGTCCATGGCGGCCGATGCATAGGGCGGGTACGGGCCTATAGCGACGGATCGACAGCGGGCCGAGGGAGATAGGGAGGAGCAGCTCACTGCGATGCCGATGGTGAGGTCGGGGAGAGTCGGGGTTGACCGGAACGGCGGTAATCGACGACGGACGACGACGTACGCGATGAAGAAGACGACGATGGCGAGCGTAGAGGCGGCCCGGCTTGCTCCGCTGCCCGGAACGGACGAGGTCGAGCGAGGCGAACCTCCTGGGCGTAATCCCGAGCGACAGCGACGACGGTGGCCACGGAAACGATGGTGAGGCAGCGGTCACCACGATTGTTTGAGCTCGCATTCGAGAGGAAGAGGAGGGGGCCGATGGGGAAAAGAAGGGGGAAAGGATGAGGGCGAGCTAGGGTTTTGTGGGGGCGCTCTTATTGGCCGAGGGGAGTCGACGTGGTGGCCATCCGGCCATGGCGCCGTGGGATGGCCGCCACGCCATGGCCCCTGTCTCCTCTTCTGTAAAGAGAACAGAGGAAGGGGAAAAGGCCATGGTGGGCTTGGGCCGTGCTACTGTAGCACTAGGCTTCTAGTGCAGAGTGTGCACTTGGCCTCTTTTCCTTCTTTCTAATTTTTCTGTTTTGCATCTTATCCACCATTTTGTATTTTTAATTCAATACTGAATAAGTTTTGCTGATTCCAAAACATGTCACATAAATAGTAGGCAATGTTTTGAGCTAGCACACAAGATTTCAAGTGGTTTTGAAATACATAAACATTTGTTTATTTTGAAATGGCGATTTTAGTTGTTGTCGGGTCCTTTATATTTTACTTGGGATTAAATTGGTGAGTAAAATGATGTTCGTTTCTACATGAAAATTACTTAGTGAATATTTGCAACAACTCGAACATTTTTTTGTTCTCTGTTTGGATAAATAAAAATTTAACTTTACTTTAAATTTGAATTTGAGGTTTAAATATTTCTTAATTGTTTTTCTTAGGGCATAATGATGATTACTTGGAATCATTAGTGTTGAGTTACTGTAGCATGATTCTCGGGGTGTTACACTATTAATGCTACCATAGATTGCACAAGGGATGTTGTTACTGTCGGCTTAGATGATATGACTCATGAGTTTAATTTATCTAAATTTAGTAAACAACACCGTGAAGAAGAATTGCCTAGTAAGGATGAAATTATTGGTCTTGCTTCTATTGCCGTACCTCCTAGTGATCCTTTAGAACAATATTTGCTAGACCATGAGAATGATATGTTTATGAATGAAAGAAGGGAAATAGATGAAGTATTCTTTAAACACGAACCTATTCTGAAACACAATTTGCCTATTGAAATCCTAGGGGATCCCTCTCCACCTAAGGATGATCCCGTGTTTGAGCTTAAACCATTTCCTGATAATCTTAAATATGCTTATCTTGATGAAAAGAAGATATATCCTGTTATTATTAGTGCTAACCTTTCAGAGCATGAAGAAGGAAGATTATTGAAAACTCTGAAGAAGCATCATGGTGCTATTGGATATACTCTTGATGATCTTAAGGGCATTAGTCCCACTCTATGTCAACATAAAATAAATTTGGAAGCAGATGCCAAACCAGTTCGTGATCCTCAACGACGTCTGAATCCTAAAATGAAAGAAGTGGTAAAAAAGAAATACTAAAGCTTCTGGAGGCAGGTATAATTTATCCCGTTGCTGATAGTCAGTGGGTAAGTCCTGTTCATTGTGTCTCTAAGAAGGGAGGTATTACTGTTGTTCCTAATGATAAAGATGAATTGATTCCACAAAGAATTATTACAGGTTATAGGATGGTAATTGATTTCCGCAAATTAAATAAGGCTACTATGAAAGATCATTACCCCTTACCTTTTATCGATCAAATGTTAGAAATATTATGCAAACATACACATTACTGCTTTCTAGATGGTTATTTTGGTTTCTCTCAAATACATGTGTCGGCTAAAGATCAATCAAAGACTACTTTTACATGCCGTTTTGGTACTTTTGCTTATAGATGTATGCCTTTTGGTTTATGTAATGCACCTGCTACCTTTCAAAGATGCATGATGGCTATATTCTCTGACATTTGTGAAAAGATTTGTGAGGTTTTCATGGACGGCTTTTTCATCTATGGATCTTCTTTTGATGATTGCTTGAGCAATCTTGATCGAGTTTTGCAGAGATGTGAAGAAACTAATCTTGTCTTGAATTGGGAAAAGTGCCACTTTATGGTTAATGAGGGTATTGTCTTGGGGCATAAAGTTTCTGAAAGAGGTATTGAAGTTGATAAAGCCAAGGTTGATGCTATTGAAAAGATGCCATGTCCCAAGGACATCAAAGGTATAAGAAGTTTCCTTGGTCACGCCGGATTTTATAGGACGTTCATTAAGGACTTCTCGAAAATTTCTCGGCCTCTGACTAATTTATTACAAAAAGATATACCATTTGTCTTTGATGAGGATTGTGTAGAAGCATTTGAAATACTTAAGAAAGCATTAGTCTCTGCACCTATTGTTCAGCCACCTGATTGGAATTTACCCTTTGAAATTATGTGTGATGCTAGCAATTATGCTGTAGGTGCTGTTCTAGGGCAAATAGTTGATAAGAAATTAAATGTTATCCACTATGCTAGTAGGACTCTAGACAATGCTCAAAGAAATTATGCTACTACTGAAAAAGAACTTTTAGAAGTTGTATTTGCTTGTGATAAGTTCAGACCTTATATTGTTGATTCTAAAGTAACTATCCACACCGATCATGTTGCTTTTAAATATCTTATGGAGAAGAAAGATGCTAAACCTAGACTTATTAGATGGGTTCTCTTGCTACAAGAATTTGATTTGCATATTGTTGATAGAAAAGGAGCTGAGAACCCCGTTGCAGACAACTTATCTAGGTTAGAGAATGTTCTTGATGACCCACTACCTATTTATGATAACTTTCCTGATGAACAATTAAATGTCATAAGTACTTCTCGTAGTACCCCTTGGTATGCTGATTATGCTAATTATATAGTTGCTAAATTTATACCACCTAGCTTCACATTCCAACAAAAGAAAAAGTTCTTCTATGATTTGAGACATTATTTTTGGGATGACCCACATCTTTATAAAGAAGGAGAAGATGGTGTTATTAGATGTTGTGTACCTGAGCATGAACAGGAACAGATCGTACGCAAGTGCCACTCTGAAACTTATGGAGGACACCACGCGGGAGATAGAACTGCACATAAGGTATTGGAATCTGGTTTTTATTGGCCTACTCTCTTCAAGGATGCCCGTAAGTTTGCCCTATCTTGTGACGAATGTCAAAGAATTGGTAATATTAGTAGACGTCAAGAAATGCGTATGAATTATTCACTTGTTATTGAACCGTTTGATGTTTGGGGCTTTGATTATATGGGACCTTTTCCCGCCTCTAATGGATATACACATATTTTAGTTGTTGTTGATTACGTTACTAAGTGGGTAGAAGCTATTCCAACTAGTAGTGCTGATCATAACACTTCTATTAAAATGCTTAAAGAAGTTATTTTTCCGAGGTTTGGAGTCCCTAGATATTTAATGACTGATGGTGCTTCACATTTTATTCATGGTGCTTTCCGTAAAATGCTTACTAAATATGACGTCAATCACAAAATTGCATCTCCGTATCACCCACAGTCTAGTGGTCAAGTAGAATTGAGTAATAGAGAACTCAAATTAATTTTGCAAAATACTGTCAATAGGTCTAGAAAGAATGGGTCCAAGAAACTTGATGATGCATTATGGGCCTATAGAACTGCATATAAAAATCCTATGGGTATGTCTCCGTATAAAATGGTATATGGAAAAGCATGTCACTTACCTCTCGAACTAGAACATAAGGCATATTGGGCTATTAAAGAGCTCAACTATGATTTCAATCTTGCCGGTGAAAAGAGGTTATTTGATATTAGCTCACTTGATGAATGGAGAACCCAAGCTTATGAAAATGCCAAGTTGTTTAAAGAAAAGGTTAAAAGATGGCATGACAAAAGGATACAAAAGCGTGAGTTTAATGTAGGTGATTATGTATTGCTATACAACTCTCATTTAAGATTTTTTGCAGGAAAACTTCTCTCTAAATGGGAAGGCCCCTATGTTATCGAGGAGGTCTATCGTTCCGGTGCCATAAAAATCAACAACTTCAAAGGCACAAATCGTAAGGTGGTAAATGGTCAAAGAATCAAACATTATATCTCAGGTAATCCCATAAATGTTGTAACCAATATTATTGAAACCGTAACCCCGGAGGAATACATAAGGGACACTTTCCAGAACGTTTCAGACTCCGTAAAGGAATAGGTATGTGGTACGGTAAGTAAACCGACTCCAAAACAATTTTTAAGGCAATATTTCTCTGTTTTGGAATATTTAGAAAAATAGAAAATTAAGTAGCAGTCCGGGAAGGATACGAGGGCCCCATGAGGGTGGAGGGCGTGCCCTACCCCCCTGTGCGTGCCCCCTACCTCGTGAGCTCCTCGTGTGCCTTCCGGACTCCGTTTTCTTGCACGATACGTATTTTGGTCGGTAAAAATTCACTATATATTCTCCCGAAGGTTTTGGTTCCCGTATCACGCAAATATTCTCTGTTTTTGTTTCGAGCTGTTTTTCTGACAGATCTAGATTATCATGACGTCCCCAAGTGCTTCCAAGGACAAGTTTTTCGAGAAGGTCATCAACCCTTACCTCGCGGAGGTGCTGCGACACCCTCAAACCATTGAGATGCGTGATGGGTTGCTGCACATCCGTGATGCTGAGGGACCAAAGGGAACCGGAAGCGTGGAGACAAGGCTCGAAGCAATGGAGCAACAAGTTTTCAAGTGCCAGGGGATGGTGGAGTGTGGAATCAACGCTAGCCACATGATGCTCGCGGAGTTCACTAACAACTACAAGCTGGATGCCAAGAACACCGAGGAGGCCATCTTTAAGCTACATGAGAAGATCGATCACCTCCAAGCCTAAATCTATGACTTGCAAAACCAAAACTGTGAGTATGAATATAGATTCAAAAGAATGAGTTTGGCCGCAGATTCGAGGATTTCGGAGACTTGATCATCCTTCTATGATGGTGAACCTATGCCTTGGAAGATGGATGACAAGCCCGCATCATCAACAACACCTCCACCTTCTTCACCAACCAAGGAGATATAATCACATGGGTATGGGCACTCCCCTTGGCAAATGCCAAGCTTGGGGGAGGTGCCCCGGTATCGTATCACAATCACAACTCCTATCTTTACCGTTTTCCTTAGTTCGATCCTATTAGTAGTATTTTGATCTAGTAGAATAAAGTTTATGGCATGATCTAGTTTTGAGTTTTGCCTTACGATCTCTCTATGTAATCGAGTCCGTGAGCTATATAATAAAGATTAGTGTTGAGTCAAGGGCTTGATTTTCTTGCTATGATCTTGGGTGAATAAAAGAAAAGAGAAAAATAATAAGAAGAAACAAAATTTCATATTGATCTTATTGATAGTAATGACTTCACATAGAAAGAATGTGATGATTAAAGTTGTTTGGAGTTGGCAGACATAGCTTTGGTCATCGTTGCAATTAATAGGAAGTAATAAGGAAAGAGAGGTTTCACATGTAAATATACTATTATTGACATCTTTATGATTGGGAGCACTCATCAAAATATGACATGCTAAAGAGTTGATGTTGGACAAGGAAGACAACGTAATGGGTTATGTTTTCTTATATCTAAGATAAAGTATGTTGTCATGGATCATCCAACATGTTGAGCTTGCCTTTCCCCCTCATGCTAGCCAAATTCTCAGCACCAAGTAGAGATACTACTTGTGCTTCCAAATAACCTTAAACCAGTTTTGCCATGAGAGTCCTTCCTATGGATTGAGTAAGATCCTTCAAGTAAGTTGTCATCGGTGCAAAGCAATAAAAATTGCTCTAAATATGTATGATTAGTGTGGGAGAAATAAGCCTTATACGATCTTGTGATGTGGAAGTAATAAAAGCGACGGACTTCATAATAAAGATTCATATCACAAGGGGCAATATAAAGTGACGTTCTTTCGCATTAAGATTTTGTGCATCCAACCATAGAAGCGCATGGCAACCTCTGCTTCCCTCTGCGAAGGGCCTATCTTTTATTATTATCTTCTACCTTATGCAAGAGTCATGGTGATCTTCACCTCTCCCTTTTTCATTTTATCCTTTGGCAAGCCCAGCATGTTGGAAAAGAACCTGATATATATATATATATAATTGGATGTAGGGGGGCATGAGTTATTATTGTTGACATTACCCTCGAGGTAAAAGGTTGTGGGGCGAAACTATAAGCCCCTATCTTTCTCTGTGTCCGATTAAAACTCCGTAACCACAAGTATTGCGCAAGTGTTAGCAATTATGAAGGACTAGATGATAGTTGAGTATGTGGACTTGCTATTTAGCTCTGACATAGACTCTTTCTGATGTTATGATAAATTGCAATTGCTTCAATGACTGAGGTTATAGTTTGTTGGTTCTCAATAAGGTTTCTGATTCATACTTTTGCATTGTGAATAGATCATCACTTGAACATAAGTAATCATATGACAATATCTATATATGTTGCTGTTATGAGAATAATCATGATGCCTTCATGTCCGTATTTTATTTTTATCGACGCCTCTACCTCTAAACATGGGGACATATTTATTGTTATCGGCTTTCTCTTGAGGACAAGCGAGGTCTAAGCTTGGGGGAGTTGATATGTCCATTTTGCATCATGCTTTTATATCGATATTTATTGCATTATGGGCTGTTATTTCACATTAAGTCACAATACTTATGGCTATTCTCTCTTATTTTACAAGGTTTACATAAGGAGGGAGAATGCCGGCAGCTGGAATTCTGGGCTGGAAAAGGAGCAAATATTAGAGACCTATTCTGCACAACTCCAAAAGTCCTGAAACTCCACGGAATACCTTATAATAAGTAATGAAAAATCCTCGCCAAAGATGAAGACCAGGGGGCCCACACCCTTTCCATGAGGGTGGGGGGCGCCCCCTAGGGTGCGCCCCCTACCTCGTGGGCCCCCTGGTGGCTCACCGATGACCATCTTCTGCTATATGAAGTCTTTCGTGGAGAAAAAAAACCAGAAGCAACCTTTCGGGACGAAACTCCGCAGTCACGAGGCGGAACCTTGGCGGAACCAATCTAGGGCTCCGGCAGAGCTGTTCTGCCGGGGAAACTTCCCTCCCGGAGGGGGAAATCATCGCCATCGTCATCACCAACGCTCCTCTCATTGGGAGAGGGCAATCTCCATCAACATCTTCATCAGCACCATCTCATCTTAAAACCCTAGTTCATCTCTTGTATCCAATTCTTGTCTCCAAGTCCAGGATTGGTGCTAGTAGGTTGCTAGTAGTGTTAATTACTCCTTGTAGTTGATGCTCGTTGGTTTAATTGGTGGAAGATCATATGTTCAGATCCTTTATGCATATTATTACCCCTCTGATTATGAACATGAATATGCTTTGTGAGTAGTTACGTTTGTTCCTGAGGACAAGGGAGAAGTCTTGCTATTAGTAGTCATGTGAATTTGGTATTCGTTCGATATTTTGATGAGATGTATGTTGTCTAGCCTCTAGTGGTGTTATGTGAACGTCGACTACATAACACTTCACCATTATTTGGGCCTAGGGGAAGGCATTGGGAAGTAATAAGTAGATGATGGGTTGCTAGAGTGACAGAAGCTTAAACCCTAGTTTATGCGTTGCTTCATAAGGGGTTGATTTGGATCCATATGTTTCATGCTATGGTTAGGTTTACCTTAATACTTTTGTTGTAGTTGCGGATGCTTGCAATAGAGGTTAATCATAAGTGGGATGCTTGTTCAAGTAAGAACAACACCCAAGCACCAGTCCACCCACATGTCAAATTATCAAAGTACCGAACGCGAATCATATGAACGTGATAAAAACTAGCTTGATGATATTCCCATGTGTCCTCGGGAGCGCTTTTCCTTATATAAGAGTTTATCCAGGCTTGTACTTTGCTACAAAAAGGATTGGGCCACCTTGTTGCACTTTGTTTACTTTTGTTACTTGTTGCTCGTTACAAATTATCTTATCACAAAACTATCTGTTACCACTTATTTTAGTACTTGCAGAGAATACCTTGCTAAAAACCGCTTATCATTTCCTTCTGCTCCTCGTTGGGTTTGACACTCTTACTTATCAAAAGGACTACGATAGATCCCCTATACTTGTGGGTCATCACTCTTCCACCCCTATGCTCCATTGTTTCTCTAAGCTCCATTTTCGCCCGATCTCTCTCCCTAGCTAATCAAACATGTTGATTTTCTAGGGATTGGTTGTGGAGGCCACGATCTACACTTCCACCAAGAGAAATTTGATTTCCCCCTTGTGGATCTTGTTACTCTTGGGTGTTTGAGCACCCTAGACAGTTGAGGTCACCGCGGAGGCATATTCCATTGTGGTGAAGCTTCATGTTGTTGTTGGGAGCCTCCAATTAAGTTGTGGAGATTGCCCCAACCTTGTTTGTAAAGGTTCGGTCGCCGCCTCCAAGGGCACCAATAGTGGAATCACGACATCTCGCATTGTGTGAGGGCGTGAGGAGAATATGGTGGCCCTAGTGGCTTCTTGGGGAGCATTGTGCCCCCACACCGCTCCAATGGAGACATACTTCCCCTCAAAAGGAAGGAACTTTGGTAACACATCCTCATCTTCACCGGCTCCACTCTTGGTCATGTCGTACCTCTACTTGTGCAAGCTTATATTGTGTTGCATCTCTTGCTTGCTTGTGTACTTGTTGTTGTTGCATCTTATAGGTTGCTCACCTAGTTGCACATCTAGACAACCTACTTTGATGCAAAGTTTAAATTGGTAAAGAAAAACTAAAAAATGTTAGTTGCCTATTCACCCCCCTCTAGTCAACTATATCGATCCTTTCAATTGGTATCAGAGCCTCGTATCTTTATTAAGGACTTTGCCGTCCGAAGAGTATGGTTGACACCGTAGACGGTGAGGAGGAGCACCCCGGTGTGATTCCGTCCTTGTCTATGGCCGATGGGGGAACCTCGGTCTCGTGTGAGGAGTTCAATGTGGCTTTGGACACATTGAAAACCTCCATGATGGCCGAGGTCAAAGGCATGCTTAAGAACTTTATTGATGGTCTCAAATTATCCACCGCACTATTGGAAGTGGTTGATCCCACTAACAAGGTGACAGATGCTAACTTCGACAAGGGGGAAGCTACTAGCGAGAAAGCTCCTTTTTCTAGTGGTAGAAATGGTAGTGGCATCTTTGCCCATGTGGAACCTCCTATTACTTATGGAGGACCTATTCCCTCCACCCATTTAAATCATGTCAGCCCTCCTCCTAAGATTGTGAAAAATGAGGATTTTGACGCTTGGGTTTATCGCTTTAAACATCATTTAAATCATGTTAATACTAACCTTTGGATAATCATTGAGCAAGGTTTTTATCCGCATGACCCAAGCAACTTCACCCCTAGAGAAGCCGCAGATCACCAATTCAACGAGAATTCTCTCTTCATCATCCAAGATGCAATTCCATCTGAAGATCTTGCACATCTCTGACCCTTCACCATGGCCAAGGAAGCATGGCACCATGTTGTCTCCCTTTACAAGGGAAGCGCAAGCATTCAATGCTCCAACTATGAAGTGGTGCAAGATGAAGCCGATGAGTTTGCAATGAATGAATATGAAGAACCTCATGAGCTTTGCCGGAGGTTAACCACTCTCGCAGTCTCACTCCGAGATCATGGGAGCAAGGATATGGATGCCAATCGGATCAAGCACAAGTTCCTCAAGGCCATGATGCCTTACCACAAGGCCATGTCCTCCGTCGACCGTCAAAGGCCGGACTTCCACACCTTGTCCTCAAGTGAAGTGTTGGATGAGTTTGTGGCAATGAGGATCTTAGACAAGACCGCCGACAATGTGGTGTTGCGTTCCCAAAGAGCTAAGAAGCCCAACCTTGCTTTGAAGGCCAAGGTTAGTGTGGAAGAAGAGGATGAAGAGGAAGAAGAGGATAGCAATCCTGGAGATACAAAATATTCTTACCATGAGCACATGGCTCTTGCTTCAAGGCAATTTTGGAGCAAGAATAAGACAAGGCCCAACTTCGACAAGAACAACTCAAGTGGTGCGAAGGGAAAGCAACGAGTGAGGACTTGCTACAATTTTGGCAATGTGAGCCACTTTGTTGCAGAGTGCCCATATGAGAAGAGGGAAGACAATGGTGGCAAGCTCATCCGAAAAGACAAGGCCAAGTCCTTCCCCAACAATAGCAACTTCACCAAGAAGACTCCTCCCAAGGGGTTGGTGGCACAATAAGAGTACAATGAGGATGATGATGATGATGAAGACGGTGAGTCGGTTGCCATGGCCTCTGTGGCCATTGCGACAACTCCACGAGTGTCTCTCTTCGACTCACCAAATGAGAACATCACCGCCAAGTGTCTCATGGCTAAAGCCACCAACAAGGTAACCCCAAACATCAAAACGACCATCATTACCAATCCTTCTTTGACGAATTGCATTGATGAAAATGAGGGGTCTAATGAGAAGGAAAATGAATTTGAGTCTTTTATGAGTAAGCTCAAGGGTAAATCCAAGAAGCACTTTGTTGCTCTCTTGGAACAACTTGGTGAAGCCAATGGCATGATCGAGGCTCACGAAGAAACCATCTCTAAGATGGAGGGGCATAGTCGTGACTATGCCGATGAGATTTCAGATCTCTCTAATGCACTTGAGGAAGAGCGCGGTCATCGTTTGGCTCTTGAGGAGTCATACAACGATGACCATGCTAAATTGAAGAAAGATCTTGATCATGCCCTTGTTGTATCTCGTGTGCTAAATTTCGAGAAGGCCAAGCTTGGGGTTGATCTTGCTAGACTCAAAGAGGAGTTTGATTTAATTTACAAGGCTGACATGGTCTTGAAGGGTGCTCATGCTAGCCTCAAAGAGTCTCATGATCAACTCCAAGTAAAGCTAACTAAGGAGAAAGCCACTTTTCCTCATATGGTTTTAATTGATAATGCAAATGCTACTAACCCTTTTTGTGAGCATGTGCATCTTGTTGAGGAGAATGCAAAGTTGAAGGAGCAACTTGAGAAATGCCTTGTGTCATGCATACAAGGTGAGAAGAACCTCAACGACCTTTTGAGCAATCAAAAGGAAGTTGTGGCCCAGGAAGGGATTGGGTACGCACCCAAGTCCAAGAACAAGAAGAAGAATGACAAGGCCAAACGACCCCCTCCTCTCAAGCAAACTTTTATGAAAGAGGGAGAGGGTACTTCTAAGGAGAAGAAGAACAATGTGAAGGGTGGTGGTGTCAATAAGGGTAATGCCATCCCTTCCAACAAAGCCGGCGACTTTAACCCCTCTTATGTGTTATGCCGTGCTAGTGATGGGCATGTTTATGCTAAATTTGTTGGTTCTCCCTATGAATACATTGAATGGTCTATTTGGGTTCCTAAGACCCTTGCCACTAACATCAAAGGACCCATTACAAAATGGGTACCTAATACCAAGCATTGATCTCTTGTAGGTGTTTGCTTCCGGTGGGGGATCATGGTTGCTCGATAGTGGAGCCACTAATCATATGACCGGAAGCAAGGACTTGGTGGTGGACGTGCACAAGATTCCATCTATGCCCACCAATGTCGAGTGGGGCGATGCCTCGTCCTCTAAGGTTTTGGTGCTTGGCAAGGTTGTCATTTTTCATGATCTCATGACCGAGAAGGTCATGCTTGTTGAGTCCCTTGCATACAATTTACTTTCTGTTCGTCAACTTGCAATCACGGGCTTTGCCACTTTATTTGATATTGATACCGTGGCCCTCTTGTGGAGTAAGACTCTTAAAGTAGCCTTTGTTGGGCATGTCAAGAATGGTCTCTATGTGATCAACTTTTCAGAGTGACCCACTAAGACCGCGACATGCCTAATGGCTAAAGTTGACGTGGGATGGCTTTGACATCACCGTTTAGCACATGTCAATATGATATCTTTGCAAAGTCTTCTCAAGGGGGACCATGTCCGTGGACTGATGGCCCACAAGTATAGGGGATCTATCATAGTCCTTTCAATAAGTAAGAGTGTCGAACCCAACAAGGAACAGAAGGAAATGATAAGCGGTTTTTAGCAAGGTATTCTCTGCAAGCACTGAAATTCTAGGTAACCGATAGTTTTGTGATAAGATAATTGGTAACGAGCAACAAGTAACAAAAGTAAATAAAGTGCAGCAAGGTGGCCCAATCCTTTTTGTATCAAAGGACAAGCCTGGACAAGTTCTTATATAGAGAAAAGCACTCCCGAGGACACATGGGAATATCGTCAAGCTAGGTTTCATCACGATCATATGATTCACGTTCGGTACTTTGATAATTTGGTATGTGGGTGGACCGGTGCTTGGGTTCTGCCCTTACTTGGACAAGCATCCCACTTATGATTAACCTCTATTGCAAGCATCCGCAACTACAACAAAAGTATTAAGGTAAACCTAACTATAGCATGAAACATATGGATCCAAATCAGCCCCTTACGAAGCAACGCATAAACTAGGGTTTAAGCTTTTGTCACTCTAGCAACCCATCATCTACTTATTACTTCCCAATGCCTTCCTATAGGCCCAAATAATGGTGAAGTGTCATGTAGTCGACGTTCACATAACACCACTAGAGGAGAGACAACATACATCTCATCAAAATATCGAACGAATACCAAATTCACATGACTACTAATAGCAAGACTTCTCCCATGTCCTCATGAACAAACGTAACTACTCACAAAGCATATTCATGTTCATAATCAGAGGGGTATTAATATGCATATAGGATCTGAACATATGATCTTCCACCAAATAAACCAACTAGCATCGACTACAAGGAGTAATTAACACTACTAGCAACCCACAGGTACCAATCCCAGACTTAGAGACAAGAATTGGATACAAGAGATGAACTAGGGTTTGAGAGGAGATGGTGCTGGTGAAGATGTTGATGGAGATTGACCCCCTCCCGATGAGAGGATCATTGGTGATGACGATGGCGATGATTTCCCCCTCCCGGAGGGAGGTTTCCTCGGCAGAACAGCTCCGCCAGAGCCCTAGATTGGTTCCGCCAAGGTTCCGCCTCGTGGCGGCGGAGTCTCGTCCGGAAAGATGTCTTGTGATTTTTTCCTCATCGAAAGACTCCATATAGCAGAAGATGGGCATCGGAGGGCCACCAGGGGGCCCATGAGGCAGGGGGAGCGCCCCCCACCCTCGTGGGCAGGGTGTGGCCCCCCTCTGGAACTTCTTGTGCTCATTATTTTTATATATTCTGAAAATGACTTCCGTGAAGTTTCAGGACTTTTGGAGCTGTGCAGAATAGGTCTCTAATATTTGCTCCTTTTCCAGCCCAGAATCCCAGCTGCCGGCATTCTCCCTCTTTATGTAAACCTTGTAAAATAAGAGAGAATAGGCATAAGTATTGTGACATAATGTCTAATAACAGCCCATGATGCAATAAATATCGATATAAAAGCATGATGCAAAATGGACGTATCAACTCCCCCAAGCTTAGACCCCGCTTGTCCTCAAGCGAAAGCCGAAATCGAAAAATATGTCCACATGTTTAGAGATAGAGGTGTCGATAAAAATAAAATACGGACATGAGGGCATCATGATCATTCTTAGAACAACAACTTATATAATTCTTGTCATATGATCTCTCATGCTAGAGTAACAATTCAATCACAATTTCAATTATGAATCATAAACTTCATTGAAAACTAACAAACTATAATCTCAGTCATTGGAGAAATTGCAATTTATCATAACATAGGAAAGAGTCAATATATAAGAGCCTTTCAGCAAGTCCACATACTCAACTATCATATAGTCTTTCACAATTGCTAACATTCATGCAATACTTATGGGTATGGAGTTTTAATTGGACATAGAGAAAGATAGGGGCTTATAATTTTGCCTCCCAACGTTTCACCTCAAGGGTAATGTCAACAATAATAGTTCATGAAAACTGGCATCCAATTAGCCATATATACCAGGATCTTTCTAACATGTTGTGCTTGCCAAAAGATAAAATGTAAAAAGGAAGGGTGAAGATAACCATGACTCTTATGTAAGGTAGGAGATAAAGGTAAAAGATAGGCCCTTCCCAGAGGGAAGCAGAGGTTGTCATGCGCTTTTATGGTTGGATGCACAAAATCTTAATGCGAAAGAACGTCACTTTATATTGCCACTTGTGATATGGACCTTTATTATGCAGTCAGTCGCTTTTATTTCTTCCATATCACACGATCGTATAAAGCTTATTTTCTCCCACTCTAATAAGTCCTACATATTTAGAGAGCAATTTTTATTGCTTGCACCAATGACAACTTACTTGAGGGATCTTACTCAATCCATAGGTAGGTATGGTGGACTCTCATAGCAAAACTGGTTTAAGGGTGTTTGGAAGCGCAAGTAGTATCTCTACTTGGTGCAAAGAATTTGGCTAGCATGAGGGGGAAAGGCAAGCTCAGTCATGTTGGATGATCCATGACAATATAATTTATCTCAGATGTAAGAAAACATAAACCATTACGTTGTCTTCCTTGTCCAACATCAACTCTTTAGCATGTCATACTTTAATGAGTGCTCACAATCATAAAAGATGTCCAAGATAGTATATTTATATGTGAAGACCTGTCTTTCTTTATTACTTCCTATTAATTGCAACGATGACCAAAACTATGTTTGTCAACTCTCAACAACTTTTATTCATCATACTTTTTATATGTGAGCTCATTACTCTGCATAAGATCAATATGATCTCTTTTATTCTCTTTATATTTCTTTCTCTTTTCTTTTATTGACTCAATATCATGGCAAAATAATCAAGCCCTTGACTCAACACTAATCTTTATTATATAGCTCACAGGCTCGATTACATAGAAGGATTATAAAGCAAAACTCACAACTAGATCATACTAAAACTTTATTCTACCAGATCAAGATATTATCAAAAGGATTGAACTAAGAAAAGCGGTAAAGATAAAAGTGATGGTGATACGATACCGGGGCACTCCCCTAATCTTGGGAGTTGCCAAGGGGAGTGCCCATACCCATGTGATTATATCTCTTTTGTCGGTGAAGGAGTTGTTGGTGATGATGGATAGTCGCACATCGAGGGCAGGAGGTCTTCCAACTTGCGGATAATGCCCTTGAGTGCAATGATATGCTCCTTCAACAAAATATTTTCACGTGTGAGATATTTGTTTTGTATACGAGCTAAGTCAATCATCTTGAAAGCTTCGATCTCAGTTAGGGTAAGAAGATTGTGATCAAGTTGAAGGATGTCTTTTGTTGCCGGAACTTAGTCCTCCGTGGCCTTCTTGATCCCTTCATCCTTGTTGATCTCCATGGGTTCTTCTCTCTTCAGCTCCACCTTCATTAGCCAAGCATCGTTGCCCTCATTGTTGGAGGAGGAGGGAGACGACATGATGCTTGGTGTTGACAACCCTGGCAGAAAACAGCTTGAAACAAGAACAGAGGATTTTTGCGTGATACGATGGTCAAAACCTTCAGGAGGTTATATAATGAATTTTTACCGACCAAAATACGTAACGTGCAAGAAAACGGAGTCCGGAGAGCACACGAGGTGCCCACGAGGTAGGGGGGCGCGCCTAGGGGGGTAGGGCGCGCCCTCCACCCTCGTGGAGCCCTCGTGTCCTTCCCGGACTGCTTCTTGTTTTTCTATTTTTCTAAATATTCGAAAACGGAAGAAAATTGCCATTAGAACTGTTTTGGAGTTGGTTTACTTACCGTACCACATACCTATTCCTTTCCGGAGTCTGAAACGTTCCGGAAGGTGTCCCTTATGTATTCCTCCGGGGTTACGGGTTCAATAACATTGGTTTCAACATTTATAGGATTACCTGAGATATAATGTTTAATTCTTTGACCATTCACCACCTTCGGATATGTGCCTTTGAAGTTGTTGATTTTTATGGCACCGGAACGATAGACCTCCTCGATAACGTAAGGACCTTCCCATTTAGAGAGAAGTTCTCCTGCAAAAAATCTTAAACGAGAGTTGTATAGCAACACATAATCACCTACATTAAACTCACGCTTTTGTATTCTTTTGTCATGCCATCTTTTAACTTTTTTTAAATAATTTGGCATTCTCATAGGCTTGGGTTCTCCATTCATCAAGTGAGCTAATGTCAAATAACCTCTTCTCACCGGCAAGTTTGAAATCATAATTGAGTTCTTTAATAGCCCAATAAGCCTTATGTTCTAGTTTGAGAGGTAAGTGACATGCTTTTCCATAAACCTTTTTATACAGAGACATACCCATAGGATTTTTATATGCAGTTCTATAGGCCCATAATGCATCATCAAGTTTCTTGGACCAATTCTTTCTAGATATATTAACAATCTTTTGCGAAATTAATTTGAGTTCTCTATTACTCAATTCTACTTGACCACTAGACTATGGGTGATAAGGAGATGCAATTCTATGATTAACATCATATTTAGCAAGCATTTTACGGAAAGCACCATGAATAAAATGAGAACCACCATCAGTCATTAAGTATCCAAGGACTCCAAACCTCGGAAAAATAACTTCTTTAAGCATCTTAATAGAGGTGTTATGATCAGCACTACTAGTTGGAATAGCTTCTACCCACTTAGTAACGTAATCAACAGCAACTAAAATATGTGTATATCCATTAGAGGAAGGAAAAGGTCCCATATAATCAAAGCCCCAAACATCAAATGGTTCAATAACAAGTGAATAATTCATAGGCATTTCTTGATGTCTACTAATATTACCAATTATTTGACATTCATCACAAGATACAACAAACTTACGGGCATCCTTGAAGAGAGTAGGCCAATAAAAACCGGATTGCAATACCTTATGTGCAGTTCTATCTCTAGTGTGGTGTCCTCCATAAGCTTCGGAGTGACACTTGCGTAAGATCTGTTCCTGTTCATGCTCAGGTACACAACGTCTAATAACACCATCTACCCCTTATTTATAAAGATGCGGGTCATCCCAAAAGTAATGTCTCAAATCATAGAAGAACTTTTTCTTTTGCTAGTATGTGAAACTAGGTGGTATAAATTTAGCAACATTGTAATTAGCATATTCAACATACCATGGAGCAGTATGAGAAGCATTTATGACATTTAATTGTTCATCAGGAAAGCTATCATCAATAGGTAGTGGGTCATCAAGAACATTCTCTAGCCTAGACAAGTTGTTTGCAATGGGGTTCTCAACTCCCTTTCTATCAATAATATGCAAATCAAATTCTTGTAGCAAGAGAACGCATCTAATAAGTCTAGGTTTAGCATCTTTCTTTTCCATAAGATATTTAATAGCAACATGATCAGTGTGAATAGTTACTTTAGAATCAACAATATAAGGTATGAACTTATCACAAGCAAATACAACTGCTAAGAATTCTTTTTCAGTAGTAGCATAATTTCTCTGAGCATTGTCTAGAGTTTTACTAGCATATTGAATAACATTTAATTTCTTATCAACTCCTTGCCCTAGAACAACACCTACAGCATAATCACTAGCGTCACACATAATTTCAAAGGGTAAATTCCAATCAGGTGGCTGAACAATATGTGCAAAGATTAATGCTTTCTTAAGTATTTGAAATGTTTCTACGCAATCATGATAAAAAACAAATGGTATATCTTTTTGTAATAAATTAGTCAGAGGCCGAGAGATTTTTGAGAAGTCCTTAATGAACCTCCTATAAAAACCGGCATGACCAAGGAAACTTCTTATACCTTTGATGTCCTTGGGACATGGCATCTTTTCAATAGCATCAACCTTAGCTTTATCAACTTCAATACCTCTTTTAGAAACTTTATGCCCTAAGACAATACCTTCATTAACCATAAAGTGGCACTTCTCCCAATTCAAGACAAGGTTAGTTTCTTCACATCTCTGCAAAACTCGATCAAGGTTGCTTAAGCAATCATCAAAAGAGGATCCATAGACGGAGAAATCGTCCATGAAAACCTCAAAAATCTTTTCACAAAAGTTAGAGAATATAGCCATCATGCATCTTTGAAAGGTAGCAGGTTCATTACATAAACCAAAAGGCATACGTCTATAAGCAAAAGTACCGAACGGGCAAGTAAAAGTGGTCTTAGATTGATCATCAGCTGACACATGTATTTGAGAGAAACCAGAATAACCATCTAGAAAGCAAAAATGTGTATGTTTGGATAATATTTCTAGCATTTGATCAATAAAAGGTAAGGGGTAATGATCTTTTTTAGTAGCCTTATTTAATTTGCGGAAATCAATTACCATCCTATAACCTGTAATAATTCTTTGCGGAATCAATTCATCTTTATCATTAGGAACAACAGTAATACATCCCTTCTTAGGGACACAATGGACATGACTTACCCACTGACTATCCGCAATGGGATAAATTATACCTGCCTCAAGGAGCTTTAGTATTTCCTTTCTTACCACTTCTTTCATCTTAGGATTCAACTGTCATTGGTGATCACGAACTGGTTTGGCATCTTTCTCCAAATTTATTTTGTGTTGACATAGTGTGGGACTAATGCCCTTAAGATCATCAAGAGTATATCCAATAGCAGCACGGTGCTTCTTCAGAGTTTTCAATAATCTCTCTTCTTCATGCTCTGAAAGGTTAGCACTAATAATAACATGATATATCTTTTTCTCATCAAGGTAAGCATATTTAAGAGTATCAGGTAATGGTTTGAGCTCAAACTGGGGATCACGCTTGGGTGGAGGAGGATCCCCTAGGATTTTGACAGGAAAATTGTGTTTCAGGATGGGTTCCTGTTTAAAGAATACTTCATCTATTTCCCTTCTTTCATTCATAAACATATCATTTTCATGGTCTAGCAAATACTGTTCTAAAGGATCACTAGGAGGCACGGCAATAGAAGCAATACCTACAATTTCATCTTTACTAGGAAATTCCTCTTCACGGTGTTGTCTACGAAATTTAGAGAAATTAAATTCATGAGACATATCACCTAAACCAATAGTAACAACATCCTTTCGCAATCTATCTTAGCATTAACTGTGTTCAAGAAGGATCTACCAAATATAATGGGACAAAAGCTATCTTGTCGGGAACCAAGAACAAGAAAATCAGCAGGATATTTAGTTTTCCCACACAAGACTTCAACATCTCTAACAATCCCAATTGATGAAATAGTATCTCTATTGGAAGTTTAATTGTGACATCAATATCTTCTATCTCAGCAGGTGCAATATCATGCATAATTTCTTTGTATAAGTCAATAGGTATTGCACTAGCACTAGCACCCATATCACACAAGCCATGATAACAATTATCTCCCATTTTAACAGAAATAACAGGCATGTCTACCGCAGATCTAGGTTTATCTTTAGCACAAGGTTTAGCAATTCTAGCAGTCTCATCACGGAAATAAATAACATGCCCATCAATATTATCAGACAAGAGATCTTTAACAATAGCAATATTAGGTTCAACTTTAATTTGCTCAGGAGGTGTATAGGTTCTAATATTTCTTTTACGAACCACAGTTGAAGCTTTAGCATGATATTTTATCCTAATAGGAAAAGGTGGGTTCTCAACATAAGCAGTAGGAACAATAGGATCATTATAAGTGATAGTCTTTTCTTCAACTTTAATAGGTGCGGCTACTTTTACTTCTATGGGAGGATGATATTTAAACCACTTCTCCCTAGGGAGATTAACATGAGTAGCAAAAGATTCACAGAAAGAAGCTACTATCTCAGAGTCAAGTCCATATTTAGTGCTAAATTTATAGAAAACATCGGTATCCATAAAAGATTTAACGCAATCAAACTTTGGTGTCATACCTGACTCCTCACCTTCGTCGAGGTCCCAATCTTCAGAGTTGCGCTTAATTCTTTCCAATAAATCCCATTTGAATTAAGTAGTCTTCATCATAAAAGAGCCAGCACAAGAAGTATCGAGCATGGTGCGATTGCTATCAGAAAGCCGAGTATATAAATTTTGAATAATTATTTCTCTTGAGAGCTCATGATTGGGCCATGAATATAACATTGATTTAAGCCTCCCCCAAGCTTGAGCGATGCTTTCTCCTTCGCAAAGCCAAAAATTATATATATAATTGCGATCACAATGAACAAGATGCATAGGATAAAACTTTTGATGAAATTCCAATTTCAATCGTTTGTAGTTCCATGATCCCATATCATCACATAGCCTATACCATGTCAATGCATCTCCCTTCAAAGATAAAGGGAAGACCTTCTTCTTAATAACATCATCGGGCACACCTGCAAGCTTAAATAATCCACAAACTTCATCCACATATATTAGGTGCTCATCAGGATGCATTGTTCCGTCTCCTACAAAAGGATTAGCTAGCAGTTTTTCTATCATACCCGAAGGAATCTCAAAGTAGACATTTTCATTTTCAGTAGGTTCAATAGGTTGAGGAGCAACTCTTTGCTCTACTGGTCGGGGTGAAGATACCCCGAACAAGCCCCTCAGAGCATTACTTTCCATAGTAACAAGTGATAGTAAATTTCAGCACACTATATAAATTTTTCCTTACCAAATTCCACCTACCAAAGGCGCTTCACTCCCCGGCAACGGTGCCAGAAAAGAGTCTTGATGACCCACAAGTATAGGGGATCTATCGTAGTCCTTTCGATAAGTAAGAGTGTCGAACCCAACAAGGAGCACAAGGAAATGATAAGCGGTTTTCAGCAAGGTATTCTCTGCAAGCACTAAAATTATAGGTAACCGATAGTTTTGTGATAAGATAATTGGTAACGAGCAACAAGTAACAAAAGTAAATAAATTGCAGCAAGGTGGACCAATCATTTTTGTAGCAAAGGACAAGCCTGGAAAAGTTCTTATATAGATAAAAGCGCTCCTGAGGACACGTGGGAATATCGTCAAGCTTGGTTTCATCACGATCATATGATTCTCGTTCGGTACTTTGGTAATTTGGTATGTGGGTGGACCGGTGCTTGGGTTCTGCCCTTACTTGGACAAGCATCCCACTTATGGTTAACCATTATTGCAAGCATCCGCAACTACAGCAAAGTATTAAGGTAAACCTAACCATAGCATGAAACATATGGATCCAAATCAGCCCCTTACGAAGCAACGCATAAACTAGGGTTTAAGCTTCTGTCACTCTAGCAACCCATCATCTACTTATTACTTCCCAATGCATTCCTCTAGGCCCAAATAATGGTGAAGTGTCATGCAGTAGATGTTCACATAACACCACTAGAGGAGAGACAACATACATCTCATCAAAATATCGAACGAATACCAAATTCACATGACTACTAATAGCAAGACTTCTCCCATGTCCTCAGGAACAAACGTAACTACTCACAAAGCATATTCATGTTCATAATCATAGGGGTATTAATATGCATATAGGATCTGAACATATGATCTTCCACCAAATAAACCAACTAGCATCAACTACAAGGAGTAATTAACACTACTAGCAACCCACAGGTACCAATCCCAGACTTAGAGACAAGAATTGGATACAAGAGATGAACTAGGGTTTGAGAGGAGATGGTGCTGGTGAAGATGTTGATGGAGATTGACCCCCTCCCAATGAGAGGGTCGTTGGTGATGATGATGGCGATGATTTCCCCCTCTCGGAGGGAAGTTTCCCCGGCAGAACAGCTCCGCCAGAGCCCTAGATTGGTTCCGCGAAGGTTCCGCCTCGTGGCGGCGGAGTCTTGTCCGGAAAGATGGCTTGTGATTTTATCCTCATTGAAAGACTCCACATAGCAGAAGATGGGCATCGGAGGGCCACCAGGGGGCCCACGAGGCAGGGGGCGCGCCCAGGGGGTAGGGCACGCCCCCACCCTCGTGGGCAAGGTGTGGCCCCCCTCTGGAACTTCTTGCGCTCATTATTTTTTATATATTCTAAAAATGACTTCCGTGAAGTTTCAGGACTTTTGGAGCTGTGCAGAATAGGTCTCTAATATTTGCTCCTTTTCCAGCCCAGAATCCCAGCTGCCGGCGTTCTCCCTCTTTATGTAAACCTTGTAAAATAAGAGAGAATATGCATAAGTATTGTGACATAATGTGTAATAACAGCCCATAACGCAATAAATATCGATATAAAAGCATGATGCAAAATGGACGTATCATGGACTAACAAATGTTAGTTTTGCCAAAGATCGTGCTTGCAGTGCTTGCATTGAAGGAAAGCTACATGAGAAGGCTCACCCTCCCATGACTATCATTTACTCAAAGAGGCCTTTGGAGCTCCTTCACTTACTCCATCTTTGATAGTCTTGGGGGTAGAAATTATTGCTTGGTGATTGTGGATGACTATTCAAGATACACTTGGGTGTACTTCTTCAAGAGTGAGACTCAACAAACCGTCATTGACTTTGCAAGTGAAGCTCAACGCCAACACAATGCAAAGATATTGACAATAAGAAGTGACAACGACACCAAGTTCAAGAAGTACACCTTGGATGAGTTCCTTAGTGATGAGGGGATCAAGCATCAATATTCCGCACCTTACACCCCTCAACAAAATGGTGTAGCAGAGAGGAAGAACTGGACGTTGATGGATGTGGCAAGGACCATGATGGCGGAGTTCAAGTCTCCTTACAACTTTTGGGCCAAAGCCATCAACACCGCGTGTCATGCATCCAATCAGCTCTATCTCCGCAAAGGCTTGAACAAAACTCCATATGAGATACTCACCTGTAACAAGCCCAACCTCAAGTACTTTCAGGCGTTTGGGTGTAAGTATTTCATTCTCAAGAAAGGTGTTCGTTTGTCAAAATTTGAGGCTAGAGCTCATGAGGGCATATTTGTTGGTTATGCTACAAACTCTCATGCTTACCGTGTCCTCAATAAGTCCACGAGACGTGTAACGTGGAGTTTGATGAGAATAACGGCTCCCAAGTGGAGCAAAGTGGTACTTGTGATGTAGGTGATGAAATTCCTCCCCAAGCCATAAGAAGAATGGGTGTTGGTTTTATCCTACCCATTAAGGAACCCCTTGTGGTCGAAGGAGAAGGACAATGTTCCACTCAAGTGGAACCATCACCAACCTAAGACCCACACGCTTCTAAAGAACAAAGTGAAGGCCCTCAACCTTATGAACAAGATCCAAGGCAAGATCAACCTCAAGATGGTGGTGAACCACCAAGTGATGCCCAAGGTCAAGTTCTATCCTCCGATCATGTCCAAAGTCAAGAACAAGCTCAAGACGATGCTCAAGATGATCAAGTTACCGCTCCTCAACTCACTCCCGAGGAGGAATTGGAGTGTCGTGCCACCAAGATTGCTTCCAAGCTCTCCACCAAGGGTCATCTCATGATGAATGTGCTTGGAAGCATACGAAAGGGGGTAAGCACTCGTAGACAATTGGCAAACTATTGTGAACATCACGCGTTTGTCTCTTATGTTGAACCCCAAAAGGTCTATGAGGCGCTCGAAGATCCGGATTGGCTTAATGCCATGCATGAAGAACTCAACAACTTCGAGCACAACAAGGTGTGGAGATTGGTGCCAAGGCTAACAAGGAACCATAATGTCATTGGAACCAAGTGGATATTCAAGAACAAGCAAGATGCTCATGGAATTATCGTCCGCAACAAGGCTCGCTTGGTAGCACAAGGCTACTCAAGTCGAGGGTATCGACTACGCTGAAACCTTTGCTACCGTTGCTCGCCTTGAATCTATTCGTTTGTTGATTGCTTATGCTTCTCATCATAACTTCAACTTGCAACAAATGGATGTGAAGAGTGCTTTTCTTAATGGTCCTATTAATGAGTTGGTGTATGTCAAACAACCCCCCGGGTTCGAGGATCCCTATTTCCCCGATCATGTGTACCAACTCGATAAGGCACTCTATGGCCTTAAACAAGCCCCACGTGCGTGGTATGACCACCTTACCGAGTTGTTGCAAGATCGTGGGTTTGAAATTGGGAAAATTGACCCCACTCTTTTTACTAAGAAGGTCAAAGGGGAGTTGTTTGTGTGCCAACTATATGTTAATGATATTATCTTTGGTTCTCCTAACAAAGCTTTCAATGAGGAATTTGCCGCTCTCATGACCTCAGAGTTCAAAATGTCCATGATGGGAGAGTTGAAGTTCTTTCTCGGGTTTGAAGTCAAGAAACAAAGAGAAGGAACCTTCATCAACCAATAAAAATATACTCAAGACATGCTCAAGAGATTCAAGCTAAGTGATGTTAAGCCGACTTCCACTCCAATGCCCGTCAAATGCCAACTTGACATAGATCCCAATGGTAAAGCAGTGGATCAAAAGGTATATCACTCCATGATTGGCTCCTTGCTTTACCTTTGTGCATCTAGACCAGATATCATGTTGAGTGTGGGAATTTGTGCATGGTTTCAAGCTGCACCTAAGGAAAGCCACTTTGTGGCGGTCAAACGAATCTTTTGATATTTGGCTCATACCCCAAACTTTGGCTTATGGTACCCAAGAGGAGCAAACTTCTACCTTGTAGGCTATTCGGACTCCGATTGGGAGGGAGAAAAAGTGGATAGGAAGTTAACTTCCGGAGGCTGCCAATTCCCTAGTTGCTCTTTGGTGAGTTGGTCTTCTAAGAAACAAATTTGCATGTCTCTCTCGTCCATCTAAGCGGAGTATGTGGCTGCCGGTAGTTGTTGTGCACAACTTATATGGATGAGGCAAACTTTAAAGGATTACAGTGTCATTTGTGACAAAGTGCCTCTTTGGTGTGATAATGAGAGTGCCATAAAGATTTCTCTCAACCCGGTGCAACACTTCAAGACGAAGCATATTGAGATTCGGTATCACTTCATCCGGGATCATATTAGGCAAGGGGAGATCGAGTTCAACTATGTCAACACTCATGATAACCTTGTAGATATCTTCACGAAGCCTTTGGATGAAGCAAGATTTTGCGAGTTAAGGCACGAGCTAAATATCATTGATTCGAGTAATGTGACTTGACCCCTTGCACACCCCACCACACTCAACTTGTTATCTTGTTTAGGTGTAGGCATGGACATAGGGGGAGTGTTGTTCTCTCAATGAACTCTTCCTCCCCCCATTATGCATAAATTGATCAACTCTTTCACATTAGCCATTTTTGATGGCATTTGTGCTTCGAAGACACGTGTTGGTCATGGGCCCAAGGATAATTCTTCACGGTGCCATACCAATTAACTCAAACATAGGTGGCTCCGGCCATCGCCCTCTCTATGGAGAGGTTGTGTCTCGTGTTTGGTCCTTGTTGTCTTTTGCCTTTCTTTCTTCGAGCCGAGCTTGTGTTTAAGTTGCCTCATGTGTTAGCTCTTTGGTGTGTCTGTTCGCTTGAAGGTTGCTTTACAAAGGTTGTGGTTCTCTCTTGTTTGCGAAACTTGCATTTTCTTGGGTCTACGGTACTACCGTGGCTTGCCACGATACTACCCCAGGAGCTGTGCACGGTACTACCGCAACCAGCACGGCAATAATTTTTTCTACTGCTGGAGGAGCATTACTACCGCCCTGTGTGCGGTACTTCCGCCCGGGCAGTACTACCGCCGCGGTACTATCGCGCCGTCGCGAGCGAGTGGGGGTCAAGAGCGGGCATGGGAGTTCCAACTCCCCATACCCATTCAACTCCTTTTCCCCACATCGTCTCTCTCTCTCCTGCCCAAGAACGGCGCTGGAGGACCTCGCCGGATCTCCATCTCTGGCCACTCTCCTCGCATTCCGTCCGATGGGATCGTTCCCCACCTCGCCCTATTGCCATGGAACAAGGTTTCTCCCCAAATCCCTCTCTTTTTGCCCATCTTTTTGCTTCGTTGTTTTGTCTCTAGGTTTTGGGGAGATGCATGTTGTTCTTGAGATTTTAGGCCAAATCTTTGCAAGAATAGGTTGTAGGAGAGTAGTAATGCAGTAGAGATGCTATTTGGTATGTTGCTACTCGATAGTTTTGATCAACCATAGTACCGCTCCATTGTTGCAGCTGTACCTAGATCTGATTCATTTTCGGATCTGACCCCGAGCGGTACTACCGCACCTCCCGTAAGGTACTACCGCTCTGGCCGCTTTCGCCTCGTATGGTACTACCGCTCCTCCGGAGTGATACTACCGCGCGCGATGCAGAAGTAAAATTTTACTTCCGCTCTAGGCGCGGTACTACCGTGCCATCCCGGCGCGGTACTACCGCGGCTAGAGCAGCAGTAAAATTTTAGTTCCGCATCATGGTGCGGTACCACCGTTGACTTCAAACCTTATTCGTGGGCACTACCCAATGTTATTTCTACCTACTCCGTTTGTTTTTTGCGGTCTTTGCATTGATCCTTCTCGCTTCTCTTGCGTGTTCTTGTCTTGTGTGCCATAGGTGGTGGCTCCGGTTCCAATGTTCGTCGCTCGAACCCAACCCGCGATACAGGCTCCAAGCGTCTTCGCAATCAAGATGCTCCAGAGGGCTCCAATGCCCCACAATGCCATGTCAAGAAGACCGCCACCAAGACCAGGGAGCCATCAATGGGCATGGATGAGATGCCACTAGCTGAGTTTGTCACTCGTAGGAAGATCAACCCCTATGTGAATCCCCGCGCAAATTTCATGGGGAATGATTTGTTCTGGACCAAGCAGCAGTATCTCATCTTTCTGGATGTGATCAAGCCAAGAAGAACGTGTACGTGGACATGCACTGGATTGACATGGTTCATATGAGGAAAGATCAACACCGGGCATATTTTGGTGAGGCTTTGGACCTGGTGGAGCAATTTGGCATTGAGCACTTGCTTACTTTCCACCTAGACTTTGACCCTGAGATTGTGGCCCAGTTCTTTGCTTCGGTCCACTTCCACACTGATGAGGAACGGACCATGACATGGATGACCAATGGACAACGGATGACTGCTATATGGAAGGACTTCATGGATTTGCTATAGGTTCTTGATGAGGGGCTCAACAAGCCCGTTGGTGTTCGCCCTCATGCCAACCCCGAGTCAGCCAACAAGAATAAGTTTCAACCCTACTATGTTGAGAAGACGCTTCCCCGTGGCAAGAAGGCATAACTCATTCCTTGACATCATGCATCGGATCTTCCGCAACTCCCTCTTTCCGTGCATTGGTGACAAGGATAAGGTGCATGCCTATCTAGTGGATATGATGCTCATTTGTGAGGAGGCGCGTCGTGCTCAGACGCAACCACTTGATGTCTCACACATCATGTGGTGTGAGCTTCGGTTTGCGGTGTTCAACCGTAAGGTACCCATCTATGGACCTTACCTGTTTCTCTTGATCACGAGGACTTGGGAGAAGCTCTATCCTGATGATGAGTTTGTTGCCCCCGACTGGATTCATCATGAGCCCATCAAGCTCCGCATCAAGAGCCTGTGGGATAACACCACTACCCATGCTGAGGCAGCGGCTGCTCAGATGGATGTGGATGAGGATGAGATTGAGGAGGAGGAAGTGGATGAGGACAGCTCTGCCAGCTACCCGCCTTCATCTTCTGAGCCTTCTTGGGCTAAGAAGCTGAAGAACAAGATGAAGGCTCTGTTCTGCATGCAGGCCAAGGGACAGTACATGTCTCATGTTGGTCAGAAGGAGAGTCGCCGTCGGGACAGAGGATCTTGAGGACGTTTGGCGAGGATATATCAAGCGAGTCCAAGAAGCACATCACCCAGAGGCAGAATGGATGGTGAAGCAGGGCTATCCGTGGACTAAATCTGAGGAGGAGCCCATCCCCGCTGCCGAGTCCAATGAGGAGCGTGACGAGTGATCCCTTCAGCTTGGGCTACCACCTATGTCGTAGCTGTCCTCTCTGCCTTTTTGGTGTCTCGATGCCAAAGGGGGAGAGAGTGTAGGATTTGCGAGCCTTGTGTCGTGTTGTTTCGCTTTGTCGCTTTGCTTTCGGTTTGTTGAACCTCGTTTGCTTTGGTTTGGCTTGTGCTCATGTGTCTTATTTCCCTCTCATACGGTGTAAGACATATGCACTCTAGCGTATCTTATTGTCTTTCATGCTTAGTAGCCCATGAGCTTATGCTATCTTGTGCTAGTTACTTTATGCTCATAGTTATTATCTTGCCTCCTTGCTTAGTATTAGTCATTCTATTGCAAGATATGCCTCATTTATAAAATACAGGGAGAGTGTTGATCCTAGTATGTGTGTCGTGCAGTCCAAAGCACTTCTCTAGAGTGCACACATATAGGGGGAGCCCGTCTATATTTTATAAATGTTGGGTTTGCCTTTGTTTCATTTTATATCCCTATGTGCAAATCTCGTATTGTCATCAATCCACCAACAAGGGGGAGATTATAAGGGCATATTTATCCCTTAGTAGTTTTGGTGATTGATGACAATACTTTTGCGAACTAATCATGTGCATTGAGCATTTCAGGTATATCATGTCTAGGCACAAGATGATTTGGTGCCCCTCGAAGCCTATTGAAGATGACGTTTCTCTATGTTTCCTTTGGGTGGATTTGAGTCGTAGGATAGCCGTACTATTAAGAGGGGGTCCGCATTGGAAAGGTTTGGGTGGAATCATCATGTACACGTCTGTTCCTTTCTGCACCACCTTTCCTTTGGCTCTTTGGAGCATCCTCCGTTTCTCCGTGTCTCTACAAAATAAAGGACTTCTAGTGTTGCTGAACTGGGGCATGCGGTAGTACTGCTCTTCAGAGCAGTAGTACCACAGGGCCTTGCGGTAGTACCGGCCATGGGTGCGGTAGTACCGCAAGTGCTCACGGTAGTACCGCTCCTTGGGCGCGGTAGTACCGTGGGCTCAGGCCAGGCACAACAGCACGAGCGGAAGTAGGGGTAGATGTAATTTTTTACATCCGCGCCCTACGCGGTAGTACCGCTCCTGGCTTGCGGTAGTATCGTGTTGGATTTTTCATAGATCAAAACTCAGCAGAAGTTGCCACAGATGTATTTTTATATGTCCGTGCCTTCCCAGCCTAGACAAACTCTGCCTTGCGGTAGTACCGAAAGGGGGAGCGGTTCTACTGCGCCAACGGTTCTACCGCTCTCTGCCTCTTCGCAACATGGCTGGTCTAGCTCCTGCCGCGCCAGCGGTAGTACCGTAGGGTCACGTGGTAGTACCGCAGGCCCTTGCGGTAGTACCGCTCTTCGCAGGCTAAGTGAGTGGATAACGGTTGGATTTGTTCTATCACTATAAAAAAGGGAGTCTTCTTCTCCGAGTTGACCACCTCTTCCACCCATATGCTCCATTGTTGCTCTAAGCTCCATTTTTGCCCGTTCTCTCTCCCTAGCCAATCAAACTTGTTGATTTTCTAGGGATTGGTTGAGGAGGCCATGATCTATACTTCCACCAAGAGAAATTTGATTCCCCCACTAATCCCTTGTGGATCTTGTTACTCTTGGGGTGTTTGAGCACCCTAGATGGTTGAGGTCACCATGGAGCCATATTCCATTGTGGTGAAGCTTCATGGTGTTGTTGAGAGCCTCCAATTAAGTTGTGGAGATTGCCCCAACCTTGTTTGTAAAGGTTCGGTCGCCGCCTCCAAGGGAACCAATAGTGGAATCACGACATCTCGCATTATGTGAGGGCGTGAGGAGAATACGAGACATACTTCCCCTCAAAAGGAAGGAACTTCGGTAACACATCCTCGTCTTCACCGGCTCCACTCTTGGTTATCTCGTACCTCTACTTGTGCAAGCTTATATTGTGTTGCATCTCTTGCTTGCTTGTGTACTTGTTGTTGTTGCATCTTATAGGTTGCTCACCTAGTGGCACATCTAGACAACCTACTTTGATGCAAAGTTTAAATTGGTAAAGAAAAGCTAAAAAATGATAGTTGCCTATTCACCCCCCTCTTGTCAACTATATCAATCCTTTCACCCAGGATATTTGGTACCGGTTCAGTTGCTAAGATTAGTAACTCAAAAGAGGAGTTGCAAAATGAACAAAGACTAGTTAAGGGCGAGGTGACGATGTGTGTTGGAAGTAATTCCAAGGTTGATAAGATCACCATCGCACACTCCCCTACCTTCAGGATTTGTGTTGGACCTAAATAAATGTTATTTGGTGTTTGCGTTGAGCATGAATATGATTGGATCATGTTTGTTGCGATAGCGTTATTCATTTAAGTCAGAGAATAATTGTTATTCTATTTACATGAATAAAACCTTCTATGGTCATACACCCAATGTAAATGGTTCATTGAATCTCGATCGTAGTGATACACATATTCATAATATTGATGCCAAAAGATACAAAGTTGATAATGATAGTGCAACATATTTGTGGCACTACCGTTTAGGTCATATTGGTGTAAAACGCATGAAGAAACTCACTGCAGATGGGCTTTTGAAATCACTTGATTATGAATCATTTGATACTTGCGAACCGTGCCTCATTGGCAAGATGACTAAAACTCCATTCTCCGAAACAATGGAGCAAGCTAATGACTTATTGGAAATAATACATACAGATCTATGCAGTCTGATGAGTGTTGTGGCTCGCGGCGGGTATCGTTATTTTCTGACCTTCATAGATGATTTGAGCAGATATGGGTATATCTACTTAATGAAACACAACTCTGAAACATTTGAAAAGTTCAAAGAATTTCAGAGTGAAGTGGAGAATCATCGTAACAAGAAAATAAAGTTTCTATGATCTGATTGCAGAGGCGAATATTTGAGTTACGAGTTTGGTCTTCATTTAAAACAATGTGGAATAGTTTCACAACTCACGCCACCTGGAACACCACAGCGTAATGGTGTGTCCGAACATCGTAACCGTACTTTATTAGATATGGTGTGAACTATGATGTCTCTTACCGAGTTACCACTATCATTTTGGGGTTATGCATTAGAGACAGCTGCATTCACTTTAAATAGGGCACCATCTAAATCCGTTGAGATGACACCGTATGAACTGTGGTTTGGCAAAAAAAACTAAGATGTCGTTTTTTAAAGTTTGGGGTTGCGATGCTTATGTGAAAAAACTTCAGCCTGATAAGCTCGAACCCAAATCGGAGAAGTGCATCTTCATAGGATACCCAAAAGAAACGGTTGGGTACACCTTCTATTATAGATTTGAAGGCAAGATCTTTGTTGCTAAGAATGGATCCTTTCCAGAGAAGGAGTTTCTCTCGAAAGAAGTGAGTGGGAGGAAAGTAGAACTTGATCAGGTAATTGTACCTTCTCTCGAATTGAAAAGTAGCTCATCACAGAAAACCGTTCCAGTGATGCCTACACCAACTAGAGAGGAAGCTAATGATAATGATCATGAAACTTCATATCAAGTTACTACCGAACCTCGTAGGTCAACCAAAGCACGTTCCGCACCAGAGTGGTATGGTAATCCTGTTTTGGAAGTCATGTTACTAGACCATGACAAACCTACAAATTATGAAGAAGCGATGATGAGCCCAGATTTCAACAAATGTCTTGAGGCCATGAAATCTGAGATTGGATCCATGTATGAGAACAAAGTGTGGACTTTGGTTGACTTGCCTGATGATCAGCGAGCCATAGAGAATAAATGGATCTTCAAGAGGAATATGGACACTGATGGTAGTGTTACTATCTACAAAGCTCGACTTATCGCAAAAGGTTTTTGACAAGTTCAAGGTGTTGACTATGATGAGATTTTCTCACTCGTACGATGCTTAGGTCCATCCGAATCATGTTAGCAATTGCCGCATTTTATGAAATCTGGCAAATGGATGTCAAAGCTGCATTCCTTAATGGATTTATTAAAGAAGAGTTGTATATGATGCAACCAAAAGGTTTTGTCGATCCTAAAGGTGCTAACAAAGTGTGCAAACTCCAGCGATCCATCTATAGACTGGTGCAAACATCTCGGAGTTGGAATATACGCTTTGATATGGTGATCAAAGCATATGGTTTTATACAGACTTGAAGTGAAGCCTGTATTTACAAGAAAGTGAGTGGGAGCTTTGTAGCATTTCTAATATTATATGTGGATGGCATATTGTTGATTGGAAGTGATATAGAATTTCTAGGTAGCATAAAGGATATTTGAATAAGAATTTTCAATGAAAACCTCGATGAAGCTGCTTACATATTGAGCATCAAGATCTATAGGGATAGATCGAGACACTTAATAGGACTTCCATAAAGTTTTGAAGAAGTTCAAAATGGATTAATCAAAGAAAGGGTTCTTGCCTGTGTTACAAGGCGTCACTACAAAAAAAGAAACATCCGTGACATTTTGGGCCGAACCAATTTTTTTCCTGTCATGCTTATGACACTTCTATGACGATAATTGTGACAAAATCCGGTATCATCATAGATGTGGTGGGCTCCTACTTCTATGACAAAAAATCATGACAGAAAATGGGCTTTGCGTCCTGGGCGGGCCGGAGACACAGTTGCATGACATTCTTTGGGTCATCCATGACGGAAAGAACCGTGGTAGAATCGAGGGCGAGGAAAATATCAGGGAGTTCCCGGTTACGGTGTGTGGTCGGGGCCGAGCGATGCATGGAGGTTTGCGTGTTTCTCTCATACACGTACGCGCGTGTGTGCGAGGCATTGCGCTCTAACTGATCCCGAGCGAGGCATTGGGCTCTAACTGAACCCGAGCGATTGCACTAGCTATGTTACTGAACCCTGATCGATCCCTTGCTGTTAACTGAACCCGAGTGATTCCTTCGCTACTGCTGCTAACTGAAGCCGATCGATGCTGCCTCTTAATGAACAGTGAGCGTTGTTGTTGGGGGGGTGGATGAACAGTTCCCGGTGGGGGGTTGGATGATCAGGACCCCGTGGTAGTAGAGGTCGTTGCCGCTGGATGAACAAGACCCCGGTCGAGCCGGTTGGGGTGGATGAACATGACCCTGTGGAGGGCTGGATGAACAGGACCTCGTGGAGGGCTGGTTGAACAGTAGCCAGTGGAGGGCCAGATGAATAGTAGCCCATGGAGGGGTGGTTGAACAGGACCCCATGGAGAGGGCTAGTTGAACAGTAGCTGGTGGAGGATCAGTGGAGGCTGGATGAACATGATCCCGTGGATGAACAGTGGCTAGTGAAGGCAGGAGGGGAGACTCCATGGATGAACAATCACAGGTGGAGGCTGGAGGAGGTCGACGGTGGATGAACAGTAGCCCGTTGAGGTAGTCGACGGTGGAGATGAACAATATCCCGTGGAGTCCCGTTTTGCGGTACGCCATGTTGGGGATAGTATTTCAAACAATTTCCTACGATCACGCAAGATCTATCTAGGAGATGCATAGCAACAAGAGGGGAGAGTGTGTCTACGTACCCACGTAGACCGAAAGCGTAAGCGTTTAGTAACGCTGTTGATGTAGTCCAACGTCTTTGCGATACAACCGATCCAAGTATCGAACGTACGGCACCTCCGCGTTCAGCACACGTTCAGCTCGATGACGTCCCTCGATCTCTTGATCCAGTTGAGGAAGAGGGAGAGTTCCGCCAGCATGACGGCGTGGCGACGGTGATGATGAAGTTACCGGTGCAGGGCTTCGCCTACGCACTACGACGATATGACCGAGGTTGTAACTGTGGAGGGGGGCACCGCACACGGCTAAGAGAAGACTTGGTGTGCCTTTGGGGTGCCCCCTGCCCACGTATATAAAGGAGGGAGGGAGAGAGACTGCCCCCCTAGGGGCGCGCCAAGGGTATGGAGTCCTACTAGGACTTCCAAGTCCTAGTAGGAATCCCTTTCCTTTTCGGAGTAGGAGAGAAGGAAAGAGGGAAAGAGAGAGGGAACAGGAAAAGGCAAGGGGGGCACCGCCCCCTTCCCCTAGTCCAATTCGGACCCATGGGGGGGGGGGCGCCACCTCCCCTTGGTCTGCCTCCTATTTTCCCGTATGGCCCAATAAGGCCCATTACTTCTCCCGGTGAATTCCCGTAACTCCCCGGTACTCCGAAAAATACCCGAATTACTCGGAACCTTTCCAATGTTCAAATATAGCCTTCAAATATATCGATCTTTACCTCTCAACCATTTCAAGACTCCTCGTCATGTCCGTGATCTCATCCGGGACTATGAACAAACTTCGGTCATCAAATCACATAACTCATAAAATAAATCGTCATCAAACGTTAAGCGTGCGGACCCTACGGGTTCAAGAACTATGTAGACATGACCGAGACACATCTCCGGTCAATAACCAATAGCGGAACCTGGATGCTCATATTGGCTCCTACATATTATATGAAGATCTTTATCGGTCAAACCACATAAGAACATACGTTGTTCCCTTTGTCATCAGTATGTTACTTGCCCGAGATTCGATCGTCGGTATCATCATACCTAGTTCAATCTCGTTACCGGCAAGTCTCTTTACTCGTTCTGTAATACACATCTCGTGGCTAACTCATTAGACACATTGCTTGCAAGGCTCATAGTGATGTGCATTACCGAGAGGGCCTAGAGATACCTCTCCGATACACGGAGTGACAAATTCTAATCTCGATCTATGCCAACCCAACAAACACCTTCGGATACACCTGTAGAGCATCTTTATAATCACCCAGTTACGTTTGTGACATTTGATAGCACACAAAGTGTTCCTACGGTATTCGGGAGTTGCATAATCTCATAGTCAGAGGAATATGTACAAGTCATGAAGAAAGCAATAGCAATAAAACTTAACGATCATTATGCTAAGCTAACGGATGGGTCTTGTCCATCACATCATTCTCTAATGATGTGATCCCGTTCATCAAATGACAACACATGTCTATGGTTAGGAAACTTAACCATCTTTGATTAACGAGCTAGTCAAGTAGAGGCATACCAGGGACACTCTGTTTGTCTATGTATTCACACATGTACTAAGTTTCCGGTTAATACAATTCTAGCATGACTAATAAACATTTATCATGATACAAGGAAATATAAATAACAACTTTATTATTGCCTCTAGGGCATATTTCCTTTAGTCTCCCACTTGCACTAGTGTCAATAATCTAGTTCACATCGTCATGTGATTTAACACCAATAGTTCACATCTTTATGTGATTAGTTCACATCTCTATGTGACTAATACCCAAAGGGTTTTACTAGAGTCAATAATCTAGTTCATATCGCTATGTGACTAACACCCAAATAGTGATCATGTTTTGCTTGTGAGAGAAGTTTAGTCAACAGGTCTGCCACATTCAGAGCCGTATGTATTTTGCAAATATTCTATGTCTACAATGCTCTGCATGGACCTACTCTAGCTAATCGCTCCCACTTTCAATATGTATCCAAATTTAGACTTAGAGTCATCCTGATCAGTGTCAAACTTGTATCGACGTAACCCTTTACGACGAACTTTTTGTCACCTCCATAACCGAGAAACATGTCCTTATTCCACTAAGGATAATTTTGACCGCCGTCTAGTGATCCACTCCTGGATCACTATTGTACCCTGTTGCCAAACTCATGGTGAGGTACACAATAGGTCTGGTACACAACATAGCATACTTTATAGAACCTATGACTGAGGCATAGGGAATGACTTTTCATTCTCTTTCTATTTTCTGTCCTGGTCGGGTTTTGAGTCTTTACTCAACTTCACACCCTACAACTCAGGCAAGAACTCCTTCTTTGACTGGTCCATTTTGAACTCCAAAATCTTATCAAGGTATGTACTCATCGAAAGTCTTATCAAGTGTCTTGATCTATATTTATAGATCTTGATGCCCAATATGTAAGTAGCTTCACTGAGGTCTTTCATTGAAAAAATTCTTATTCAAGTATCCTTTTATGCTATCCATAAATTATGTGTTATTTCCAATCAACAATATGTCATCCACATATAATATCAGAAATGCTACATAGCTCCCACTCACTTTCTTGTAAATATAGGCTTCTCGAAAAGTCTGTATAAAACCATATGCTTTGATCAAACTATCAAAGCGTACATTCCAACCCCGAGATGCTTGCACCAGTCCATAAATGGATCACTGGAGCTTACACACTTTGTTAGCACCTTTCGGATTGACAAAACCTTATGGTTGCATCATACACAACTCTTCTTTAAGAAATCCATTAAAGAATGCGGTTTTGACATCCATTTGCCAAATTTCATAAAATGCGGCAATTGCTAACATGATTCGGACAGACTTTAAGCATAGATACGAGTGAGAAACTCTCATCGTAGTCAACACCTTGAACTTGTCGAAAACCTTTTGCGACAATTCGAGCTTTGTAGATAGTACCACTACTATCAGTGTCCTTCTTCCTCTTGAAGATCCATTTAATCCCAATGGCTCGCCGATCATCGGGCAAGTAAATCAAAGTTCATACTTTGTTCTCATACATGGATCCCATCTCAGATTTCATGGCCTCAAGCCATTTCGCGGAATCTGGGCTCATCATCGCTTCCTCATAGTTCGTAGGTTCGTCATGGTCAAGTATCATGACTTCTAGAACAGGATTACCATACCACTCTGGTGTAGATCTTACTCTGGTTGACCTACGAGGTTTAGTAGTAACTTGATCCAAAGTTTCATGATCATCATCATTAGCTTCCTCACTAATTTGTGTAGGAATCACTGGAACTGATTTCTGTGATGAACTACTTTCCAATAAGGGAGCAGGTACAATTACCTCATCAAGTTCTACTTTCCTCCCACTCACTTCTTTCGAGAGAAACTCCTTCTCTAGAAAGGATCCATTCTTAGCAACAAAGATCTTGCCTTCAGATCTGTGATAGAAGGTGTACCCAATAGTTTCTTTTGGGTATCCTATGAAGACGCACTTCTTCGATTTTGGTTCGAGCTTATCAGACTGAATCTTTTTCACATAAGCATCACAACCTCAAACTTTAAGAAACGACATCTTAGGTTTCTTTCTTAAACCATAGTTCATACGGTGTCGGCTCAACGGATTTAGATGGTGCCCTATTTAACATGAATGCAGTTGTCTCTAATGCATAACCCCAAAACGATAGTGGTAAATCAGTAAGAGACATCATAGATCGCATCATATCTAATAAAGTACGATTATGACATTCGGACACACCATTACGCTGTGGTGTTCCAGGTGGCATGAGTTGTGAAACTATTCCACATTGTTTTAAATGAAGCCAAACTTGTAACTCAAATATTTGCCTCCACAATCACATCGTAGAAACTTTTTTTTTCTTGTTATGATGATTCTCAACTTCACTCTGAATTTCTTTGAACTTTTGAAATGTTTCAGACTTGTGTTTCATTAAGTAGATATACCCATATCTGCTCAAATCATTTGTGAAGGTCAGAAAATAATGATACCCGCTGCGAGCCTCAACACTCATCGGGCTGCATACATTAGTATGTATTATATCCAATAAGTCAGTGGCTCGCTCCATTGTTCTAGAGAACGGAGTCTTAGTCATCTTGCCCATGAGGCATGGTTCACAAGCATCAAGTGATTGATAATCAAGTGATTCCAAAAGTCCATCCGCATGGAGTTTCTTCATGCGCTTTACACCAATATGACCTAAACGGCAGTGCCACAAGTATGTTGCACTATCATTATCAACTTTGCATCTTTTGGCATCAATAGTATGCATATGTGCATCACTATGGTCGAGATTCAATAAACCATTTATATTAAGTGTATGACCATAGAAGGTTTTATTCATGTAAACAGAACAACAATTATTCTTTGACTTACATGAATAACCGTATTGCAATAAACATGATCGAATGATATTCATGCTTAACGCAAAACACCAGATAACATTTATTTTAGGTTCAATACTAATCCCGAAGGTAAGGGGAGTGTGCGATGGTGATCTTATCAACCTTGAATCACTTCCAACACACATCATCACCTGGCCCTCAACTAGTCTCTGTTCATTTTGTAACTCCCGTTTCGATTTACTACTCTTAGCAACTGAACCAATATCAAATACCGAGGGGTTGCTATAGACACTAGTAAAGTACACATCAATAACATGTATATCAAATATACCTTTGTTCACTTTTCCATCCTTCTTATCCGCCAAGTATCTGGGCAGTTCCACTTCCAATGGCCATTTCCTTTGAAGTAGAAGCACTCAGTTTTAGGCTTGGGTCTAGCTTTGGGCTTCTTCTCGAGAGTGACAACTTGCTTGTCGTTCTTCTTGAAGTTCCCTTTCTTTCGCTTTCCCTTTTTTCTTTAAACTAGTGGTCTTGCTAACCATCAAGACTTGATGCTCTTTCTTGATTTATACCTTCGCCGATTTCAACATCGCGAAGAGCTTGGGAATCATTTTGTTATCCCTTGCATATTATAGTTCATCACAAAGTTCTAGTAACTTGGTGATAGTGACTAGAGAACTCTGTCAATCACTATCTTATCTGGAAGATTAACTCCCACTTGATTCAAGTGATTTTAGTACCCAGACATTCTGAGCACATGCTCACTAGCTAAGCTACTCTCTTCCATGTTGTAGGCAAAGTACTTGTCAGAGGTCTCATACCTTTCAACATGGGCATGAGACAGAAATAATAATTTCATCACTTGGAACATCTTATATGCTCCATGGCGTTAAAACATTTTTGAAGTCCCGGTTCTAAGCCGTAAAGCATGGCACGCTGAACTATCAAGTAGTCATCATACCGAGCTTGCCAAACGTTCATAACATCTGCATCTGCTCCTGTAATAGGGTCGTCACCTAGTGGTGTGATAACCCACAAGTATAGGGGATCGCAATAGTTTTCGAGGGTAGAGTATTCAACCCAAATTTATTGATTCGACACAAGGGGAGCCAAAGAATATTCTCAAGTATTAACAGTTGAGTTGTCAATTCAACCACACCTAAAAGACTTAATATCTGTAGCAAAGTATTTAGTAGAAAAGTAGTATGGAGGTAACGGTAACGGTGGAAAAAGTAACAGTAGCAATTTTATAGCAATTGTAACAGTGGCAACGGAAAAGTAACTAATAAAAGATCAATATGTGAAAAGCTCGTAGGCAATGTATCAATGAGGGATAATTATGTCGGATGTGATTCCTCATGAAACAGTTATAAGATATGGTGACACAGAACTTGCTCCAGTTTATCAATGTAATGTAGGCATGTATTCCAAATATAGTCATATGTGTTTATGGAAAAGAACTTGCATGACATCTTTTGTCCTACCCTCCCGTGGTAGCGGGGTCCTATTGGAAACTAAGGGATATTAAGGCCTCCTTTTAATAGAGTACCAGACCAAAGCATTAACACTTAGTGAATACATGAACTCCTCAAACTACGGTCATCACCGGGAGTGGTCCCGATTATTATCACTTCGGGGTTACCGGATCATAACACATAGTAGGTGACTATTGACTTGCAAAATAGGATCAAGAACTCACATATATTCATGAAAACATAATAGGTTCAGATCTGAAATCATGACACTCGGTCCCTAGTGACAAGCATTAAGCATAGCAAAGTCATAGCAACATCAATCTTAGAACATAATGGATACTAGGGTCAAACCCTAACAAAACTAACTCGATTACATGATAAATCTCATCCAACCCATCACCATCCAGCAAGCCTATGATGGAATTACTCACGCACGACGGTGAGCATCATGAAATTGGTGATAGAGGAAGGTTGATGATGACGATGGCAATAGATTCCCCTCTCCGGAGTCCCGAACGGACTCCAGATCAGCCCTCCTGATGAAGATTAGGGCTTGGCGGCGGCTCTGTATCGTAAAACACGATGAATCCTTCTCTATGATTTTTTTCTCCCCGAACATGAATATATAGAGTTGGAGTTGACGTCGGTGGAGCCTCGGGGGCCCACGAGGTAGGGGGCACGCCCTAGGGGGGGTGCCCTGCACCCTCGTGGACAGGGTGTGTGATACGTCTCCAACGTATCTATAATTTTCGATTGCTCCATGCAATATTATCTACTGTTTTGGATGTTTATGGGCTTTATTATACACTTTTATATCATTTTTTGGGACTAACCAATAACCCAGAGCCCAGTGCCAGTTTCTGTTTTTACCTTGTTTTAGGGTTTTGAAGAAAACGAAAATCAAATGGAGTCCAATTGACTTGAAACTTCACGGAACCCATTTTTGGAAGGAAAGAAGCCCAGAAGACTTGAAGTGCATGTGAGGGAAGCTTCAAGGAGGCCACGAGGTAGGGGGGCACGCCCACCCCCCTGGGCGCGCCCTCCACCCTCGTGGGCCCCTCGTGGCCCTCCTGACGTACTTCTTCCGCCTATATATCTCCATATACCCTAAAAACACCAGTGAGCACAATAGATCGGGAGTTCCGCTGCCAGAAGCCTCCGTAGCCACCGAAAACCAATCTAGACCCGTTCCAGCACCCTGTCGGAGGGGGAAATCCCTCTCCGGTGGCCATCTTCATCATCCCGGTGCTCTCCATGACGAGCAGGGAGTAGTTCTCCCTCGGGGCTGAGGGTATGTACCAGTAGCTATGTGTTTGATCTCTCTCTCTCTCTCGTGTTCTTGAGGTGACACGATCTTGATGTATCGCGAGCTTTGCTATTATATTTGGATCCTATGATGTTTCTTCCCCCCTCTACTCTCTTGTAATGGATTGAGTTTCCCTTTGAAGTTATCTTATCAGATTGAGTCTTTAAAGATTTGAGAACACTTGATGTATGTCTTGTCGTGCGTATCTGTGGTGACAATGGGATATCACGTGATTCACTTGATGTATGTTTTGGTGATCAACTTGCGGGTTCCGCCCATGAACCTATGCATAGGGTTGGCACATGTTTTCGTCGTGATTCTCCGGTAGAAACTTTGGGGCACTCTTTGAGGTCCTATGTGTTGGTTGAATAGATGAATCTGAGATTGTGTGACGCATATCGTATAATCATACCCACAGATACTTGAGGTGACATTGGAGTATCTAGGTGACATTAGGGTTTTGGTTGATTTGTGTCTTAAGGTGTTATTCTAGTACGAACTATAGGGCTGTTTGTGACACTTATAGGAATAGCCCAACGGATTGATTGGAAAGAATAACTTTGAGGTGGTTTAGTACCCTACCATAATCTCTTCGTTTGTTCTCCGCTATTAGTGACTTTGGAGTGACTCTTTGTTGCATGTTGAGGGATCGTTATGTGGTCCAATTATGTTATTATTGTTGATGGAACTTGCACTAGCGAAAGTATGAACCCTATGCCTTATTTCCTAGCATTGCAATACCGTTTACGCTCACTTTTACCATTAGTTACCTTGCTGTTTTTATAATTTCAGATTACAAATACCATTATCTACTATCCATATACCACTTGTATCACCATCTCTTCGCCGAACTAGTGCACCTATACAATTTACCATTGTCTTGGGTGTGTTGGGGACACAAGAGACTCTTTGTTATTTGGTTGCAGGGTTGCTTGAGAGAGACCATCTTCATCCTACGCCTCCTACGGATTGATTAAACTTAGGTCATCCACTTGAGGGAAATTTGCTACTGTCCTACAAACCTCTGCACTTGGAGGCCCAACAATGTCTACAAGAAGAAGGTTGTGTAGTAGACATCAAGCTCTTTTCTGGCGCCGTTGCCTGGGAGGTGAGTGCTTGAAGGTATATATTTATATCTTGCAATCGAGTCTTTTAGTTTCTTGTTTTATCACTAGTTTAGTTTATAAAAGAAAACTACAAAAAAATATGGAATTGAGTTTGCCTCATACGCTTCATCTTTTTAATATCTTTCGTGAGTATGATGGAAAGGAAGATTGTGCCAAAGTGTTAGAAGAAGAATGCATTAAAATGTTTGGCACTAAATATTTGAATGATGAGCATGATTGCAATGTTGTTAGTATGAATTCCTTGAATATCCATGATGCTAATGATATGCAAAGCCACAAGCTTGGGGAAGCTATGTTTGATGAAGATGATATTTTTTGTCCCCCAAGCTTTGATTAGCAAATTTATTATTATGAAAGCATGCCTCCTATATATGATGATTATAATGACGAAAGTGGATTTGGAGAGGTCATGACTTTATTTTGTGATAAATCCACTATTCCGGAAGAGGTTCCAATTGATTATGAGAACAAAGTTGCTATCTATGATGATTATTGTGATGACTTGTATGCTATAAAGAATAATGATATCCATGAAACTTGTCTTCATGATTTTAGTTTTCAATTGGATTATGCCTCACATGATAATTTTGTTGAGTTTGCTCCCACTATTCCGATTGAGAAGAATTTTGCTTATGTGGAGAGTAGTAAATTTTCTATGCTTATGCATCATGAAAATAATGCTTTAGGTGCTGGTTATATTGTTAAATTCATTCATGATGCTACTGAAAATTATTATGAGGGAGGAATATATGCTTGTAGGAATTGCAATAATGTCAAGTTTCCTCTCTATGTGCTTACAATTTTGAAGTTATGCTTGTTTTACCTTCCTATGCAAGTTGATTATTATTCCCATAAGTTTTTGCTCACAAAATCCCAATGCATAGGAATTGGGTTAGACTTAAATGTTCTAGTCATATTCTTCATGATGCTCTCTTTATGTTACAATTCTTATCCTTTATGTGAGCATCGTTGAAATCATCATGCCTAGCCAGGGGCGTCAAATGATAGCGCTTGTTGGGAGGCAACCCAATTTTATTTTTGTTCCTTGCTTTTTGTTCCTGTTTAGTAATATATAATTCATCTAGCCTATGTTTAGATGTGGTTTTATGCTTTTAATTAGTGTTTGTGCCAAGTAGAACCTTTGGGAAGACTTGGGGAAAGTCTTGTTGATCATGCTGTAAAAAACAGAAACTTTAGCGCTCAAGAGAATAGCTGCCATTTTTATTTGGAGAGTGATATTTAGGTAATTATTTTTGAAGATGATTAATAGATAAATTCCTCAGGTACAGCAATTTATTTGAGAATTTTATGAGTTCCAGAAGTATAAGTTTGATCCAGATTACTACAGACTGTTCTGTTTTTGACATATTCTGTTTTTCATGTGTTGTTTACTTATTTTGATGAATCTATGGCTAGTAAAAGAGTTTATAAACCATAGAGAAGTTGTAATACAGTAGGTTTAACACCAATATGAATTAATAATGAGTTCATTACAGTACCTTGAAGTGGTGATTTATTTTCTTATACTAACGGAGCTTACGAGTTTTCTGTTAAGTTTTGTGTTGTGAAGTTTTCAAGTTTTGGGTAAGGATTCAATGGACTATGGAATGAGGAGTGGAAAGAGCCTAAGCTTGGGGATTCCCAAGGCACCCCAAGGTAATATGCAAGGACAACCAAAAGCCTAAGCTTGGGGATGCCCCGGAAGGCATCCCCTCTTTCGTGTTCGTTCATCGGTAACTTTACTTGGAGCTATATTTTTATTCGCCACATGATATGTGTTTTGCTTGGAGCGTCATTTTATTTTATTTAGTTTTGATTGCTGTTTGAATAAAATACCAAGATCTGAAATTATTAAATGTTAGAGAATCTTCACATAGTTGCATAATTATCCGACCACTCATCGATCTTCACTTAAATCTTTCGGAGTAGTTTGCCATTTGCTCTAGTGCTTCACTTATATCTTTTAGAGCATGGTGGTAGTTTTATTTTGAAGAAATAGATGAACTCTCATGCTTCACTTAGATTATTTTGAGAGTCTTAAATAGCATGGTAATTTACTTAAAATCCTAATATGCTAGGTATTCAAGAATAATAAAATTCTCTTATGAGTGTGTTGAATACTATGAGAAGTTTGATACTTGATAATTGTTTTGAGATTTGGAGATGGTAATATTAGAGTCATGCTAGTGAGTAGTTGTGAATTTGATAAATACTTGTGTCGAAGTTTGTGATTCCCATAGCATGCACGTATGGTGAACCGTTATGTGATGAAGTCGGAGCATGATTTATTCATTGATTGTCTTCCTTATGAGTGGCGGTCGGGGACGAGCAATGGTCTTTTCCTACCAATCTATCCCCTTAGGAGCATGCACGTAGTACTTTGTTTCGATAACTAATAGATTTTTGCAATAAGTATGTGAGTTCTTTATGACTAATGTTGAGTCCATGGATTATACGCACTCTCACCCACCATTGCTAGCCTCTCTAATACCGCGCAACTTTCGCCGGTACCATAAACCCACCATTTACCTTCCTCAAAACAGCCACCATACCTACCTATTATGGCATTTCCATAGCCATTCCGAGATATATTGCCATGTAACTTTCCAGCGCTCTGTTATTATGACACGCTCCATCATTGTCATATTGCTATGCATGATCATGTAGTTGACATTGTATTTGTGGCAAAGCCACCGTTCATAATTCTTTCATACATGTCACTCATGAGGCATTGCACATCCCGGTACACCGCCGGAGGCATTCATATAGAGTCATATTTTGTTCTAAGTATCGAGTTGTAATTCTTGAGTTGTAAGTAAATAAAAGTGTGATGATCATCATTATTAGAGCATTGTCCAAGTGAGGAAAGGATGATGGAGACTATGATTCCCCCACAAGTCGGGAGGAGACTCCGGACGAAAAAAAGAGAGGCCAAAGAAGCCAATAAAAAAAATAAAAAAGAGGCCATAAAAAAGGGAGAAAAGGCCCAAATAAAAAAATGAGAGAAAAAGAGAGAAGGGGCAATGCTACTATCCTTTTACCACACTTGTGCTTCAAAGTAGCACCATGATCTTCATGATAGAGAGTCTCCTATGTTGTCACTTTCATATACTAGTGGGAATCTTTCATTATAGAACTTGGCTTGTATATTCCAATGATGGGCTTCCTCAAAATGCCCTAGGTCCTCATGAGCAAGCGAGTTGGATGCACACCCACTAGTTTCTTTTGTTGAGCTTTCATACATTTATAGCTCTAGTGCATCCGTTGCATGGCAATCCCTACTCACTCACATTGATATCTATTGATGGGCATCTCCATAGCCCATTGATATGCCTAGTTGATGTGAGATTATCTTGTCCTTTTTGTCTTCTCCACAACCACCATTCTATTCCACCTATAGTGCTATGTCCAGGGCTCACGCTCATGTATTGCGTGAAGATTGAAAAAGTTTGAGAACATCAAAAGTATGAAACAATTGCTTGGCTTGTTATCGGGGTTGTGCATGATTTAAATATTTTGTGTGGTGAACATGGAGCATAGCCATACTATATGATTTTGTAGGGATAACTTTCTTTGGCCATGTTATTTTGAAGAGACATACTTGCTTATTTAGTATGCTTGAAGTATTATTATTTCTATGTCAATATGAACTTTTGCTTGAATCTTATGGATCTGAATATTCATACCACAATTAAGAAGAATTACATTGAAATTATGCCAAGTAGCACTCCGCATCAAAAATTCTTTTTTATCATTTACCTACTCGAGGAGGAGCAGGAATTAAGCTTGGGGATGCTTGATACGTCTCCAACGTATCTATAATTTTTGATTGCTCCATGCTATATTATCTACTGTTTTGGATGTTTATGGGCTTTATTGTACACTTTTATATCATTTTTTGGGACTAACCTATTAACCCAGAGCCTAGTGCCAGTTTCTGTTTTTACCTTGTTTTAGGGTTTCAAAGAAAAGGAAAATCAAATGGAGTCCAATTGACCTGAAACTTCACGGAACCCATTTTTGGAAGGAAAGAAGCCCAGAAGACTTGAAGTGCACGTAAGGGAAGCTTCAAGGAGGCCACGAGGTAGGGGGGCGCGCCCACCCCCTGGGCGCGCCCTCCACCCTCGTGGCCCTCCTGACGTACTTCTTCCGCCTATATATCTCCATATACCCTAAAAACACCAGTGAGCACAATAGATCGGGAGTTCCGCCGTCAGAAGCCTCCGTAGCCACCAAAAACCAATCTAGACCCGTTCCGGCACCCTGCCGGAGGGGGCAATCCCTCTCCGGTGGCCATCTTCATCATCCCGGTGCTCTCCATGACGAGCAGGGAGTAGTTCTCCCTCGGGGCTGAGGGTATGTACCAGTAGCTATGTGTTTGATCTCTCTCTCTCTCTCATGTTCTTGAGGTGACACGATCTTGATGTATCGCAAGCTTTGCTATTATATTTGGATCCTATGATGTTTCTTCCCCCCTCTACTCTCTTGTAATGGATTGAGTTTCCCCTTTGAAGTTATCTTATCGGATTGAGTCTTTAAAGATTTGAGAACACTTGATGTATGTCTTGTCGTGCGTATCTGTGGTGACAATGGGATATCACGTGATTCACTTGATGTATGTTTTGGTGATTAACTTGCGGGTTCCGCCCATGAACCTATGCATAGGGTTTGGCACATGTTTTCGTCGTGATTCTCCGGTAGAAACTTTGGGGCACTCTTTGAGGTCCTATGTGTTGGTTGAATAGATGAATCTGAGATTGTGTGACGCATATCATATAATCATACCCACGGATACTTGAGGTGACATTGGAGTATCTAGGTGACATTAGGGTTTTGGTTGATTTGTGTCTTAAGGTGTTATTCTAGTACGAACTCTAGGGCTGTTTGTGACACTTATAGGAATAGCCCAACAGATTGATTGGAAAGAATAACTTTGAGGTGGTTTTGTACCCTACCATAATCTCTTCGTTTGTTCTCCGCTATTAGTTACTTTGGAGTGACTCTTTGTTGCATGTTGAGGGATAGTTATGTGATCCAATTATGTTATTATTGTTGATGGAACTTGCACTAGCGAAAGTATGAACCCTAGGCCTTATTTCCTAGCATTGCAATACCGTTTACGCTCACTTTTACCATTAGTTACCTTGCTGTTTATATAATTTCAGATTACAAATACTATTATCTACTATCCATATACCACTTGTATCACCATCTCTTCGCTGAACTAGTGCACCTATACAATTTACCATTGTATTGGGTGTGTTGGGGACACAAGAGACTCTTTGTTATTTGGTTGTAGGGTTGCTTGAGAGAGACCATCTTCATCCTACGCCTCCTACGGATTGATAAACCTTAGGTCATCCACTTGAGGGAAATTTGCTACTGTCCTACAAACCTCTGCACTTGGAGGCCCAACAACATCTACAAGAAGAAGGTTGTGTAGTAGACATCAGTGTGGGCCCCCTTACGCTGATTCTTTCGCCAGTATTTTTTTAAAATTCCAAAACGTGTCTTCGTGAATTTTTAGGTCATTCCGAGAACTTTTATTTCTGCACAAAAATAACACCATGGCAATTCTGCTGAAAATAGCGTCAGTCCGGGTTAGTTCCATTCAAATCATGCAAGTTAGAGTCCAAAAGAAGGGCAAAAGTGTTTGGAAAAGTAGATACGTTGGAGACGTATCAACTCCCCCAAGCTTAAACCTTTGCTTGTCCTCAAGCAATTCAGTTGACAAACTGAAAGTGACAAAGCAAAACTTTTACAAACTCTGTTTGATCTTGTTGTTGCAAATATGTAAAGCCAACATTCAAGTTTTCAGCAAAGATTATGAACTAACCATATTCACAATAACATTTAGGTCTCATGTTTACTCATGTCAATGGCATAATCAACTAGCGAGCAATAATAGTAAATCTCGGATGACAACACTTTCTCAAAACAATCATAATATGATATAACAAGATGGTATCTCGCTAGCCCGTTCTGAGACCGCAAAACATAAATGCAGAGCACCCCTGAAGATCAAGGACTGACTAGACATTGTAATTCATGGTAAAAGAGATCCAGTCACAATCATACTCAATGTAAATTAATAGCAATGCATGCAAATGACAGCGGTGCTCTCCAACTGGTGCTTTTTAATAAGAGGATGGTGACTCAATGTAAAAGTAAATAGATAGGCCCTTCACAGAGGGAAGCAGGGATTTGCAGAGGTGCCAGAGCTCAAGTTTTGAAACAGAGATAAATAATATTTTGAGTGGTATACTTTCATTGTCAACATATGTAACACCCACGATGCGGCTATATCTCCCATGTGTCGGAGCACGACTTAGAGGCATAACCGCATAGTAGGCATGCCGCAAGAGGGGTAATCTTTACACATCCCATGTACTTAATAAGATAGAGATACAGAGTTGGCTTACAATTGCCACTTCACACAACACATAAATATAGCATTACATCATCCAGATACAATCAAGGTCCGACTACGGAACCAAACTAAAGACAACCCCAAATGCATAAGATCCCTGATCGCCCCGACTGGGCTCCACTACTGATCAACTTGAAAATGAATTAACACAATGAACACGATCTTCATCGAGCTCCTCCTTGAGATCGATTGCGTCACCTGCACGGTAGCATCGACACCTGCAAACTGGATTTGGAAGTAAACTGTGAGTCACAGGGACTCAGCAATCTCACACCCTCGCGATCAAGACTATTTAAGCTTATGGGTCAGGAAAAGGTATGAGGTGGAGCTGTAGCAAGCACTAGCATATATGGTGGCTAACTTACGCAAATGAGAGTGAGAAGAGAAGGCAAAGCACGGTCGTGAACTAGAAGTGATCAAAAAGTGATCCTGAAACTACTTACGTTCAAGCATAACTCCAACACCGTGTTTACTTCCCGTACCCCGCCGAGAAGAGACCATCACAGCTACACACGCGGTTGATGCATTTTTAATTAAGTTAAGTGTCAAATTTTCTACCACCGGATATTAACAAATTCCCATCTGCCCATAACCGCGGACACGGCTTTCAAAAGTTCAAATCCCTGCAGGGGTGTCCCAACTTAGCCCATCACAAGCTCTCACGGTCAACGAAGGATATTCCTTCTCCCAGGACGACCCGATCAGACTCGGAATCCCGGTTACAAGATATTTCGACAATGGTAAAACAAGACCAGCAAAGCCACCCGATGTGCCAACAAATCCTGATAGGAGTTGCACGTACCTTGTTCTCAGGGCAACACCGGATGAGACTAGCTATGAGTAAAACCAACCCTCAAGTTTCCCGGAGGTGGCCCCGCAGGCAGCTCAGTTCAGACCAACACTTAGAGAAGCACTGGCCCGGGGGGGGGGGTTGAAATAAAGATGACCCTTGGGTTGGCCGACCCAAGGGAAGGGTAATAGGTTGTTAGGCAAATATAAAACCAAGGTTGGGCCTTGCTGGAGGAGTTTTATTCAAGGCGAACTATCAAGGGGTTCCCATTATAACCCAACCGCGTAAGGAATGCAAACTCAAGGAACATAACACCGGTATGATGGAAACTAGGGCGGCAAGAGTGGAACAAAACACCAGGCATAAGGCCGAGCCTTCCACCCTTTACCAAGTATATAGATGCATTAAAGTAAATAAGAGATATCATGATATCCCAACAATATGCATGTTCCAACAAGGAACAAACTTCATCTTCACCTGCAACTAGCAACGCTATAAGAGGGGCTGAGCAAAGCGGTAACATAGCCAAACAATGGTTTGCTAGGAAAGGTGGGTTAGAGGCTTGACATGGCAATATGGGAGGCATGAGATAGCAAGTGGTAGGTATCGCGGCATAGCAATAGAGCGAGCAACTAGCAAGCAAAGATAGAAGTGATTTCGAGGGTATGGTCATCTTGCCTGAGATCCTGCAAGGAAGAAGAACGAGTCCATGAAGAAGACAAACGGACGTAGTCGAACGGATGCTCACAAACGCGACATTATCGGAACCAACCCGAAGAAGCAACACCGGAAAGAAGCAAACAACATGGTAAACAACCACCACATCAACATGGCATGATGCACAATCAAGTATGATGCATGTCCGGTTTAAAGAAGCATGGCATGGCAAAGTGCACAAGCAATTCTACAAATTAAGTGGAGCTCAATATGCAACGAGTTGCATATTGACGAAACACCACAAGTTATTTAGTTCGATCTCGTTTATGTAAACAACAATATTAAATGTTGATTAACATGGCAAGAGGTGAAGCAAATGAAAACTACCTATCTAGGCAAGTTTAAATGAGTCTGGAACAACAAATAACAAGTCCAGAAACTCCTCATGTGCATATTTTAGGTTTGGTACTGTTCTACCCTAAACACAATTTTAGGGTTGTTAAACATGCAAAGTAAAGCTACCATGATAAACTATGCATTTTTCTACCCCATTTACATATAAAGTTTGTTAGGTTTGGAGCTACGGTTATTAAGTTATGAAGTAAATCATTTTAACATGGCATTAGGCAAAATAAACACAAACAACATATTAAACATTTTAAACATAAATGAAAATTGGATATTATGAAACTAGATGAAATTCCAGTCATTTCTCATATATAAAGCATTTTAAACCGATGCACCGTTAGTGAGTTATTAAATGCATGAATGATGAGGGGTTTTCTGCAAATAAGTAAATCCTGGATAAATAGACAAATTCCTCCATAACAGAAAAAAACAAGGCAGGCCAAAACTGAACCGGCTGGGCTGCGCACCACGGGCCGAGGCCCAGGACAGTGGAGGGTTGAGGAGCGGCTGGGCCCTGACAAAGAAGTAGGCTGGGCCTATTGCTGGACTCGGGATCTGGCTGGAGAGACATGGAAGGAGCGGGTCCGTGGCGCGGTCAACGCGAGGATCAGGGGCGCTGGCTACGTGCATCTTCCCCTGCTTGAACGAAGAAGAACCGCGCCACGCATACTTAAGCGCTGGGAAGGACTCGCCCTCGAGCAGCGCCGGGGAAGTAAACGCAGCAGCATCGACGGCTGCAGGACTTGGCGCGGCGATGGGGATCCGGCAGATCCAGTCGAGGACTTGGGCGGCGGATCTGGCGACGCAGTCAACAGGCATGGCACTGCTCGTCCTTCTCTGGAGCAGGGACGAGGCGGCCATGGCAAGCGGGCGTCGGGAGGCTCGGGCGAGGCTACGACGCAAGGACTTCAGGGCTCCGACGGAAGAGGCGTAGGGGCTTGCGGCTCGGCGCTCCGGCACGAAGACGGACTGGGCGTGGGCGCTCCTCCTGGTGGTCCTTGACGGTGGCGATAGGGCACTATTGCTCTGCCAGCTTGATCGCCGGCAGAGCGACAGACGAGGGCGGGAATGCAGGGACCTCGCTGAATCTTGTGGAGACGGCGACGAACGGAGCAGGGCGGCGGAGGAGCAACTCCGGCCGGATCCGATCCATGGCGGCAGCGCGGGCGAAGCTGTGGTGGCATCCATGGCATTGGCGCCGAGCTCCTGGAGAAAAAGGGAGGCAGAGATGCTGAGAGGAGAAGCAAAGAGCCAGAGGAAGGAAGGGAAGGGACATCGTTATGCTGAACTATGGCAGGGAACGGTGGCCTCCGATGACATGACGGCCAAACAAGGACGGCGAGGTTCGGGCATGAGCTTGTAGTAGGGGCAGGCCGCGGAGGCCTCGGGCGGCTGCGGGGGCTCGGGCTCCTCGATCTCGAACGGGCAGGAAGGCAGAGGAGGGTTGGATCAATGGGAGGTCTCGGGTTGGTGGGGAGAGATCGAGAGGATTCTCTCGGATCGAGGGTTTGAAGCTGGTAGGTGGGGATGGATCCCGAGGGGAAATGACTGGCGGCGGCTCAAAGGGACAAACTCCCTAGAAGTTAGGGTTTGACCTAAATTAGACTAGGGAGTCTATATATATATAGGGAAAGAGGGGAGCTTCGATCATCTGATTGAAATCCGACGGTCGAGAAAAAATAGGTTAGAAAATCCAATTAAGAAAACGGAGATGTTTTGTAGATGTTTGGGGATGATCCGGACCCAACGGTCACGACTGCTCGAGTCGGGTCCGGGACAATTTTTGGACGCGCGCGAGGGGTTGATGCACTGTGCAAAGTGGGGTTTTCGGACCTGGCGGTTGGCAGTGGGCTGTGTAGACAGTCTCGAGCTGAGAGAAGAGAAGAGACAGAGGCCTGACGACTGTTTTCGGAGACCGAAAATGTTCGACGATTTGACCGACTATATTGTCGCTATAGTTATCCGTTGGGGCGTCGAACGGACTCCGAATGCGATGAAACTTGGCAGGCAGCCTACCGGCAACATAACAACACCACACGCCAACTTTCAACCCGTACCGAGAACATTTTCCGGCCACTTATAAAATAATATTTCAGATGTGCCACGGGTGCGTGCAAGTGTGTCTGGGCTCAGAACGGACAACGGACGGAACTGGGGGAAACCCAGACGGATGCAAGTTTTGAAAACATGATGATGCAATGCACATATGACATGGCAAGAAGCAACACGCAAGCGAATGACATGGCAACAACAACGAATAACTGGAAGACACGTGGCGCATCGGTCTCGGGGCATCACAACACTCCACCACTACGAGAGGATCTCGTCCCGAGATCTAGAATGGCACCGGAGAGAAACGGAAGAGGAAGAGGAGAGGTAAAACTAAGTTGCTTCTTTGACAGATAAGTGAAACCAAAGAACCTTGAGAGGTTGAACAACTAGAAAGAAAGAATACAACAGAGATGAACAAAGTTGAAAGCACTCCGTTAGAAAAGAGGAACAAGGAACATTACTAGAACCTTGTAGGTTGAAGACATAAGAAAAAGGGTTGCAATGGACAAGAAGTAAATGCAAGCACTCTGGTAGAAACGAGATGTATAGGGAACGATAAGGATCAATTATGACTTCACTTCGGTTGGAAATGGAAGGCAAAGAATATGAACTTGAAAAGATTAGAGGATACTTGATGAGATCAACAACACACTGCCTCCAGAGCTATTGAAAGAACGGCACAAGGGGTAAGAACGATTTCAGACAGCACTCCGGTTGAGAAGGGAGGTAAATCTTCAAAAGACGAGAGAACTTGAAAAGAGGGCACGACACTCTGGTAAAATGGATAAGCACGAAAAGAACATGATCTTTGACAAAACGAGGTGATGGGTGAATATAGTAACAATACAATGCCTCCGGAATGAATGTAAGAATGGAATCAAAAGAACGGAGGAGAAAACCACATCTTCTACCTCAAATGAGCTTGAAAAAGCATATTTAGGAGAAGGGGCGAACGGAGTTGTTGGAAAACCCACAACGAAAAGAGTAAACTTGTTGTGGGCTTATGGAAATCATCTCGAAATTTGAGGTGAAATTCTGCCACTACGGAAACAAAGGATTGGATTGATAACAACAAGGAGACGAGAAACTTATTCCACCGGGAGAATAAATGAAGAACTTGGGTCATTCATGAGCACCATCAATAGCAACAATCCTTAGGGAAAGCTTTAGGTGAAATATAACCCAAGATAACTCCAACGAAGGGATTGATGGTTTGAAAAGATGTCTTACGCGAAGAGAAAATGATGGATTTAGATATGTCACTCTTGAAACTTGTGAATCATGAAACACGAAGGGAAATTATCAACAAGGACATAACACCACCTCAAACGATAAGGTAGAAACAATTGCACTTCGGGCTGCAAGATGAAAAATACTTGAAGCATAGCTTGGCGGACCATCGCTTCGAGAGAAATATTGATGAACAATTGAAGAATGAAAGGGATCCTTAATGAGCCACCATGTAACCTCCATGAAGAACTCCGGTTAGAAATGATAAGATAAAAGAATAGAAGGTTTGAGGCGAACAAGATTGAAGTCTTGCAATGATTTAGATGGAGCTTTGCGACGAGATAAAGCGGAAAACTTGAAACTCCGGAAAAGAAATATGAATAACTAGAAACCGAGAATTTGATGAGCCTCCGGAATAAGGAATTAATCACTTGGATGAAACAAGAATAAGAATTACATTATGCTTATCCTTCATCAATTAAATTGATGACAAGCAACGGATTTGGCATACTACTTATTCTCATAGAAAGGATTAAGAGAGATACATCACAAACTTGGGAAGGTCTTCAACGAACCACTGGTAGGATTGAAATAACGAATAAATTGATATGATAACAAAGGATGAGAAATCTTGAACGAACCACCGTAAGAATTGAAAATGAACGAAGTAAAGATAAAGAAACACCTGGGATAATTTGAAAATGAACAAAGATATATGAGAGAGTTTAGATATAAGAGAACGAAGAGATCATGAACTAATTAGAGGAGATTTGATCGATGCACCGATAAGATTTTTAGAATGAGAGCTGAAAGCTGGAATGAAAATTCTGAGATGATGGGCTCCGGAGAATCAAACTGAAAAGACTCCTGAAATGCTCCGGATGGGTGAAAAGAATTTCTCACGATCGAAAACAATTAAGAGAGGATGGCATCAAGCTAGAGCCACGAATCTTTGGAAGAACGGGTATGGATTTAAGAGGAACTCCTCTTTGGTCTTCAAAATCCGAGAATGACGACGAGAAACACCACCAAGAATTGTTGAGATACTCCGGGATGAATATTAGAAAGGTTGAACTGACGATGAAAAGAATTTGAAAGATCTTGGACAAAGACATATGAGTGATGATAATTCATTCTTACGACAAACTTTGAGATGAATTTGAGAATAACTTTGGGAAAAGAAGAGTCAGGTAAGATCCTGGGAAAAGACCTGTGGGTTAGGGCCCACTCAAGAGAAACACCATTGGAATGATTTTGAATAGAGATTGCACCAGTTGAATTAAATGGCTTGAATAAGGTAAGACCTCGAAATAGCTTGAAAGGATTATGAATAGAAACTTAAATCTTCTGGAATATCTTCAGCACTCAAGATAAACATGAATAGCAAGAGGTGGATGATTAAGAAGTGCACTAGCATGAGAAAACATTTAAAACGGGGAAATGAGTATGATTAACAAATATTGAATAGTATCCACCGGAGAAGAAAGAGAACAAAGAATGATAAACTTGAAGCTCTGTTAGTATCTTCCTGATAATCCCCGGATAAGAATATTGACGGAAAAGAATGGAGAGACTTCACATCAATAAGAGGGATACTTGATTAAGAAGTCTGAATCCTTGAAGAAAAAGGGTGGGAGGGCGGGAAAAACAGAGGCAACTTGAGGACAGATGAAACGAACACCATTGAGAAGACTTGAGTTGATCTTGCGGATGTTGAAAAGATCGGGTCCACTTAAAGAGAAAGACATCGGTTGAAAAGGATTTACATGACAATCCCGATTATCATGAAAGATTAGTACTCACATAGAAATATGAGAACACCGCTTAGGAAAGGTATGGAATCAACACTTGACATTGAAGCAACTCGAAAACCACAACTCAAAACAAAACAAAGGATTGGCTTGCAGAATAAGCCGGAAACAAACATATGATAGAGATTTCGTCCAAAGTTTTCGTGGTGGGGCCCACACGGGCTCGATCGTACAACACCGTCATGTACAAGGCAGTGCACATGACATACGAAGCGTCCCCGAGTCAGCATAGCCAAGGACTCTTTAAGACACAACGAGACCACTGTAAAACCAACTGTGGATAGGCGGACCACTAGACGTCAAACCCCAATCTCATATCATGCATCTGTCGGAAAGATATCCTAAGAGCTACTTTAATTCCCACTTATAAACTCCTGAAACTATCTGGTTATGCAATCAGGTGTTGGGGATACAAGGGAAGCATAATATCTCACCCAAAACTAGCAAATCCTACATCTAGCTGTATCCATCCTTCAACGCATAACCAAGAAACCTTCGGAAATCATTTACCTCAACCTTCAAAAAGCATCCTTTATACGAGTTATGGCAATACTCCCGAACTCCCACCCCAGTACTGGGTGGCATTGAGGTTATCTCACCAACAACTGCATAAAAGAGATTTTCGATGTCGGCGAAACTCAGGTATTCCAGAACTGCAACGATAAAATTGTGACGACAACACCTCGGAGCTCAACTCCCCGGGACACTGCCACAACCCCTAAATGTCAGGAGGCACCAAGAACAATGTTCTCATCACAAAACCATCGGAACGATTCCAAGATACCCGCGTGATCCTAATTTTTTTGTGAAATTTGAGAAGAGAAGAGTCAAAACTCTACGTCAGGAAGCCCCACCAGAGCGACGAAGGGACCGAGGAGTAAAAAGAATCCTACTCTCCGATATATAATCCTATAAGACTCAAAACATTTTTCTAGACCCAACAACGCGAGCGATTCAATCAAGCAGGGGGGCTCCTAAGTCGGGGAAGGCTCTGATTACCAACTTGTAACACCCACGATGCGGCTATATCTCCCACGTGTCGGAGCACGAGTTAGAGGCATAACCGCATAGTAGGCATGCCACAAGAGGGGTAATCTTTACACATCCCATGTACTGAATAAGATAGAGATACAGAGTTGGCTTACAATTGCCACTTCACACAACACATAAATATAGCATTACATCATCCACATACAATCAAGGTCCGACTACGGAACCAAAATAAAGACAACCCCAAATGCATAAGATCCTCGATCGCCCCGACTGGGCTCCACTACCGATCAACTGGAAAATGAATCAACACAACGAACACGATCTTCATCGAGCTCCTCCTTGAGCTCGGTTGCGTTACCTGCACGGTAACATCGACGCCTGCAAATTGGTTTTGGAAGTAAACTATGAGTCATGGGGACTCAGCAATCTCACACCCTCACGATCAAGACTATTTAAGCTTATGGGCCGGGAAAAGGTATGAGGTGGAGCTGTAGCAAGCACTAGCATATATGGTGGCTAACTTACGCAACTGAGAGCGAGAAGAGAAGGCAAAGCACGGTCGTGAACTAGAAGTGATCAAAAAGTGATCCTGAAACTACTTACGTTCAAGCATAACTCCAACACCATGTTCACTTCCCAGACCCCGCCGAGAAGAGACCATCACGGCTACACACGCGGTTGATGCATTTTTAATTAAGTTAAGTGTAAAATTTTCTACAACCGTACATTAACAAATTCCCATCTGCCCATAACCGCGGGCACGACTTTCGAAAGTTCAAATCCCTGCAGGGGTGCCCAACTTAGCCCATCACAAGCTCTCATGACCAACGAAGGATATTCCTTCTCCCAGGACGACCCGATCAGACTCGAAATCCCGGTTACAAGACATTTCGACAATGGTAAAACAAGACTAGCAAAGCCACTCGATGTGCCGACAAATCCCGATAGGAGTTGCTTGTACCTCGTTCTCAGGGCAACACCGGATGAGACTAGCTACGAGTAAAACCAACCCTCAAGTTTCCCCGAGATGGCCCCGCAGGCAGCTCAGTTCGGACCAACACTTAGAGAAGCACTGGCCCGGGGGGGGGGGAGGGGCGGGTTTAAAATAAAGATGACCCTTGGGTTGGCCGACCCAAGGGAAGGGTAATAGGTTGTTAGGCAAATGTAAAACCAAGGTTAGGCCTTGCTGGAGGAGTTTTATTCAAGGCGAACTATCAAGGGGTTCCCATTATAACCCAACCGCGTAAGGAATGCAAACTCAAGGAACATAACACCGGTATGATGGAAACTAGGGCGGCAAGAGTGGAACAAAACACCAGGCATAAGGCCGAGCCTTCCACCCTTTACCAAGTATATAGATGCATTAAAGTAAATAAGAGATATCGTGATATCCCAACAATATCCATGTTCCAACAAGGAACAAACTTCATCTTCACCTGCAACTAGCAACGCTATAAGAGGGGCTGAGCAAAGCGATAACATAGCCAAACAACGGTTTGCTAGGAAAGGTGGGTTAGAGGCTTGACATGGCAATATGGGAGGCATGACATAGCAAGTGGTAGGTATCGCGACATAGCAATAGAGCGAGCAACTAGCAAGCAAAGATAGAAGTGATTTCGAGGATATGGTCATATTGCCTGAGATCCCGCAAGGAAGAAGAACGAGTCCATGAAGAAGACAAACGGACGTAGTCGAACGGATCCTTACAAACACGACATTATCGGAACCAACCCGAAGAAGCAACAACGAAAAGAAGCAAACAACATGGTAAACAACCACCACATAAACATGGCATGACGCACAATTAAGTATGATGCATGTCCGGTTTAAAGAAGCATGGCATGGCAAAGTGCACAAGCAATTCTACAAATTAAGTGGAGCTCAATATGCAACGAGTTGCATATTGATGAAACACCACAAGTTATTTAGTTCGATATCATTTATGTACCCAACAATATTAAATGTTGATTAACATGGCAAGAGGTGAAGAACATGAAAACTACCTATCTAGGCAAGTTTAAATGAGTCCGGAATAACAAACAACAAGTCCGGAAACTCCTAATGTGCATATTTTAGGTTTGGTACTGTTCTGCCCTAAACACAATTTTAGGGTTGTTAAACATGCAAAGTAAAGCCACCATGATAAACTATGCATTTTTCTACCCCATTTACATATAAAGTTTGTTAGGTTTGGAGCTACGGTTATTAAGTTATGAAGTAAATCATTTTAACATGGCATTAGGCAAAATAATACAAACAACATATTAAACATTTTAAACATAAATGAAAATTGGATATTATAAAACTAGATGAAATTCTAGTCATTTCTCATACATAAAGCATTTTAAACCGATGCACCGTTAGTGAGTTATTAAATGCATGAATGATGAGGGGTTCTCTACAAATAAGTAAATCCTGGATAAATAGACAAATTCCTCAATAACAGAAAAAACAAGGCAGGCCAAAACTAAACCGGCTGGGCTGCGCACCACGGTTTGAGGCCTAGGACGATGGAGGGTTGAGGAGCGGCTGGGCCCTGACAAAGAAGCAGGCTGGGCCTGTTGCTGGACTCGGGATCTGGCTGGAGAGACATGGAAGGAGCGGGTCCGTGGCGCGGTCAACGCGAGGATCAGGGGCGCTAGCTGCGTGTGTCTTCCCCTGCTTGAACGAAGCAGAACCGCGCCACGCAGACTTGAGCGCTGGGCAGGACTCGCTCTCGAGCAGCGCCGGGGAAGTAAACGCAGCGGCATCGGCGGCATCAGGACTTGGCGCGGCGATGGGGATCCGGCGGATCCAGTCGAGGACGTGGGCGGCGGATTTGGCGACACAGTCAACAGGCACGGCGCTGCTCGTCCTTCTCTGGAGCAGGGACGAGGCGGCCATGGTAGGCGGGCGCCGGGAGGCTCGGGCAAGGCCACGACGGAAGGACTTCAGGGCTCCGGCGGAAGAGGCGCAGGGGCTTGCGGCTCGGCGCTCCGGCACGAAGACTGGACTGGGCGCGGGCACTCCTCCTGGTGGTCCTTGACGGTGGCGACAGGGCGTTATTGCTCCGGCAGCTTGGTCGCCGGGAGAGCGACGGACGAGGGCGGGAACGCATGGACCTCGCTGGATCTTACGGAGACGGCGACGAACGGAGCAGGGCGGCGGAGGAGCAACTCCGGCCGGATCCAATCCATGGCGGCAGCGCGGGCGAAGCTCCTAGTGGTGGCATCCATGGCGTTGGCGCCGAGCTCCTGGAGAAAAAGGGAGGCAGAGATGCTGAGAGGAGAAGCAAGGAGCCAGAGGAAGGAAGGGAAGGGACGTCGTTATGCTCAACTGTGGCAGGGAACGGTGGCCTCCGACGACACGACGGCCAAACGAGGACGGCGAGGTTCGGGCATGAGCTTGCAGTAGGGGCAGGCCGCGGAGGCCTCGGGTGGCTGCGGGGGCTCGGGCTCCTCGATCCAGAACGGGCAGGAAGGCAGAGGAGGGTTGGATCGATGGGAGGTCTCGGGTTGGTGGGGAGAGATCGAGAGGATTCTCTCGGATCGGGGGTTTGAAGCTGGTAGGTGGGGATGGACCCCGAGGGGAAATGATAGGCGGCGGCTCGAAGGGACAAACTCCCTAGAAGTTAGGGTTTGACCTAAATTAGACTAGGGAGTCTATATGATATATATATAGGAAAAGAGGGGAGCTTTGATCATCTGATTGAAATCCGACGATCGAGAAAAAATAAGTTAGAAAATCCAATTAAGAAAACGGAGATGTTTTGTAAATGTTTGGGGATGATCCGGACCCAACGGTCATGACTGCTCGGGTCGGGTCTGGGACAATTTTCGGACGCGCGCGAGGGGTCGATGCACTGTGAAAAGAGGGGTTTTCGAACCTGGCGGTTGGTAGTGGGCCGTGTAGACGGTCTCGAGCTGAGAGAAGAGAAGAGAGGGAGACCCGACGACTGTTTTCGGAGACCGAAAACGTCCGACGATTGATCGACTATATTGTCGCTATAGTTATCTGTTGGGGCGTCGAACAAACTCCGAATGGGATGAAACTTGGCAGGCGGCCTACCGGCAACAAAACAGCACCGTACGCCAACTTTCAACCTATACCGAGAACATTTTCCGGCCACTTATAAAATAATATTTCGGACGTGCCGCGGGCGCGTGCAAGTGTGTGTGGGCTCAGAACGGACAACACACGGAACTGGGGGAAACCCGGACGGATGCAAGTTTTGAAAACATGATGATGCAATGCACATGATGACATGGCAAGAAGCAACACACAAGCAAATGACATGGCAACAACAACGAATAACTGAAAGACACCTGGCGCATCAGTCTCGGGGCGTCACAACATAACAACCAAGAGATCTCGATATCTTCCATGCTACACACATTATAGGCAGTTCCCAAATAGAATGGTAAAGTTTATACTCCCCCACCACAAACAAACATCAATCCATGGCTTGTCCAAAACAATGGGTGCCTCCAACTAATAACAATCCTGGGGGAGTTTTGTTTGTAATCATTTTGATTTGAGCATGGGTCTGGGCATCCCGGTTACCAGCCATTTTCTCGTGAATGATGAGCGGAGTCCACTCATCTTGAGAATAACCCACCTAGCATGGAATATATAGACAACCCTAGTTGATACATGAGCTATTCGAGCATACAAAACAGAATTTCATTTGAAGGTTTAGAGTTTGGCACATATAAATTTACTTGGAACGACAGGTAAATACCGCATATAGGAAGGTATGGTGGACTCATGTGGAATAACTTTGGGGTTTATGGAAGTGGATGCACAAGCAGTATTCCCGCTTAGTACAAGTGAAGGCTAGAAAGAGACTGGGAAGCGACCAACTAGAGAGCGACAACAGTCATGAACATGCATTAAGATTAATCAACAATGAGTGCAAGCATGAGTAGGATATAAATCACCATGAACATTAGTATCATGGAGGCTATGTTGATTTTGTTTCAACTACATGCATGAACATGTGCCAAGTCAAGCCACTCGAATCGTTCAAAGGAGGATACCACCCTATCATACCACATCACAACCATTTTAATAGCATGTTGGCACGAAAGGTAAACCAGTATAAACTCCTAGCTAATTAAGCATGGCATGGGTAACTATAATCTCTAATTGTCATTGCAAACATGTTCCATTCATAATAGGCTGTTGTAACGCCTCGGATACAACTTTCCATATTTGTACTCCGACTCTTGCCTTTTCCGGAGATGCGATATGAGATTCCCTTCGTGGTTGGGTTTTGTCTTCGTTTTGCATTTTGTCCATGCCATGCATTTCATATCATGTCATCATGTGCATCACATTTGCATTCATGTTCGTCTCATGCATCCGAGCATTTTCCCCGTTGTCCATTTTGCAATCCAACACTCCTACGTCCTCCGGCGCCCCCGTTTGTCTCTTTTCATGAGCGGGTGTTAAACTTTCTCGGAATGGATCGAGATTTGCCAAGCGGCCTTGGTGCACCACCGGTAGACCGCCTGTAAAGTTTCGTGCCATTTGGAGTCCGTTTGATACTCCAACGGTTAACCGGGGAACCGTAAAGGCCTCGTGTGTGTTGCATCCCAACACCCCTCCAAGTCAGCCCACAAACCCATCCAAACCCCCTCCATCCTCTCGGTCGTTCGATCATGATCGCGTGGCCGAAAACCGCTATCCATTTGGACACTCCAAACTCCTCCTACCTATAAATATGTCCTCCCTATCCAAAAATTCACGGATGAACCCTAGGCTAGTCTCTCCTCGCTCCGCCGGACATTTTTTCCTCCGCCGTCGGACATGTCCGCCGCCGCCTTCGCCCAACCAGGAGATGCCACGTCAGCACCGCCGCCTCCCTCCTCCAATCGCGCGCCGCCACCTCAGCCTCCACCGTCCCGCGCCTACCGCGGCCCGCCAGGCCCGCGTCCGGCCCCCGCGGGCCCA
>NC_041384.1:428192506-428251970 GCF_002162155.2 Triticum dicoccoides | reverse complement strand
GCTCCGCGCTCGTTCGCCGGCGCCCCGCCACCCTTCACCGGTGCAGCCTCGCTACACCTCCCGCCGCAAGCCCGCATCACCCGGCCGGCCATCGCCCGCCTCGCCGCCTCCGCCGGTCCATCGCTTGCCATCGCCGCTCCGTCACCGCCCGATGAGCGCCGCCCTACTCCAGCCATCTCCCCGACCTACTCCTGCCACCGTTGCCTTGTCTCCGGCGAGATCCGGCTCTGCATTGAAAACCGTGCAAACCCTAGATCCGTTCTCGGAGTGGTAATTTTTTCTCTAAGTCCTCAGTTCCATACATTTTAGGCTCTGTTCATCATGCCATAACTTCTCATCTGTAGCTCCGTTTTGTGCATATAGTATGTCGAAATGTTCGTCATGATGTGCTCTTAATTTTGTTCCATTGTGACCTGCTTGTTTGAGTCCATGTTGATGCCCAAATTGTTGATGCAAGAGTGCTATAAAATGTTAGGTGTTGATTCTTATCAGATTATGAGCATTTGTCATTTTTGCTACAATTGTTGTGTGATGCATATGGACTTGAGCTCTACATATGTTTTGGGCTATGCCATGCCATCATTACAGGGGTGTATGCCATGTATTTTCGTGATCAATGTGGTGACTAGCACAAGCATGCTAAGTAGCTCTCGTGATATTGCTGATTTCAGGGACTTAGAATTTCACTAAGTCATTGCTCTGCTGTTATTTTTATGCCATGTATCCATGTTGCTACAGAGTGATCCATGCTTCTTTTGAGTATCTTCAGTAAGGATAATTTTTACATATGGTTGTGCTCTATCCATCCATGCCCCTGTTTGCAATTATGGAGTGCCCTAGCATGACTCAAGCTTGCTCTACGTTTGCTATAAAATGTTCCTGGCAGATTGTTTACGTGTTAATCAATTTTGCCAAGATTGTTGTAGTTGATCCATGCATGTTATGAGCTTGTTCTTGCTTTGGTTAGCTTCATGAACATGTCTTATTGCTGGTAGTATGCTTAGCTTTTCATGCAATGCCTTGTGGTGAGTGAATCGAGCTCGCAAAGATGCCTTCATAATTCTGTTTATGCCATGTCCAGTTTTCTGCTAAGTCTGAATCTGTTATCGAAACTTGCTATGTTTACATGGGTGCCATCATATCTTATGATCCTTTTTGGCTTATGGTCAGTAAGGGACTTTTGTTATATGCTTTGAGTAGATTCATGTCATGCCTTGTATTGCTATGTTATGTTCCTGTAACATGTTGTTATCGTGCTCTAAACATGTCTTCCTGATGTTAATTCCTGGCATGGTGTTATTTTCACCAAGTCTGTGAAGCTGATATCTTTTGCACTTTTGCCATGCTTGTTTGAACCTGCTCTTGTGTGATTTAGTTGTAGCTCAGTGTTCATCTTTTGTCAAGCATCTTGAGTAGATCACTGCCATGTGCTTTGTTGCTATGTTGGAGTGCAGTAGTTTAGTTTCTTGTTGCATTCTAGATGGCATCGTGCTGTTAATCGCAGGATTGTGCCATTCTTGTTTTGCTCGCCATTTGCAAACCGTGCATCCGATTCCGGTGATCTTTATATCAATTTCGACCGAAATCAACTCATCTTTCCAGCGGAACACTTGGATTGCCAAGTTGATGCCTTGATCAATCTTTTCCTTCCGGAGCATGCATATGCATTGCATATCGCATCTCACATATCATGCCATGTTTTGCATCATGTTGCTTACGCATAGCACCGTGGTTGATTGTTGTTTCCTTTGCTTGTGTTCTTGCTTTGGGTAGAGCCGGGAGACGATTACGTGATCGAGGAACCCATTGAGTAGGCTTACGAGGATCAAGCTTTTGTCAACTCTAAGAACTTTGTAGGCAAGATGACCATACCCTCGAAATCACTTCTATCTTTGCTTGCTAGTTGTTCGCTCTATTGCTATGTCGCGATAACTACCACTTGCTATATCATGCCTCCCATATTGCCATGACAAGCCTCTAACCCACCTTTCCTAGCAAACTATTGTTTGGCTATGTTACCGCTTTGCTCAGCCCCTCTTATAGCGTTGTTGGCTGCAGGTGAAGATGGAGTTTCTTCCTTGTTGCAACATGGATATTTGTTGGGATACCATTGTTATATCTTGTTTACATTAATGCATCTATACACTTGGTAAAGGGTGGAAGGCTCGGCCTTATGCCTGGTGTTTTGTTCCACTCTTCCCGCCCTAGTTTCCGTCATACCGGTGTTATGTTCCTTGATTTTGTGTTCCTTACGTGGTTGGGTTATAATGGGAACCCCTTGACAGTTCGCTTTGGATAAAACTCCTCCAGCAAGGCCCAACCTTGGTTTTACCATTTGCCACCTAAGCCTTTTTCCCTTGGGTTCTGCAGACTGAAGGGTCATCTTTATTTTAAACCCCCGGGCCAGTGCTTCTCTAAGTGTTGGTCCAAACTGGGTGATGTCCGGCGCCCCCTGGGCAACCAGGGTTTATGCCAACCCGACGTCTTGCCCATCCGGTGTGCCCTGAGAACGAGATACATGCGACTCCTATCGGGATTTGTCAGCACATCGGGTGGCTTTGCTGATCTTGTTTTACCATTGTCGAAATGTCTTCTAACCGGGATTCCGAGTCTGATCGGGTCTTCCTGGGAGAAGGAATATCCCTCGTTGACCGTGAGAGCTTGTGATGGGCTAAGTTGGGACACCCTTGCAGGGTTTTGAACTTTCGAAAGTCGTGCCCGCGGTTATGGGCAGATGAGAATTTGTTAATATCCGGTTGTAGAAAACCTGACACTCAATTTAATTTCAAATGAATCAACCGCGTGTGTAGCCGTGATGGTCTCTTCTCGGCGGGGTCCGGGAAGTGAACACGGTTTTGGAGTTATGTTTGAACATAAGTAGTTTCAGTATCACTTCTTGGTCACTTCTAGTTCACGACCGTGCTTTGTTTCTCTTCTCGCTCTCATTTGCATAAGTTAGCCACCATATATGCTAGTGCTTACTGCAGCTCCACCTCACTACCTTTTCCTACCCATAAGCTTAAATAGTCTTGATTGCGAGGGTGTGAGATTGCTGAGTCCCCGTGACTCACAGATACTTCCAAAAACAGATGCAGGTGCCGATGATGCCAGTGCAGGGGACGCGACCGAACTCAAGTGGGAGTTCGATGAGGATTCGGGACGTTACTATGTGTCTTTTCCGGATGATCAGTAGAGGAGCCCAGTTGGGGCGATCGGGGATCTAGCATTTGGGGTTGTATTTTATTTATGTTGGTTCCGTAGTCGGACCTTGATTGTATTCTGGATGATGTAATGCTATATTTATGTATTGTGTGAAGTGGCGATTATAAGCCAACTCTTTATCCCTCTCTTATTCGGTACATGGGATGTGTAAAGATTACCCCTCTTGCGACATGCCTACTATGTGGTTATGCCTCTAAGTCGTGCTCCGACACGTGGGAGATATAGCCGCATCACGGGTTTTACAGCTGAATCAGGAATGATGAACTAATCATGTTTACAAAAACAAAGACAAGTCGAGTTCATACCATCTTCTCTCATCACATTCAGTCCATCATATATCGTCATTATTGCCTTTCACTTGCACGACCGAATGGTGTGGATAATAATAATAATGCACATGCATTGGACTAAGCTGGAATCTGCAAGCATTTAATACAAGGAAGAAGATAAGGTAACACGGGCTCTTAGTTAAATCAACAATAATGCATATGAGAGCCACTCAACATTTTCATCATGGTCTTCTCCTCTCGACCCCCAAAGAACAAGAAAAGAAATAAAACTATTTACACGGGAAAGCTCCCAACAAGCAAAAGAAGAACGAGAAATCTTTTTGGGTTTTCTTTTAATTACTACTACTGCAAGCATGGAAAATAAACTAGATACAACTAATATTTTTGGTCTTTGTCAAGGTTTTTCAAGCACACAAGAATAATGCTAGAAAAGAAAATGAACTAGCATGGATAGTACAATGAAAAAGTATGAGCACCGACAACTAGAATGAGTGTGTGAACATGAATGTAATGTCGGTGAGAAATACGTACTCCCCCAAGCTTAGGCTTTTGGCCTAAGTTGGACTATGGCCACTGCTGGCCTGGTGGGTATCCAAAGTTGTAGCTGGGGTCGTACTGAGATGCAACAGCTACTGCTTGAAGAGCTGCAACTTGGAGGCGAGCTGCCTCTGTCCTCCTCTCGTGCTCGTTTGCCTCCTCCCTGGTTATAACATATCTCCTTTGTACCTGAAAGTTAAAGAAAGTAGGAGCAGGGAGGGCAACATGTACAGTGCGCTGTCTGTCGAAGATGAATCGGTACTGGAGGAACTGTTCGTTCCTCTCAAGAAATTGATGGCGAACCATAGCATTATAATCTAGATAAGCAAGAGGTAGCTCTATATAATTTCCATGTATAGGCACATTAAGATAATTAGCTACACAAGTTGCATAAATTCCACCAAACAAATCTCCACTTATACCGTTATGATGCAACCTTCGTGCAACAATGGCCCCCAACTTATATTGTTTATCACCTAATACCGCACTTTTGAGGACACTTAGATCTGGAACGCACATGTGACAAGCCTCATCTTTACCGTTAATGCATCTACGAATGAAGAGAGCAAAATAATGTATCGAAGGGAAATGAATGCTCCCTATGGTAGCTTGTGTGATTTCCCTAGATTCCCCCATAGTGATACTAGCAAGAAAGTCTTTATATTCAGATTTGCGAGGTTCACTAACATTGCCCCAGTGTGGGAGTTTACAAGCAGTATTAAAATCTTCTAGGTCCATGGTATATGATTTATCATAAAGATCAAATAAAATAGTGTGAGAATTGTGAGAGGATGTAAATTTAAATCTCCTCACAAAGGAATCATTTAGGTAGTGGTACTGCTAGCACTTATATGACACGAAGTCCTCAAGATCAGCATTACGCATATACGTGTCAAATTCATCCTTGATACCTGCCTGAACCATAAACTCCTCTGACGGCCATTCACAAGGCCGCACTTGAGCTTGCCTCGGTGGTTCATCGTCCTACTCACGTATCGCGAGCCTTGGTCCTTTCTTCCTTGAGGAACCACCTTGGTACATTTTTCTAAACATTTTCTTTCTCTGAAAAATTTCTGAAATTTTTAGTGACTCAAAATAAAAGTGAACCAAACTCAACAAAATTGATACCAAGTACTCCCACAAGTGCCTAGAGGCCACATCATGCATTAAAACTACTCTGGACCATATAAATTTGACATGCAAGCTCAAGAACAGGGTCACCTAAGCAGAAAAAATTTGCAATAAATAAAGCACGAGAACAAAAACGAATTGGACCATTGGAGGAGTCACATACCAAAGAACAATCCCCCAAAGCAGTTTTGTGAATGGAGCTTTGAGCAAGGAGATCGAAAATGGCAGCAAGATGAGCTAGAACACGGGTTTGAGCTACGGGATGATTTTTTCTGGAGGAAGACAAAGTGTGTGGGTGCTGGAATAAGTGGAGGGGTCCACGTGGGGTCCACGAGGCAGGGGGCGCGCCCCAGGGGGGGCGCCCTGCACCCTCGTGGCCAAGTAGTGGGGCCCCCTGGTGTGTTCTTAGTGGCATTAAATATTCTACAAAAAATCATATATCATTTTCAGGACATTTGGAGAACTTTTACTTTCGGGGTATTTTTTATTGCAAGGATAATTCAGAAAATAGACAGAAAATACTATTTTTGCTTTATTTAATCTAAATAATAGAAAGTAAAAGGAGGGTACAGAGAGTTGTGCTTTCTAACATCATCCATCTCAAGCTCATTAAAAGGAATCCACTAACAAGGTTGATCAAGTCTTGTTAACAAACTCTTTCCGAATAACATGAAACCAGAGAATTTTCGAATAACACTAGGTTACCTCAAAGGGGATATGCATGTCCCCAACAATAAGAATATCATATTTCTTCTTGATAGTAGGAAGAGGGAATTCAAAACCTCCAATAGTTATCGTTGAAATTTTTCCAATAGAATTGATACTGTGGACTTGAGGTTGTTTCCTAGGAAAGTGTATTGTATGCTCATTACCATTAACATGAAAAGTGAAATTGCCTTTGTTGCAATCAATAACAGCCCCTGTAGTATTCAAAAAGGGTCTACCAAGGATAATCTACATACTATCGTCGTCGGGAATATCAAGAATAACAAAGTCTGTTAAAATAGTAACGTTTGCAACCACAACAGGCACATCCTCACAAATACCGACAGGTATAGCAGTTGATTTATCGACCATTTGCAAAGATATTTCAGTAGGTGTCAACTTGTTCAAATCAAGTCTACGATATAAAGAGAGATGCATAACACTAACACCAGCTCCAAGATCACATAAAGTAGTTTTAACATAGTTTCTTTTAATGGAGCATGGTATAGTTGGTACTCCAGGATCTCCTAGTTTCTTAGGTATTCCACCTTTAAAAGTATAATTGGCAAGCATGGTGGAAATTTCAGCTTCCGGTATCTTTCTTTTATTTGTAACAATATCTTTCATATACTTAGCATAAGGATTCATTTTAAGCATATCAGTCAAATGCACACACAAAAAGATAGGTCTAATTATTTCAGCAAAGCGCTCAAAATCCTCATCATACTTTTTCTTGGATGGTTAGGGGGAAAAGGCATGGGTTTCTGAACCCATGGTTCTCTTTCTTTACCGTGCTTCCTAGCAATGAAGTTTCTCTTATCATAATGTTGATTCTTTAATTGTGGGTTATCAAGATCAACAAGAGGTTCAATCTCTACATCATTGTTATTGCTAGGTTGAGCATCACCATGAACATCCTCATTAACATTATCACTAGGTTCATGTTCATTACCAAATTGTGTTTCAGCATCAGAAATAGAAATATCATTGGGATTCTCAGGTGTGTCAACAACAGGTTCACTAGAAGCATGCAAAGTCCTATCACTTTGCTTTTTCTTCTTCTTAGAAGGACTAGGTGCATCAACATTAGTTCTCTGAGAATCTTGCTCAACTCTCTTAGGGTGGCCCTCAGGATACAAAGGTTCCCAAGCCATTTTACCACCTCTAGTCAAAACTCTAACAACATTTTCATTTTCCTTACTATTCAATTCATTGAGCAAATCATCATGTGCTTTGAGCACTTGTTCTACTTAAGTGGTAACCATATAAGCATGTTTACTAATAAGTTTAAGGTCACCTTTAACTCTAGACATATAATCACTCAAGTGTTCAACCATATAAGCATTACGTTTCAATTGTCTACCAACATAGGCATTGAAGTTTTCTTGTTTAACAATGAAATTATCAAACTCATCCAAGCATTGGCTAGCAGACTTATTACGAGGAATATCACCTTGATCAAATCTATAGAGAGAATTTACCTTTACTACATGTGTCGGGTTATTAAGACCATGTACTTCTTCAATAGGTGGTAAATTCTTAACATTTTCAGCTTTAATACCTTTTTCTTTCATAGATTTCTTTGCCTCTTGCATATCGTCGGGACTGAGAAATAGAATACCCCTTTTCTTCGGAGTTGGCTTAGGAGTTGGTTCAGGAAGTGTCCAATCATTAGCATTACTCAATATATTAGTCAATAGCAATTCAGCTTGCTCCATAGCTCTTTCCCTGAAAACACAACCAGCATAACTATCTAGGTGGTCTCTGGAAGCATCGGTTAGTCCATTATAAAAGATATCAAGTATTTAATTTTTCTTGGGAGGATGATCAGGCAAAGAATTAACTAATCGGAGAAGCCTCCCCCAAGCTTGTGGGAGACTCTCTACTTCAATTTGTACAAAATTATATATTTCCCTTAAGGCAGCTTGTTTCTTATGAGCGGGGAAATATTTAGCAGAGAAGTAATAAATCATATCTTGGGAACTACGCACACAACCAGGAGCAAGATAATTAAACCATGTTTTAGCATCACCCTTTAATGAGAACAGAAATAACTTAAGGATATAGTAGTAACAAATTTTTTCCTCATGAGTGAATAGGGTGGATATATCATTCAATTTAGTAAGATGTGCCACAACAATTTGAGATTCATTGGCATAAAAAAGATCAGATTCAACCAAAGTAATTAACTTAGGATCGATAGAGAAATCATAATCCCTATCAGAAATACAGATAGGTGAAGTAGCAAAAGCAGGGTCATATTTCACTCTAGCATTCAAAGACTTTTCTTTCAGCTTAGCTAATAGTTTCTTAAGATCATATCTATCTTTGCAAGCTAAAAGATCTCTAGCAGTTTCTTCATCCATAACATAACCCTCAGGCACATCAGGCAATTCATATCTAGGGGGAGAATCTTCATCATCACTTTCATCATATTATCAGTTTCAATAATTTCATTCTCTCTAACCCTAGCAAGTTGCTCATCAAGAAATTCACCTAATGGCACAGTATTATCAAGCATATAAGTAGTTTCATCATAAGCATAATGCATAACAGAAGTGGCATCATCAATAACATGCGACATATCAGAATCAATAGCAGGAGTAGGTGTCGCAAGTTTACTCAAAACAGAAGGTGAATCAAGTGCAGAGCTAGATGGAAGTTCCTTACCCCCCCTCGTAGTTGAGGGAAAAATCTTGGTTCTTTCATCTTTCAAGTTCCTCATAGTGATCAATAGATATAAATCCCAAGTGACTCAAAGAATAGAGCTATGCTCCCCGGCAACGGCGCCAGGAATAGTCTTGATAACCCACAAGTATAGGGGATTGCAACAGTTTTCGAGGGTAGAGTATTCAACCCAAATTTATTGATTTGACACAAGGGGAGCCAAAGAATATTCTCAAGTATTAACAGTTGAGTTGTCAATTCAGCCGCACCTGAAAGACTTAATATCGGCAGCTAAGTATTTAGTAGCAAAGTAGTATGGAGGTAACAGTAACGATGGCAAAAGTAACAGTAGTAGTTTTGTAGCAATTGTAACAGTGGCAACGGAAAAGTAACTAGGCAAAGATCAGTATGTGAAAAGCTCGTAGGCAATGGATCAATGATGGATAATTATGTCGGATGCGATTCCTCATTCAACGGTTATAACATAGGGTGACACAGAACTAGCTCCAGTTCATCAATGTAATGTAGGCATGTATTTCGAATATAATCATACATGCTTATGGAGAAGAACTTGCATGACATATTTTGTCCTACCCTCCCATGGCACGGGGTCTTATTGGAAACTAAGGGATATTAAGGTCTCCTTTTAATAGAGTACCAGACCAAAGCATTAACACTTAGTGAATACATGAACTCCTCAAACTACGGTCATCACCGGGAGTGGTCCCCATTATTGTCACTTTAGGGTCACCGGATCATAACACATAGTAGGTGACTGCTGACTTGCAAAATAGGATCAAGAACTCACATATATTCATGAAAACATAATAGGTTCAGATATGAAATCATGGCACTCAGGCCCTAGTGACAAGCATTGAGCATAGCAAGGTCATAGAAACATCAATATTAGAACATAATGGATACTAGGGATCAAACCCTAATAAAACTAACTCGATTACATGATAAATCTCATCCAACCCATCACCGTCCAGCAAGCCTACGATGGAATTACTCACGCATGGCAGTGAGCATCATGAAATTGGTGATGGAGGAAGGTTGATGATGACGACGGCGATAGATTCCCCTCTCCAGAGCCCCGAACGGACTCTAGATCGGCCCTCCCGATGAAGATTAGGGCTTGGCGGCGGCTCCATATCGTAAAATGCGATGAATCCTTCTCTCTGATTTTTTTCTCCCCGAACATGAACATGTAGAGTTGGAGTTGACATCGATGGAGCCTCAGGGGGGCCACGAGGCAGGGGGCGCGCCCCAGGGGGGGCTTGCACCCTCGTGGACAGGGTGTGGGCCCCCTTACGCTGATTCTTTCACCAGTATTTTTTATAAATTCCAAAATGTGTCTCTGTGAATTTTCAGGTCATTCCGAGAACTTTTATTTCTACACAAAAGTAACATAATGGCAATTCTGCTGAAAATAGTGTCAGTCCGGGTTACTTCCATTCAAATAATGCAAGTTAGAGTCCAAAACAAGGGCAAAAGTGTTTGGAAAAGTAGATACATTGGAGACGTATCACGGTGCATCAAGGACATAATTCTTCTATGCAGCAATGAGGATAATCCTCATATCACGGATCCAATCCACATCATTGCTACTATCATCTTTCAACTTTTTTCTCTAGGAACATATCAAAATTAAACAGGGAGCTATAACGTGAGCAGTTGATCTACAACATAATTTGCAAATACTATCAGGACTAAGTTCATGATAAATTAAAGTCGAATTAATCATATTACTTAAGAACTCCCAGTTAGATAGACATCTCTCAAGTCATCTAAATGATCACGTGATCCATATCAACTAAACCATGTCCGATCATCATGTGAGATGGAGCAGTTTTCAATGGTGAACATCACTATGTTGATCATATCTACTATATGATTCACGTTCGACCTTTCGATCTTAGTGTTTCGAGGCCATATCTGCATATGCTAGGCTCATCAAGTTTAACCTGAGTATTCCGCGTGTGGAAAACTGGCTTGCACCCGTTGTATGTGAACGTAGAGCTTATCACACCCGATCATCAGGTGGTGTCTCGGCACGACGAACTGTCGCAACGGTGCATATTTAGGGAGAACACTTATACCTTGAAATTTAGTGAGGGATCATCTTATAATGCTACCGCCGTACTAAGCAAAATAAGATGCATAAAGGATAAACATCACATGCAATCAATATAAGTGTTATGATATGGCCATCATCATCTTGTGCCTTTGATCTCCATCTCCAAAGCACCGTCATGATCACCATCGTCACCTGCTTGACACCTTGATCTCCATCGTAGCATCATTGTCGTCTCGCCAACTATCGCTGCTACGACAATCGCTACTGCTTAGTGATAAAGTAAAGCAATTACATGGCGATTGCATTTCATACAATAAAGCGACAACCATATGGCTCCTGCTAGTTGCCGAAAACTGTTACAAAACATGATCATCTCATACAACAACTTATATCTCATCACGTCTTGACCATATCACATCACAACATGCCCTGCAAAAACAAGTTAGACGTCCTCTACTTTGTTGTTGCAAGTTTTACGCTGCTATGGGCTTTTAGCAAGAACCGTTCTTACCTACGCATCAAAACCACAACGATTTTTCATCAAGTGTACTGTTTTAGCCTTCAACAAGGACCAGGCGTAGTCAAACTCGATTCAACTAAAGTTGGAGAAACGGACACCCGCTAGCCACCTGTGTGCGAAGCACGTCGGTAGAATCAGTCTCATGAATGCGGTCATGTAACGTCGACATGGGCCGCTTCATCCAACATTACCACCGAATCAAAGTAAGACATTGCTAGTAAGCAGTATGACTATTATCGCCCTTGTGTTCTACTCATGCATATAACATCTACACATAGACCTCGCTCAGATGCCACTGTTGGAGAACGCAGTATTTCAAAAATATTCCTACGATCACACAAGATCTATCTAGGAGATGCATAGCAACGAGAGGCGAGAGTGTGTCTACGTACCCTCATAGACCAAAAGCGGAAGCGTTTAGTAACACGGTTGATGTAGTCGAACGTCTTCGCGATCCAGCCGATCCAAGTACCAAACGTATGGCACCTCCGCGTACAGCACACGTTCAGCTCGATGACGTCCCTTGATCTCTTGATCCAGTTGAGGACGAGGGAGAGTTCCGTCAGCACAATGGCGTGGCGACGGTGATGATGAAGTTACCGACGCAGGGCTTCGCCTAAGCACTACGACGATATGACCGAGGTGTGTAACTGTGGAGGGGGGCACCGCACACGGCTAAGAGAAGTCTTGGTGTGCCTTTGGAGTCCCCCTACCGACGTATATAAAGGAGGGAGGGAGATAGGCCGCCCCCCTAGGGGCGCGCCAAGAGTATGGAGTCCTACTACGACTTCCAAGTCCTAGTAGGAACCCCTTTCCTTTTCGGAGTAGGAGAGAAGGAAAGAGGGAAAGAGAGATGGAACAGGAAAAGGCAAGGGGGGCGCCGCCCCTTCCCCTAGTCCAATTCGGACCCATGGGGGGGCGCCACCTCCCCTTGGCTGGCCTCCTCTTTTCCCGTATGGCCCAATAAGGCCCATTACTTCTCCTGCCGAATTCCCGTAACTCCCCGGTACTCCGAAAAATACCCGAATCACTCGGAACCTTTCCGATGTCTGAATATAGCCTTCCAATATATTGATCTTTACCTCTCGACCATTTCAAGACTCCTCGTCATGTCTGTGATCTCATCCAGGACTCCGAACAAACTTCGGTTCATCAAATCACATAACTCATAATACAAATCATCATCGCATGTTAAGCGTGCAGACCCTACGGGTTCGAGAACTATGTAGACATGACCGAGACACATCTCCGGTCAATAACCAATAGCGGAACCTGGATGCTCATGTTGGCTCCTACATATTCTACGAAGATCTTTATCGACCAAGCCGCATAACAACATACGTTGTTCCCTTTGTCCTCGGTATGTTACTTGCCCGAGATTCGATCGTAGGTATCATCATACCTAGTTCAATCTTGTTACCGGCAAGTCTCTTTACTCGTTCCGTAATACATCATCCCGTGGCTAACTCATTAGACACATTGCTTGCGAGGCTCATAGTGATGTGTGATACGTCTCCGTCGTATCTACTTTTCCAAACACTTTTGCCCTTGTTTTGGACTCTAACTTGTATGATTTGAATGGAACTAACCCGGATTGACGCTGTTTTCAGCAGAATTACCATGATGTTGTTTTATGTGTAGAAAACAAATATTCTCAGAATGACCTGAAACTCCACGGAACATCTTAGAAAAAACAATAAAAAATCCTCGCCAAAGCTGAAGACCAGGGGGGGCACACCCTTCTCACGAGGGTGGGGGGCGCGTCCCCCTAGGGCGCGCCCCCTACCTCGTGGGCCCCCTGTTGCGTCTCCGACTCCAACTCCACCTCCATATATTGAGTTTCGATGAGAAAAAAAATCAAAGAGAAGAAATCATCGCTTTTTACGATACGGAGCCGCCGCCAAGCCCTAAAACCTCTTGGGAGGGCTGATCTGGAGTCCGTTCGGGGCTCCGGAGAGGGGGATTCGTCGCCGTCATCATCATCAACCATCCTCCGTCACCAATTTCATGATGCTCACCCCCGTGCGTGAGTAATTGAATCGTAGGCTTGTTGGACGGTGATGGGTTGGATGAGATTTATCATGTAATCGAGATAGTTTTGTTAGGGTTTGATCCCTAGTATCCATTATGTTCTGAGATTGATGTTGCTATGACTTTGCTATGCTTAATGCTTGTCACTAGGGCCCGAGTGCCATGATTTCAGATCTGAACCTATTATGTTTTCATGAATATATGTGAATTCTTGATCCTATCTTGCAAGTCTATAGTCACCTACTATGTGTTATGATCGGACAACCCCAAAGTGACAATAAACGGGACCACTCCCGGTGATGACCATAGTTTGAGGAGTTCATGTATTCACTATGTGCTAATGCTTTGTTCCGGTTCTCTATTAAAAGGAGGCCTTAATATCCCTTAGTTTCCAATAGGACCCCGCTGCCACCGGAGGGTAGGACAAAAGATGTCATGCAAGTTCTTTTCCATAAGCACGTATGACTATATACGGAATACATGCCTACATTACATTGATGAATTGGAGCTAGTTCTGTGTCACCCTATGTTATGACTGTTACATGATGAACCGCATCCGGCATAATTATCCATCACTGATCCGGTGCCTACGAGTTTTCCATATACTGGTTCTCGCTTATTTACTTTCCCGCTGCTACTATTACAATCACTACAAAATACCAAAAACATTACTTTTGCTTTCTTTACTTTTGTTGCCACTACCGCCACTATCATATTACTTTGCTACTAAACACTTCGCTGCAGATACTAAGTTTCCAGGTGTGGTTGAATTGACAACTCAGCTGCTAATACTTGAGAATATTCTTTGACTCCCCTTGTGTCGAATCAATAAATTTGGGTTGAATACTCTACCCTCGAAAGCTGTTGCGATCCCCTATACTTGTGGGTTATCAAGACCAATTTCTGGCGCCGTTGCCGGGGAGCATAGCTCTATTCTTTGAGTCACTTGGGATTTATATCTGCTGGACACTATGAAGAACTTGAGAGATCCAAAAACCAAGATCTATCCCTCAACTACGAGGGGAGGTAAGGAACTGCCATCTAGCTCTGCACTTGATTCACCTTCTGTTATGAGTAAGTTTGCGACACCTACATCTGCTTCTGCTATTCATTCTGATATGTCGCATGTTATTGATGATGCCACTTCTGCTATGCATGATACTTATGATGAAACTGCTTCTATGCCTGATACTACTGTGCCCCTTAGTGAATTTCTTGATGAACAAATTGCTAGGGCTAGAGAAAAAGAAATTATTGAATCTGAATACGATGATGGTAGTGATGATGAAAATATGCCTGTTATTCCTGAGGGTTATCTTTTTGATATGGAATCTTCTGCCGCTATTTTTGCTTGCAAAGATAGATATGAGCTTAAGAGGTTATTAATTAAATGAAACAAAGAATCACTTAGAGATAGAATGAAACCCGACCCTGCTTTTGCTGCTTCACCTATATGTGTTCCTGATAAGGATTATGAATTCTCTGTTGATCCTGATATAATTACTTTGGTTGAATCTGATCCGTTTTATGGCTATGAATCTGAAACTGTTGTGGCACATATTACTAAGTTAAATGATATAGCTGCCCTATTCACTAATGATGAGAGATCGTGTTACTTCTATATACTCAAAATATTCCCATTCTCATTAAAGGGTGATGCTAAGACATGGTTTAATTCTCTTGATCCTGGTTGTGTGCATAGTCCCCAGGATATGATTTATTACTTCTCTGCTAAATATTTCCCTACTCATAAGAAACAAGCTGCTTTGAGGGAAATATACAACTTTGTGCAAATTAAAGAAGAGAGTCTCCCACAAGCTTGGGGGAGGCTTCTCAAGTTACTTAATGCTTTGCCTGATCATCCTCTTAAGAAACCTGAAATACATGATATCTTTTATAATGGACTAACTGATGCTTCCAGAGATCACCTGGATAATTGTGCTGGTTCTCTTTTCAGGGAAAGAACACCGGATGAAGCTGAAATTCTATTGAATAATATGTTGAAAAATGAAAATAATTGGGCACCTCCTGAGCCAGCTCCTGAGCCATCTCCTGCTCCAATTACTGAGTCTATTCCTAAAGCAACTCCGAAGAAGAGAGGTCTTTTATTTCTCAGTCCCAAAGATATGCAAGAGGTAAAGCAATCTATAAAAGAAAAAGGTATTAAAGCTGAAGACGTTAAGAATTTACCTCCTATTGAAGAAATACATGGTCTTAATTCACTACCTATTGAAGAAACATATGATCTCAATTCTTTATTTACTGAAGAACCTCCTGATCCTGATATCCCGACATTGTAGTAAAGGTAAATTCTCTCTATAGATATGATAAAGCTGAAGTCCCTCCTAATAAAATTGCTAGTCAGTGCTTGGATGAGTTTGATAACTTTATGTTTAAGCAAGACGACTTCAATGCTTATTTTGGTAGACAATTAAAAGAAAATGCTTATATGATTAGACGCTTGGGTGATTATATGGCTAATATTAAAAGTGAACTTAAACTTGTTAGCAAACATGCTTCTATGGTTACCACTCAAGTAGAACACGTACTTAAGGCTCAAAAAGAAGTGCTTAATGAAATGAATAGTAAGAAAAATGATTATGCTGTTAGAGTGGCTACTAGAACTGGTAGAATGACTCAGGAACCTTTGTATCCTGAAGGCCACCCTAAGAGAATCGAGCAAGATTCTCAAAGAAATAATATTGATGTTCCTAGTTTGTAACGCCCTCGATGCGGCTATATCTCCCACGTGTCGAAGCACGACTTAGAGGCATAACCGCATTGAAAGCAATGTCACAAGTGAGGTAATCTTCACACAACCCATGTAATTCATAAGGGAAAGAGATACATAGTTGGCTTACAATCGCCACTTCACACAATTACATGAATAAAGCATTACATCATCCAATACACTCATGGTCCGACTACGGTACCAAAATAAAAGAAGAACCCAAAATGCGACAAGGTCCCCGATCGACCCCAACTGGGCTCCACTACTGATCAACTAGAACGAAACAACACAAAGGACAAGATCTTCATTGAGTTCCTCCTTGAGCTCGGTTGCGTCATCTGGAGGGTTCAATAGCACCTGCAAGCTGGTTTTGGAAGTATCTGTGAGTCACGGGGACTTAGCAATCTTACACCCTCGCAATCAAGACTATTTAAGCTTATGGGTAAGGTAAAGGTATGAGGTGGAGCTGCAGCAAGCGACTAGCATATATGGTGGCTAACCTATTCGCAAAAGAGAGCGAGAAGAGAAGGCAAAAGCACGGTCGAGAAACTATGATCAAGAAGTGATCCTAGAACAACCTACGTCAAGCATAACTCCAACACCGTGTTGTAGCGACCTGACCCGAATGGATCAAGTCTCTGTGCTTAAGTGTCATCCCTGGATCGGTATGCTGACACACACAGTACTCGAAGGATTTATAACAGAGGTAAATCACATGTATAAAGTAACGTAAATACTATTACCTCAATCCATATAGCGGAAGCAACAGGGTTGTGGATTCCCATCAACACCAACGGCAAAGTTGAGTGTAGAAATCGTAACCCTAACGTATCACTTACTTGTCGTAAGATAATCCTGCAACATGAGACGTTGCAGCCCGAAACGGGTCAGTACATTGAATGTACTGGCAAATTCACACCATAGAGAATGATGAATAAAGACTATCACTACATGCATATTTGGCTGGTGGAAAAGCTCTATGGTTATAAGGTTTTTGCGTAAATCCATTTTTTCCCTACTGCAAAGGAATAAATTTTATTTAACTATCATGGTGGTTGTTGAACATTGAGAATGGTTGACAGCATTCTCAATCCCAATTAAGTAACATCATTAAACCCAACAATATTCATTTAAAGTAACGTGATGAGATCAACAGGATAATCCAAGAACTAGATACTCAAGATGTCCATAACCGGGGACACGGCTAACCATGATTAGTTTGTTACACTCTGCAGAGGTTTGCGCACTTTTCCCCACAAGACTCGATCGCCTCCGTTTGGTTTCTCGCACTACAGGGTGTTTGAGAAACGGATGATCGAGACATAGTCTTTCAGAAGCGCTAGCACCTTACGATCGGGTAGACCGTACCACCTACAACCCCTACATCTGCTAGTCTACCACTGTAAGAGTTCGCACAACTTAGTCAACTATGCCAGAGCCCATAATGGCTTGTGGCTGCACACGGAAGTTTCTAGTATGAATAATCTCATGATCCCTTTGAGCCTGGGTGGCGGTCCAAAAAAACAGGCAAGTCCTGGAAACCCCAGGTGCCTCAATCCACCCAGATGTGTGTTTAAGTTGCCACCTTAGATAAACCATTAATTATCAATCTCACATCTGTCATGGATATCACTCACCCAATCCACGTCTACTAGCATAGCATGGCATAGTAAGCAAACGTAGAAGTAACTCCCAAAGGTTTGAATGCAGGGCAATAGGTTCCTACCTCATCAACTACTTCCCATCCCACAATTTAATTAGATCCTAATCATGCAATGTGTGAGGATTGATCTAATGCAATAAAATTGGGTTGTAGAAAAAGGTATGATCAAAGTGTTACTTGCCTGCAATGTTGATGAAGATGATTCGCACTCATAACTCTTGATAGCTCTACTCGTCACACTCCGGTCAATCTATCGTAAGCAAGCAATAGTAACCACACATAAGCAATCACTCCAAAGATCAGAAAGAACGAAGAAGACGATTCGGAAACATCAAACCAAGCAAATAACTCTTGCAACATAAAACAATTTCTAACAGTACCAAAATTATGTGAATTAGCCTTATTAGAATGTTTAGGTCAAGAGCTTCGATTTGCAAAAAGAATCAACTCAAACGGAGCTACGAAACTCAAGTTATGATCAAACGAAGTTTGAATTCAAATCTGATCTAATTCAAATTTTAAACTTTTCAAAAACATGTTTGAGTTGGATTAAAGGATAGAGGGGATCATAACGAAGACGTGGGCGTTCGTTTCGTTGGATTTGGACTAACGAGTAAAAAGTTACAGTCATTTGAAAATCAGGGACTAATCTGTAAAAGAAAAAAACCTCACATATAGGTCCCTGGCCGAAATAATAAGAAAAAGGAAAAAAATCTATCGAGCGAACGCTCGCTGCAGAACCTATACGACGAAAATCGTTCGCTAAAGAAGCTAAGTAATGAACGTTCATTAAATAAATAAACCTAAACAAAACCGGTTTTATAACAAAACCGATCTAGCGTTTTTTTAAAGAAAACCTAACTCTAAAAAAATAAACCGGACCGGGCGGTTTTATTACCGGTTCGGGGTTTTCTTTTGAAAACCGGCGACAGCATTTTCCGGCAGCGGCGGTTACCGCGGCGATCGCCGGAGTCGGAGGACGACGACGGCGGCTCCGGTGGTCGCGGAGGGCAATGGCGCGGGGCGGCAGCTCCACGTGGCGGCAGGGCAAAGCGCGGGCGGCGGCGCAGGCAACGGCGGCGAGCGGCGCGGCGCGCGGTGCAGCGGCGGCACGGCAACGGCAACAGCAGATGCGGCGGCAGCGCGGTTGTGCGGCGGCGGCGAGAGGAGCGACGGGGCCCGGGGCCTCAGCTTATATAGGCAGGGAGGGGAGGTCTCGGGAGGCGTGGAGGAGGGGCAAGGGGAGGCGTGCTCGGCCGGGACTCGACGGCGGCGGCGGAGTCGGCCACGCTCGAGACTTCGTCCCGAGCTCGAAGACGGGGCGGTTGGAAGCTGGGCCGCGGCCTGGCGAGATGCTGGGCCGGCCCAGTCGGCGAAAAGATTTTTTTTTAGAAAAAAACACAAGGAAAATAACATAAAGCAATCTAAAATAAAATAGAACATATGCATATAATATATCAAAATTTTTAGAAAAAGATTTTCTACGACATGAACATTTTTCTTGCATTAAATAAAATACACACAAATTCGGATAAAACAAAGAGTGCTACTGGTCTATTAAAATCCAACAACAATCATTTTAAAAATACCAAAATGATTTCAAATTAATTTTTCTCCAATTTTCTAATGTAGGGAATCATGTTACCCATATATTTTATTTTTGGAGAAAATAATTTGAATAAAACTCAAATAACTCCAAAATTGAAAATAAATTCAAAAGAACTTTGAATTTAATTCTTTGAAACTCCCAACTCATATTTCATATAATTTGAAGAAGTCATTTTATCTTCTCTCGTGAAAATCATTGAGTTGCATAAAGTTTCTGAATTGGAAAATATTTCCCAAATGAAATTCAAATATTTTCAAACACCCCATTTTATTTAAATAAATGGAAGAAGTCATGTCATCTTCTCTCCAGGGTTTTGTGATGAAAAGAATTTGAATTCACGGAGATCAAAAAGCAAATATGAAAGTTTGGGAAAGTCTTTTTATTCCCCCTCATTTAACTTTCAATAAGTTTCGAATTCACTCACTTTCAGACAATCAATCAAACAATCAGTCAAATCTATCTATTTATTATAACATTCCAAAATTTAGAATTTTGGGATGTTACAAACCTACCACCCTTAAATGAATCTCGTCCTCAAGATTCGGAGAGGCTAGCAAGAAAAAGGTTAGGGTTTGGGGGTCTCCTCAAATCCATCAATCGTCTCCGGGGTCTGGGGTGCTACCACCCTTAGAAACATCGTTACGGTCCCATCAATACTCATATACTCCATCCTTATTCTTGACAGTGTCGGTCTTCTTAGATCTTCAGGATAATTCCTTATCCGGGCTCTTCCGGTAGTGGCATAACCTTACCACAATTTTTCTATCATTTCATCTTGGTAAGGTTCTTCCGAGATTGGGTCTTCTTAGCTGACGGTTCTGGTGCCAAAACTAAACAACTATCGATATCTCATGGTGGTCAACAATTTGTGGTTTCTCCTGCAGGAAATGGGTCTAGGTTGATCCTCACCGTATAACCTACGGTTGGCAAAAAGCTGCCGTGTACAAGGGAAAAGTTCTTATACCATTCTAAGGTTTAACAAGGTTTAATATCATCGTCTCTCTACTATAGGCAAGTCACTCAGATTTACCATCCCATATAGCAAGGCGAATAATAAGAGTAAGTCGGTATGGTGATCAATCCATCCCGCACCCAAATCATTACCATGTATACAGTTTAGCGAATCTCGCATACTAACACTCAGTCATCCTCACAAGCATTGCAGAATTTCTCTTGTCGACGAACCAAGATTCGGATAAATCCATTGATTCTACAAACCAAACAAACATCTATCGTTCCTTCACAACTCTCAGGTTTTGCGTAAACTCCTATAAAATCGTCTGTCGACAAAGGCATATCCTCTTCCAGGGTTTTTCCTTCAGCAAGAGTGTGCTTGCTTCTTGGCAGGTCCTGGAGCCTGTGGGTTATGGCCCATCTCATCACTTGTAGTCCTTGAACTTATCATCGGGCAACTTATCATTATCCTAACTTCCAACTTCCCAGTATTCTTAAATCCATCCAATTGTATTGTCTTCCTTCCTTCTATTGGCACCAAAACTAGGACATGATTACTCAGACTCACCATGGAATTTTCATTGATCATACCTCCTTTATATCCAATAATAATTCATCTCCTCATCCTCGTGGGATATCCCACATACCGAGATAAAAACATATACTTATGGAGTCCATATTCCACATCATTATCCTTTCCAAGGTCAAGCATCCTTACATGGGAATATTGGCCATCTCTGCATGGCACTTCTTCAACTGGGAAAAGTGAAACACATCATGAACTCATGACGGTCCTTCAGGTGACTCCAACTTGTTGGCCACTTCTCCCATACGCTCCAAAACTCAGTATGGTCCTACAAATCTCGGGGCCAACTGTCCCTTAACTCCAAATTGTTTATCTCCTTGCAGAGTGGCGCACGAAGACATGCTCTATCTCCAATTTCATAGACTACCTCCTTGAGTTTTTGAGTCTACATAACTCTTCTGCCTGGACTGAGCTACCTTCAGTCTATCTCGAATCAACTTAACACTCTCTTCTGACTCCTTGATCACTTTTGGTCCAATAACTGACGGTCTCCAAATTCATCCCACATACTCTTGGGGCATCACACATTTCGAGACAAAACTCATATTCATTTTGTCCAAAATCAACTCAGTGGAGTATCCTTATCTTTTCCAGGGGTCAAGGGTTCTACAGGGTACTACCACCCTTAAAATGCACAAATCTTCCATAGACCATATTTCTCATATCCTCAAAAATGGTCAAAATTCTTCTTCATAGGGTAACAACTCATAAATTCCATATCAGTACCAACGATGATACTTTATTCATTCTCAAATGATTACAATCTCTCGCTTCTCCATTACATGTCTCAACTCAACACCTCAATATAAAAGAAAATGTTTTCACTTCTACTACTCCATTTCTTGTGTTGCAAACTCAACTATCTAGCACAAGTTTCCTTCTCTTTGGGACAATCTCGGGCAAAGTGCCCTAGCCTGCTCCATTACAACTAAAACATATTACTTCTGACAAGTATTGAGGTTTCCTTTTTGGGCAATTGTTGAGGTAGTGCCCTGACTCCTTGCACCTGTAACAGATGATATGACTCAGGTTCCTCCTGGGATCCAATCGGTTTCTCTTCCTGGACTTTTCCATTCTAATCAGGGCTTCTATTTCCTGTGGGTCATATTCTACTTCCTCCGTCGGGAATTCTACTAGATCCCCATTCAAACAATTTTGGGAGATGTGTCCTTCTTCTCCACATGAGTAGCAAGACTTAGTGCAGGGTTTACTCGGGTCCTCTTTAGGTGTGTCCTCCACCTCTTCCTTCATCACAATTTCTTCTAAAATTCCCATAAGGGATCCTTTCTTTACTTCTTTCTTCTGCTGTACGGTTCTTCGTACCATGGGGTAAATGTGACACTGAGTAGGATAGTGGGTAATCCCTTCACACAAGAAACAAGTAATCTGCCTAATTGGGCATTCTTCAACTGGGTGACTTTCTTCACAATTAGGGCATTCATCCTTATGTTCTTTATGGGTGTGTCCTATTTCTCCATAAATCTTGCATGCACAAGGTTTCTTCATATCCTTTCCATAAGGCTTCAACTTCTGGGACACAAGCCGAGACTTTGGCAGAGTCAACTTAAACTCTTTCCAAGTGGTTACTCCTTGCCATCCATTGATGGTTTGGTACATCCTCCACCAAGTAGCAGCACCTCTTTCAAAGCACTGAAGAGCATGCTAGGTCATATCCTTTCCGACTATAGGGTTATTCTCCATGTGATCTTCCATGTTCTGAATCCATCGGTCTGTCTCCAACTGACTCATCGGCCAGAAAATACAAGCTCATCTCCATTCATCCTCTATTGGGTCCATGTGGGTTTGGGGTAAGATAAGAGAGAGGGAGAGGGATACACACAATACAAAAAAAAGTTTTTAAATGACAGATTTTATTGTGGCTGTCGGAAAAACATCAAACAAATGACAGCTCACAATCGTCGGATCTAACGTAGGTATAAAACAGGGGTTTGGTCTTCCAAGGGTCAATAAATCTTCAAAATCGCCAACTCTTCAAGTCATGTTTATGTCTCCGATGGCTTCTTCCCATCGTGCTTGTCCTTCTCAAGTTCTTTTGCCAGATCATCTCTGTTGACGTGAAATCTCTCGTGACATCCTTTAATATTCCGGAGTTGCATTTCAAACTTCTGGTTTCAACATCCTTCACATGAACCATGGTCATACTATCCTTCAGTTCCTGACAATTCTCCGGTATCTCGAGGTTGTAGCTCCTCCAGCTTGGCTACTCTCATCTTCAGGATCCTGAGTTCCTCATGAAATACTTCCTTGTCTAATACGACTTCCTGCAGATCCATCTTAACTTCCTGATGTAACACTCCAGATCCTGGTGATACACCGGCTAAGGTTAAAACTTCATCTTACTAATAGGTGCTCCATCAGCCTTGTTCCATCAAATCCATTCTGAAGAAATGCATCCTTAACTCAGCAAGGTAACAATAGCATCAGCGGGCGATGACATCACGGATAACCGTGTTTCTGCTCTTGTCATTCCCATGAGCTATCATTCCATAGTTGATATCTCCTGCCTTAGGGTCTTCTTTCACAAAACTTCGAGTTCTCATACTCCTTGTTTCAGTCTTTCTCCGATACACCTTGATCTCGGGTATTGACAACTTCCATAGTCTGCCAAGTTCCATAAGGGTAGCCTTCCTAGGTCATACAAATCTGGGAATTCTTCAGAGCCTTCAAATTCTCCTAATCTTCAGAGTCTTCAACAATTGTAGTTTCCATGCACGGTAAAATCTTCTTCAGTCCGAATGGTCTTAGTTGTCCGGTATCTTGTCCTTCTTGGAGTGGTCTCATCAACTAAATCTTCGAGTGGTCAAAAAGGAAAAAGGGTATAGCCTCACTAAAAGGGGATATTTGAATAAGCTTAGAAGAGAAGAGAGGTAAAAGATCTTTTTGAAAAGATAGTTGTAGAGAAAATCTTTCCTATGGGCTTGCCATTTTCTAGGGCCACGTCCTACAGTCAACATGTGCTTTGATACCATCTTGTAGCGACCTGACCCGAATGGATCAAGTCTCTGTGCTTAAGTGTCATCCCTGGATCGGTATGCTGACACACACAGTACTCGAAGGATTTATAACAGAGGTAAATCACATGTATAAAGTAACGTAAATACTATTACCTCAATCCATATAGCGGAAGCAACAGGGTTGTGGATTCCCATCAACACCAATGGCAAAGTTGAGTGTAGAAATCGTAACCCTAACGTATCACTTACTTGTCGTAAGATAATCCTACAACATGAGACGTTGCAGCCTGAAACGGGTCAGTACATTGAATGTACTGGCAAATTCACACCATAGAGAATGATGAATAAAGACTATCACTACATGCATATTTGGCTGGTGGAAAAGCTCTATGGTTATAAGGTTTTTGCGTAAAGCCATTTTTTCCCTACTGCAAAGGAATAAATTTTATTTAACTATCATGGTGGTTGTTGAACATTGAGAATGGTTGACAGCATTCTCAATCCCAATTAAGTAACATCATTAAACCCAACAATATTCATTTAAAGTAACGTGATGAGATCAACAGGATAATCCAAGAACTAGATACTCAAGATGTCCATAACCGGGGACACGACTAACCATGATTAGTTTGTTACACTCTGCAGAGGTTTGCGCACTTTTCCCCACAAGACTCGATCGCCTTCGTTTGGTTTCTGCACTACAGGGTGTTTGAGAAACGGATGATCGAGACATAGTCTTTCAGAAGCGCTAGCACCTTACGATCGGGTAGACCGTACCACCTACAACCCCTATATCTGCTAGTCTACCACTGTAAGAGTTCACACAACTTAGTCAACTATGCCAGAGCCCATAATGGCTTGTGGATGCACACGGAAGTTTCTAGTATGAATAATCTCATGATCCCTTTGAGCCTGGGTGGCGGTCCAAAAAAAATAGGCAAGTCCTGGAAACCCCAGGTGCCTCAATCCACCCAGATGTGTGTTTAAGTTGCCACCTTAGATAAACCATTAATTATCAATCTCACATCTGTCATGGATATCACTCACCCAATCCACGTCTACTAGCATAGCATGGCATAGTAAGCAAACGTAGAAATAACTCCCAAAGGTTTGAATGCAGGGCAATAGGTTCCTACCTCATCAACTACTTCCCATCCCACAATTTAATTAGATCCTAATCATGCAATGTGTGAGGATTGATCTAATGCAATAAAACTGGGTTGTAGAAAAAGGTATGATCAAAGTGTTACTTGCCTGCAATGTTGATGAAGATGATTCGCACTCATAACTCTTGATAGCTCTACTCGTCACACTCCGGTCAATCTATCGTAAGCAAGCAATAGTAACCACACATAAGCAATCACTCCAAAGATCAGAAAGAACGAAGAAGACGATTCGGAAACATCAAACCAAGCAAATAACTCTTGCAACATAAAACAATTTCTAACAGTACCAAAATTATGTGAATTTGGCCTTATTAGAATGTTTAGGTCAAGAGCTTCGATTTGCAAAAAGAATCAACTCAAACGGAGCTACGAAACTCAAGTTATGATCAAACAAAGTTTGAATTCAAATCTGATCTAATTCAAATTTTAAACTTTTCAAAAACATGTTTGAGTTGGATTAAAGGATAGAGGGGATCATAACGAAGACGTGGGTGTTGGTTTCCTTGGATTTGGACTAACGAGTAAAAAGTTACAATCATTTGAAAATCAGGGACTAATCTGTAAAAGAAAAAAAAACCTCACATATAGGTCCCTGGCCGAAATAATAAGAAAAAGGAAAAAATCTATCGAGCGAACGCTCGCTGCAGAACCTATACGACGAAAACCGTTCGCTAAAGAAGCTAACTAATGAACGTTCATTAAATAAATAAACCTAAACAAAACCGGTTTTATAACAAAATCGATCTAGCGTTTTTTTAAAGAAAACATAACTCTAAAAAAAATAAACCGGACTGGGCGGTTTTATTACCGGTTCGGGGTTTTCTTTTGAAAACCGGCGACGGCGTTTTCCGGCAGCGGCGGTTACCACGGCGATCGCCGGAGTCGGAGGACGACGGCGGCGGCTCCGGTGGTCACGGAGAGCAATGGCGTGGGGCGGCAGCTCCACGTGGCGGCAGGGCAAAGCGCGGGCGGCGGCGCAGGCAACAGCGGCGAACGACGCGGCGAGGCAGCGAGCGGCGCGGCAACGACAGCAGTAGATGCGGCGGCAGCGCGGTTGTGCGGCGGCGGCGAGAGGAGCGACGGGGCCCGGGGCCTCAGCTTATATAGGCAGGGAGGGGAGGTCTCGGGAGGCGTGGAGGAGGGGCAAGGGGAGGCGTGCCCGGCCGGGACTCGACGGCGGCGGCGGAGTCGGCCACGCTCGGGACTTCGTCCCGAGCTCGAAGACGGGGCGGTTGGAAGCTGGGCCGCGGCCTGGCGAGATGCTGGGCCGGCCCAGTCGGCGAAAAGATTTTTTTTTAGAAAAAAAACACAACGGAAAATAACATAAAGCAAACTAAAATAAATAGAACCTAGGCATATAATATATCAAAATTTTCAGAAAAAGATTTTCTACGACATGAATATTTTTCTTGCATTAAGTAAAATACACACAAATTCGGATAAAACAAAGAGTGCTACTGGTCTATTAAAATCCAACAACAATCATTTTAAAAATACCAAAATGATTTCAAATTAATTTTTCTCCAATTTTCTAATGTAGGGAATCATGTTACCCTATTTTCCAAATATTTTATTTTTGGAGAAAATAATTTGAATAAAACTCAAATAACTCCAAAATTGAAAATAAATTCAAAAGAACTTTGAATTTAATTCTGTGAAACTCCCAACTCATATTTCATATAATTTGAAGAAGTCATTTTATCTTCTCTCGTGAAAATCATTGAGTTGCATAAAGTTTCTGAATTGGAAAATATTTCCCAAATGAAATTCAAATATTTTCAAACACCCCATTTTATTTAAATAAATGGAAGAAGTCATGTCATCTTCTCTCCAGGGTTTTGTGATGAAAAGATATTGAATTCACAGAGATCAAAAAGCAAATATGAAAGTTTGGGAAAGTCCTTTTATTCCCTCTCATTTAACTTTCAAAAAGTTTCGAATTCACTCACTTTCAGACAATCAATCAAACAATCAGTCAAATCTATCTATTTATTATAACATTCCAAAATTTAGAATTTTGGCATGTTACACGTGTTCACTTCCCGGACTCCGCCGGAAAGAGACCATCACGGTAACACACGCGGTTGATGTATTTTTAGTTAAGGTCAACTTCAGGTTTTCTACAACCGGACGTTAACAAATTCCCATCTGCCCATAACCACGGGCACGGCTTTCGAAAGTTCAAATCCCTGCAGGGGTGTCCCAACTTAGCCCATCACAAGCTCTCACGGTCAACAAAGGAATAGACCTCCTCCCGAGACGTTCCGATCAGACTCGGTATCCCTGTTCTACAAGACACTTCGACAAGTTAGAACAAATCCAGCAACACCGCCCGAATGTGCCGACAAATCCCGATAGGAGCTGCACATATCTCGTTCTCAGGCACACTCAGATGAGCGCTCCATACAACTAAAACCAAACCTCGAGTTTCCCCGAGGGGGCGCTACACAAGACTCTAGTTTGGACCAACACTCAGAGGAGCACTGGCCTGGGGGGTAAAATAATGATGACCCTCAGGAGCGCGACTCCCAAGGGAAAAGAAAAGGCTAGGTGGCAAATGGTAAAACCAATGTTGGGCATTGCTGGAGGAGTTTTATTCAAGGCGAACTTTCAAGGGGTTCCCATAATAGCCCAACCGCGTAAGGAACGCAAAATCCGGGAACATAACACCGAAATGACGAAAACTAGGGCGGCAAGAGTGGAACAAAACACCAGGCATAAGTCCGAGCCTTCCACCCTTTACCAAGTATATAGATGCATTAATTAAATAAGATATATTGTGATATCCCAACAAGTAAACATGTTCCAACAAGGAACAACATCTCCATGCACCAACAAGGTACAAACTTCAATCTTCACCTGCAGCTAACAACGCTATAAGAGGGGCTGAGCAAAGCGGTAACATAGCCAAACAATGGTTTGCTAGGACAAGGTGGGTTAGAGGCTTGGTTCACAATATGGGAGGCATGATAAGCAAGTGGTAGGTATCGCAGCATAGGCATAGCAAAAGAGCGAGCAACTAGCAAGCAAATATAGAAGTGATTTCGAGGGTACGATCATCTTGCCTGAAATCCCGCAAGGAAGAAGAACGAGTCCATGAAGAAGACAAACGGACGTTGTCGAACGGATCCTCACAAACGCAATGTTATCGGAACCAACCCGAAGAAGCAACACCGGAAAAGAGCAAACAACATAGTAAACAATCATCACATAAACATGGCATGATGCACAATCGAGTATGATGCATGACCGGTTTAATGAAGCATGGCATGGCAAAGTGCACAAGCAACCCTACAAATTAAGTGGAGCTCATTATGCAACGGAGTTACATATTGATGGAACACCACATTAATTATTTAGTTCTCTCTCGTTTAGGTACTCAACAATATTCAATGTTGTTTAGCATGGCAAGGGGTGAAGCAAAACAAAACTACCTATCTAGGCAAGTTTAAATGAGGCCGGAAACAACGAACAACAATTCCGGTAAATCCCCATATGCATATTTTAGATTTGGTGATGTTCTGTCCTAAACCATATTTTTAGAGTTGTTAAACATGCAAAGCAATGTCACCATGTTAAACTAGGCATTTTTCTACCCCATTTACATTAAAGATTATTATATTCCGAGTTACGGATATTTAGTTATGAAATAAATCATTTTAGCAAGTTATTAAGCAAATTTAAACAAACAGCATTTTAAACATTTTAAACATGGATGAAAATGGCAAATTATTAAACTAGAAGAAATTCTAAGCAAGTTTCATATATAAGTTATTTACATGTGATGCACGGTTTAGAAGTTATTAAATGCATGATCCCAAAGGGGTTTTCTGTAAAACTGCAAAACCTGGGATAATAGACAAATTCATTGAATCTAAAAAAACACTACTGGGCTAGGGAAACTGCTCACATGGGCCAAAGCCCGGCTCGGTGGAGGAGGTAGCGGGCCGGTTGAGGAGCGCTTGGCCTCAGGGCGCTGCGGCCGGAGAGGCCCAGGCTGCAGGGCGACGTGGAAATGGGTCGGCTCAGGAGGAGCTAGGCTGCTGGCCTAGGGCACCGTTGGGCCTAGGCACGAGGCCGGCCCAGGGAGGCAGCGTCTCGGTCGTCTCCCCCGAGCAGGAGGCCGGGCGAGGTCGGTGGCGGCTCACGACGGGACGACGGCACCGGCGAAGGAGATCCGACAGGGATGATGACATGGCAAGGCGGGGAAAACCATGAATGAGTAGATCCGGGCGTGGAGAGCTCGGATCCGGTGACAAACGAGGCCGAGGAGGCCGGCGATGACCTTGGCGTTCGCTCCTGCCCAAAAATGGCGGCGGCACTTAGAGCAGAGGGAGAGCACGGGAGAAAAGAGGAGAAGGGAAGGTGCGACCTGGGGTTGGCGGCGGCGGAGCTCATCTGCAGTGGCGGGGCTCTCCTGGTGGGTGCTCCGGATGGATCTCGCCAACGGGAGGCGGAGCGATGGTGCTGGCTAGCACACGGGACGGCGGCGCTGGATCGAGGGACTCCTTCCTTCGATCTAGATCGGGCGCAAGGAGGACGGCGGCGCGACGCTTCGGGCCCGAGCGAGCCTGCTACGGGCCGGGAGGGCCGTGGGAAGCTGGGTGGATGGCTGGGTGATGTGGCGGCTTCCTGATGGTGGAGGGCGGCGGCTGCGGCGGCGCTGGCCGCACAGGCGGCGCCAAGTGGCGGAGGCGATGTGGTCGGGCGCGGAAAACGAGGCAGAGGGGAGAGGTGATGGCGGCTGAGGGTTAGGGGAGGCTAGGGGTAGGTGGATTGGGTCTAGGTTGCCCAAAATGGTAAGAGGGGGGGTCTATATATAAGGAATGTTTAGGGTTAGGGGGGATTAGGAGGGGTTTTGGGGGGTTTCCGGACCCTCGGATCGCAACCAATGGGTCCGATCGAGAGGGGGGATAGGTAGGCCTAGGTGGGATGGTTGTGACTGTGTAGAAGGCCGAGGGCTGCAGGAGAGAAGAGAGAGAGAGACCCGGCAACAGTTTTCGGAGACCAAAAACGTCCGATGATAGACCGGCTATACTGCCGCTATAGTTTAAAGGTTGGGCTATCAAACGAACTCCGAATGCGATGAAACTTGACAGGTGGTCTATCTACACTATAATAAGGCCACACGCCAACATTTTCCGGCCACTTATAAAATAATATTTCGGACATGCCGCGGGCGCGTGCAAGGGTGTCTGGACTCAGAACGGACAACGGACGGAACTGGGAGACCCGGACTAATGCAAGTTTCGAAAACATGATGATGCAATGCATATGATGACATGGCAAGATGCAACACGAAAGCAAATGACATGGCAACGACAGCGAAAAACTGGAGGACACCTGGCACATCGGTCTCGGGGCGTCACAACACTCCACGACTACGAGAGGATCTCGTCCCGAGATCTAGAATGGCACCGAAGGGACAACGGAAGAGAAATAGGAGAGGTAAAACTAAGTTGCTCCTTTGACAAACGAGTGAGACCAAAGAACCTTGAAAAGGTTAAGCCATAACGAGAAAAGAATACAACGGAGATAAATGAAGTTGAAAGCACTCCGGTAGGGAAGAGGAAACAAGGAATTACAAATTCGGACAGCACTCCGCGGTCTAAAAGAGATGAAAAAAACTTGATAAAAATGAAAGAGCTTGAGAAAAGGGACACAACACTTCGGTTAAAAGGATAAGCACGAACAGAACATGGTCCTGACAATCCGAGAAGATGGGTTGAAAAGAGCAACATCACAATGCCTCCGAAACGAAAGAATAGAATATAGATAATTGAAATGGGAGAATTGAGAAGAAAATGCCAACTTCTGCCACAAAAGAGCTTGAAAAGGCATCTTTAGGAGAAGGGTCGAACGGAGTTGTTAGAAAACCAACAACGGAAGGACAAACTTGAAGTGGTCTTATAGAAGGCATCTCAACATTATGAGGTGACAACTTGCCACTCACGGAAAAGATTTGATTGGGTTGATAAGAACAAGGAGATGAGAAACTATTTCACCCGGAGGATAAAGAAGAACTTGGGTCCTTTATACGCCTCACAATAGCAAAATCCTTAGGAAAGGCTTAAGGTGAAAAATAGCCCAAGATAACTCCAATGACGAGATTGATGGATTTAAAATACCTCATTCTTAACAACATGTGAATCATGAAACATGAACTCAAATTATCAAGAATGACACAATACCACCTCAAAAGATTAGATAGGAAGAACTGCACTCCGGATTACAAGATGAAGAATGCTTGAGCTCCTTATGAAAGAATCTCGATGAACACTTCGAGAAGGAATATAAATCCTTGATGAACCATCGTGTAGAACCTTCATGAAGAACTCCGGTTAAAAGAATGATCACAAAGAAGTGAAGGATGAAAAGAATAAGGTTGAAGCCTTGAAATGATTAGATGAAGCTTGCGACGAGATAAAAGAGAGATCTTGAAACTCTGGGAAAAGAAAAGGCTGAACACTATTGGAATCAAGAAGTTGATGCACCTCTGGAATAAGGAATTAATCGCTTGGATGAACAAGAATAAGAATTACGTTATGCTTATCCTTCACCAATTTAAATTGATGACAAGCAGCGGATTTGACATACTACTTATTCTCGTAGAGAGCATTAAGATCGATGTCGCCAACTTGGGAAGGTATTGAACGAATCACCGGAAGGGTTGAAAAAACAACGAATAAATTGATATGATAAAGAAGGAAGAGAAAACTCTTGAACGAGCCACCGTAAGAATTGAAAAAAACGATTAAAACATGAAGATACACTGGGAAGAATTAGCAATTAAACGAAGATGCTTGAGAGAATTTAGACCCATGAGAACGAAAAGATTACGAGCTGATTAGAGAATCCTTGATTTAGACACCGGTATGATTTAGAGTATGAGAGCTGAAAATTGGAATGAATAAATCTTAGATGATGGGCTCCGGATAATCAAACTGAAAAGACTCCTGAATTGTTCCGGATGGGTGAAAAGAATTCTCACAATCGAAAAATAATTATGAGAGGATGGGAACAAGCTAGAATCACGAATCTTGAAGAGAATGGAGCAAGATTAAAGAGAAACTCTTCTTCGGTCTTCAAAATCCGAGAATGACGATGAGAAGCACCACCGTGAATTGTTGAGGCACTCCGGAATGAATAATGGAAAGGTTGAGCCAACGATGAAAAAAATTTGAGAGATTTTGGAGGAAAACACATTTGACCGATGATAAATCATACTTACGTCAAACTTTGACAAGAATTTGAGACTAACTCCGGGAGAATAAGAAGAGTCAGGTAAGATCCTGGGAAAAGACCTGTGGGTTAGGGCCCACTCAAAGAAACACCGTTGAACGATTTGAAGGAGAGATTGCACCGGTTGAATTAAATGGCTTGAATGGGATAACAACCTCGAAATAGGTTGAACAGATCTTGAATGACAAGACGAGCCTTTTGAGAAAGCTTTGAGCACGCCGGAACAAATGAATAGTGAGAAGTGAATTGTTATGAGGTACACCGGTATGAGAAGGCATTGAAATGAGGAAAGTGGCAAGATCAACAAAGCTTGACTTGAAACCACCGGAGAAGATAAAAGAAAGAAGAATGATGAACTAGAAGCTCCGTTAGTATCTTCATGAGAATCACCGGATAAGAACATTGAAGGAAAATAATGGAGAGGCTTCACATCAATAAGATGGATACTCGATTAAGAAATCTGAGTCCTTGAGGAAAAAAGGTGGGTGGGCGGGAAAAACAAAGGAAACTTGGAGATGGATGAAACAAACACCGTTGAGAAGAACTGATACTTGATCTTGCGAATGTTGAAGTGATCGGATCCACTTGAAGAGAAACACGCCAGTGAAAAAGGATTGACATGACAATCTCGATTATCAAGAAGGATTAGTATTCACATCGGAGTATGAGAACACCATTTGGGGAAGGTATAGAATCAACATTTGACATTGAAGCAACTCGAATACCACAACTCAAAAACAAAACAAAGGATTGGCTTGCGGAATAAGCCGGAACAAACATATGATAGATATTTCGTCCGAAGTTTTCATGGTGGGGCCTACACGGGCTCGATCGTACAGCACCATCATGTACAAGGCAGTGCACATGACATACGAAGCGTCCCCGAGTCGGCATAGCCAAGGACTCTTTAAGACACAATGAGACCACTGTAAAACCGACCGTGGATAGGCGGACCACTAGACGTCGAACCCCAATTTCATATCATACATCTGTCGGAAAGATATCCTACGAGCTACTTGAATTCCCACTTATAAACTCCCAAAATTTTCCGGTTATGCAATCAGGTGTTGGGGATACAGGGGAAGCATAATATCTCACCCAAAACTAGCAAATCCTACATCCAGCTATATCCATCCTTCAACACATAACCAAGAAACCTTCGGAAATCGTCTACCTCAACCTTCAAAAAGCATCCGTTATACGAGTTATGGCAATACTCCCGAACTCCCGCCCCAGTACTGGGTGGCGTCGAGGTTATCTCACCAAGGAACTGCATAAAGGAGATTTTCGATGTCGGCGTACTAAACTCAGGTATTCCAGAACAGCAACGATAAAATTGTGACGACAACACCTCGGAGCTCAACTCCCCGGGACACTGCCACAAAACCCCTGACAGGAGGCACCAAGACAATGTTCTCGTCACAAAACCATCGGAACGATTCCAAGATACCCGCGTGATCCTAAATTTTTTTTAGTGAAATTTGAGAAGAGGAGAGTCAAAACTCTACGTCAGGATGCCTTACCAGAGCGATGAGGAGACTGGGGAGTAAAAAGAATTCCTAAACTCTTCGATATATAATTCCTAAATGACTCAAAACATTTTTCTAGACACAACTCGGCCGCTAAAAATGATCAAGCAGTGGGGCTCCTAAGGTCGGGGAAGGCTCTGATTACCAACTTGTAACGCCCTCGATGCGGCTATATCTCCCACGTGTCGAAGCATGACTTAGAGGCATAACCGCATTGAAAGCAATGTCGCAAGTGAGGTAATTTTCACACAACCCATGTAATTCATAAGGGAAAGAGATACATAGTTGGCTTACAATCGCCACTTCACACAATTACATGAATAAAGCATTACATCATCCAATACACTCATGGTCCGACTACGGTACCAAAATAAAAGAAGAACCCAAAATGCGACAAGGTCCCCGATCGACCCCAACTAGGCTCCACTACTGATCAACTAGCGAAACAACACAAAGGACAAGATCTTCATTGAGTTCCTCCTTGAGCTCGGTTGCGTCATCTGGAGGGTTCAACGGCACCTGCAAGCTGGTTTTGGAAGTATCTGTGAGTCACGGGGACTCAGCAATCTTACACCCTCGCGATCAAGACTATTTAAGCTTATGGGTAAGGTAAAGGTATGAGGTGGAGCTGCAGCAAGCGACTAGCATATATGGTGGCTAACCTATTCGCAAAAGAGAGCGAGAAGAGAAGGCAAAAGCACGGTCGAGAAACTATGATCAAGAAGCGATCCTAGAACAACCTACGTCAAGCATAACTCCAACACCGTGTTCACTTCCCGGACTCCGTCGGAAAGAGACCATCACGGTAACACACGCGGTTGATGTATTTTTAGTTAAGGTCAACTTCAAGTTTTCTACAACCGGACGTTAACAAATTCCCATCTGCCCATAACTGCGGGCACGGCTTTTGAAAGTTCAAATCCCTGCAGGGGTGTCCCAACTTAGCCCATCACAAGCTCTCACGGTCAATGAAGGAATAGACCTCCTCCCGAGACGTTCCGATCAGACTCGGTATCCCGGTTCTACAAGACACTTCGACAAGTTAAAACAAATCCAGCAACACCGCCCGAATGTGCCGACAAATCCCGATAGGGGCTGCACATATCTCGTTCTCAGGGCACACTCAGATGAGCGCTCCATACAACTAAAACCAAACCTCGAGTTTCCCCGAGGGGGCGCTGCACAGGACTCTAGTTTGGACCAACACTCAGAGGAGCACTGGCTCGGGGGGGTAAAATAATGATGACCCTCAGGAGCGCGACTCCCAAGGGAAAAGAAAATGCTAGGTGGCAAATGGTAAAACCAATGTTGGGCATTGCTGGAGGAGTTTTATTCAAGGCGAACTGTCAAGGGGTTCCCATAATAGCCCAACTGCGTAAGGAATGCAAAATCCGGGAACATAACACCGATATGACGAAAACTAGGGCGGCAAGAGTGGAACAGAACACCAGGCATAAGGCCGAGCCTTCCACCCTTTACCAAGTATATAGATGCATTAATTAAATAAGATATATTGTGATATCCCAACAAGTAAACATGTTCCAACAAGGAACAACATCTCCATGCACCAACAAGGTACAAACTTCAATCATCACCTGCAGCTAACAACGCTATAAGAGGGGCTGAGCAGAGCGGTAACATAGCCAAACAATGGTTTGCTAGGACAAGGTGGGTTAGAGGCTTGGTTCACAATATGGGAGGCATGATAAGCAAGTGGTAGGTATCGCAGCATAGGCATAGCAAAAGAGCGAGCAACTAGCAAGAAAAGATAGAAGTGATTTCGAGGGTATGATCATCTTGCCTGAAATCCCGCAAGGAAGAAGAACGAGTCCATGAAGAAGACAAACGGACGTTGTCGAACGGATCCTCACAAACGCAATGTTATCGGAACCAACCCGAAGAAGCAACACCGGAAAAGAGCAAACAACATAGTAAACAACCATCACATAAACATGGCATGATGCACAATCGAGTATGATGCATGACCGGTTTAATGAAGCATGGCATGGAAAAGTGCACAAGCAACCCTACAAATTAAGTGGAGCTCATTATGCAACGGAGTTACATATTGATGGAACACCACATTAATTATTTAGTTCTCTCTCGTTTAGGTACTCAACAATATTCAATGTTGTTTAGCATGTCAAGGGGTGAAGCAAAACAAAACTACCTATCTAGGCAAGTTTAAATGAGGCCGGAAACAAAGAACAACAATTCCGGTAAATCCCCATATGCATATTTTAGATTTGGTGATGTTCTGTCCTAAACCATATTTTAGAGTTGTTAAACATGCAAAGCAATGTCACCATGTTAAACTAGGCATTTTTCTACCCCATTTACATGTAAAGATTATTAAATTCCGAGTTACGGATATTTAGTTATGAAATAAATCATTTTAGCAAGTTATTAAGCAAATTTAAACAAACAACATTTTAAACATTTTAAACATGGATGAAAATGGCAAATTATTAAACTAGAAGAAATTCTAAGCAAGTTTCATATATAAGTTATTTACATGTGATGCACGGTTTAGAAGTTATTAAATGCATGATCCCAAAGGGGTTTTCTGTAAAACTGCAAAACCTGGGATAATAGATAAATTCGCTGAATCTAAAAAAACACTACTGGGCTGGGGAAACTGCTCACATGGGCCAAAGCCCGGCTCGGTGGAGGAGGTAGCAGGCCGGTTGAGGAGCGCTTGGCCTTAGGGCGCTGCGGCCGGAGAGGCCCAGGCTGCAGGGCGACGTGGAAATGGGCCGGCTCAGGAGGAGCTAGGCTGCTGGCCTAGGGCACTGTTGGGCCTAGGCGCGAGGCTGGCCCAGGGAGGCAGCGACTCGGTCGTCTCCCCCGAGCAGGAGGCCGGGCGAGGTCGGTGGCGGCTCACGACGGGACGACGGCACCGGCGATGGAGATCCGATAGGGATGACGACATGGCAAGGCGGGGAAAACCATGAATGAGTAGATCCGGGCATGGAGAGCTCGGATCTGGTGACAAACGAGGCTGAGGAGGCCGGCGATGACCTTGGCGTTCGCTCCTGCCCAAAAATGATGGCGACACTTAGAGCAGAGGGAGAGCACGGGAGAAAAGAGGAGAAGGGAAGGTGCGACCTGGGGTTGGCGGCGGCGGAGCTCATCTGCAGCGGCAGGGCTCTCCTGGTGGGTGCTCCGGATGGATCTCGCCAACGGGAGGCGGAGCGATGGTGCTGGCTAGCACACGGAACGGCGGCGCTGGATCGAGGGACTCCTTCCTTCGATCTAGATCGGGCGCAAGGAGGACGGCGGCACGACGCTTCGGGCCCGAGCGGGCCTGCTATGGGCCGGGAGGGCCGTGGGGAGGTGGGTGGATGGTTGGGTGACGTGGCGGCTTCCTGATGGTGGAGGACGGCGGCTGCGGCGGCGCTGGCCGCACAGGCGGCGCCAAGTGGCGGAGGCGATGTGGTCGGGTGCGGAAAACGAGGCAGAGGGGAGAGGTGATGGCGGCTGAGGGTTAGGGGAGGCTAGGGGTAGGTGGATTGGGTCTAGGTTGCCCAAAATGGTAAGAGGGGGTCTATATATAAGGAATGTTTAGGGTTAGGGGGGATTAGGAGGGGTTTTGGGGGGTTTCCGGACCCTCGGATCGCAACCAATGGGTCCGATCGAGAGGGGGGATAGGTAGGCCTAGGTGGGATGGTTGTGACTGTGTAGAAGGCCGAGGGCTGCAGGAGAGAAGAGAGAGAGACCCGGCAATAGTTTTCGTAGACCGAAAACGTCCGACGATAGACCGGCTATACTGCCGCTATAGTTTAAAGGTTGGGCTATCAAACGAACTCCGAATGCGATGAAACTTGACAGGTGGTCTATCTACACTATAATAAGGCCACACGCCAACTTTCAACCCAATCCGAGAACATTTTCCGGCCACTTATAAAATAATATTTCGGACATGCCGCGGGCGCGTGCAAGGGTGTCTGGACTCAGAACGGACAACGGACGGAACTGGGAGACCCAGACTAATGCAAGTTTCGAAAACATGATGATGCAATGCAGATGATGACATGGCAAGATGCAACACGAAAGCAAATGACATGGCAACGACAGCGAAAAACTGGAGGACACCTAGCACATCGGTCTCGGGGCGTCACATAGTTCTTCTAAAAAGAAGAAGAAGAAAAATGATAGAACTGTGCAAACTTCTAGTGAACCTATTGCTGAACCACCCGATAATCCAAATGATGTTTCTATGTCTGATGCTGAAACACAATCTGGTAATGAACATGAACCTAGTAAAAAGGTTAATGATGATGTTCATGATGATGCTCAACCTAGTAATGATAATGATGTAGAAATTGAACCTGTTGTTGATCTTGATAACCCACAATCAAAGAATCAACGTTATGATAAAAGAGACTTTGTTGCTAGGAAACATGGTAAAGAAAGGGAACCTTGGGTTCAGAAACCCATGCCTTTTCCTCCGAAACCATCCAAGAAAAAGGATGATGAGGATTTTGAGCGCTTTGCTGAAATGATTAAGCCTATCTTTTTGCGTACGCGATTAACCGATGTGCTCAAAACAAATCCTTATGCTAAATATATGAAGGATATCATTACTAATAAAAGAAAGATACCGGAAGCTGAAATTTCCACCATGCTTGCTAATTATACTTTTAAGGGTGGAATACCAAAGAAACTTGGAGACCCCGGAGTACCTACTATACCTTGCTCTATTAAAAGAAATTATATTAAAACTGCTTTATGTGATCTTGGAGTCGGTGTTAGTGTTATGCCTCTCTCTTTATATCGTAGACTTGACTTGAATAAGCTGACACCTACTGAAATATCTTTGCAAATGGCTGATAAATCAACTGCTATACCTGTTGGTATCTATGAGGATGTGCCTGTTGTGGTTGCAAACGTTACTATTTTAACGGACTTTGTTATACTTGATATTCCCGAGGATGATAGTATGTCTATTATTCTTGGAAGACCTTTTCTTAATACTGCAGGGGCTGTTATTGATTGCAACAAAGGCAATATCACTTTTCATGTTAATGGTAATGAGCATACGGTACACTTTCCGAGGAAACAACCTCAAGTTCATAGTATCAACTCTATTGGAAAAATTCCATCGATTATATTTGAGGGTTTTGAATTTCCTCTTCCTACTGTCAAGAAGAAATATGATATTCTTATTATTGGGATGTGCATATCCCCATTGAGGTAACTTAGTGTTACTCGAAATTTCTCCGGCTTCATGATTATCGGAATGAGTTTGTTAACAAGACTTGATCAACCTTGTTAGTGGATTCTTTTTGATGAGCATGAGATGGATGAAACTAGAAGCACAACGTTCTGTACCCTCTCTATATTTTCTGTTAATTAGTAGAAATAAAGTAAAAATAGTATTTTCTGTCTGTTTCCTGACTTATTGGTGCAATATAAAAATATCCCAAAAATAAAAGTCCTCAGAATGCCATGCCAATTTAATATGATTTTTTCGGGAATATTTGAGAATTTACTATGCAAAAATTACCATGGGAGGAGCTGCCACCTGGCCACGAGGGTGGTGGGCGCCCCCCCCCCTATAGGGTGCGCCCACTGCCTCGTGGGCCCATGGTGGCCCTCCTCCACTTATCCCAGCACCCATATTCTTCCTCTATCTCACACAAACCCGAAAAACCAACTCTAGCACGAGTTCCAGCCACTTTTGCTGCGATTTTCGATCTCCTTGCTCAAAGCACCTCTCGCAAAACTGCTTGAGGAGATTGTTCCTTGGTATGTGACTCCTCCATTGGTCCAATTAGTTTTTGTTCTAGTGCTTTATTCTTTGCAAATTTGTGCTGCATAGGTGACCATGTTCCTGAGCTTGCATGTCAAATTTATATGGTTCCAAGTAGTTCTAATGCTTGATATATGCTCTAGGCACTTGTAGGAGTAGTTGCTGTCAGTTTTATTGAAGTTGGTTTACTTTTATTTTGAAGTTACTAAAAATTTCAGAATTTTTTAGAAAATGATGAGGAGATTATTGAGGGGCTCGTTGAGCCAAAGCTCGAAGGAAAAGGCACCGAAGCCTAAGTATAATTTGCCGCGCACCACGGAGATTCGGGCGTGTGAATGGCCTTCTGAAGATTTCTTGAGAGCAGCTGGTATCTATGAAGATTTTCATGAATTTGCTCACAATGCAGGCCTCACCGCTTTCCTCCACGACCAATGCGATCAGTATCTCTTACTCACAAATACCTTTGTGCAAAACTTTCATTTTCATTCTAGGAACTCACCACTTATGGTGGAGTTTCATTTATATGATGAGCATAAGGAGATGTCACTTTATGATTTCTGTTGGATTTGTTTAGTCCCTTTTGAGGGCAAGACAGAAGAACAACATCATGATGATGTGGCTGGGTTTATTGATAATATCACTGTAGGAGAAACCGGGAAGGTTTCCGACGCACGAATCACTAGCATACATTTTCCTGTTTTGTGTTACTTTGCATTATTTGCTAGTCGTTGTTTAATTGGACGTGGAAATTCTGGAAACCTTAGTATCCCTGATTGAATTATCCTGCTCCAAGGTTTATACAGTGATAACACTTTTAGTTTGGGCGGTATTATTGCTAGACGGTTAAATATGAACCGTACTAAGGGCCCCATCTTTGGAGGCATCTATGCCACACGCCTAGCCGCACATTTTAACATACCTATTAGGCATGCTGAGAAGGAAGAAAAGGTGCTGCCCTGTGTTTATCTAGATCATAAAAGTATGGTGGCACATGATTTTATTGTTAAAAATAGGGCAGGGGAGCTTAAATATCAATTGTTCTTTAATAAACATCATCCTGAGACTATTACCTTGCCTGCTCCTTCTTTGTTTGATTTGACTGCAGGCACGTACCTTGTTCCATTGACGGCTATTCACGCCTACCGGAACCCTGCACCAGTCGAGGAGCCAGAATAGGAACCACAAGATGAGCCTCCACGACAATCTGTTTATTCTTGGGATCCAGAGATGACTGTCAGCCAGTGGCAATCAGAGCCTTCTTCTTCCTCATCACAGTACGACCCCAACAACTATTATTATGGATATCAACCAGGCCAGCCGTGGCCATAGACCAACTTAGGCCAAAAGCCTAAGCTTGGGGGAGTACGTATTTGTCACCGACATTACATTTATGTTCACACACACTCATTTCTAGATGTCGGTGCTCATACTTTTTCACTGTAATATCCATGCTAGTTTATTTTCCTTTTCCTTCTTTCTTCTTGTGTGTTTGCTAAACCTTAAGAAAAACCAAAAAAAATAGTAGTAGTTTATTTTTCTGCTGTAGTAGTAATAATTAAAAAGAAAACCCAAAAATATTTCCCGTTCTTCTTCTGCTTGTTGGGAGCTTTCCAGTGTAAATAGTTTTATTTCTTTTCTTTTCTTTGGGGGTCAGTAGGAGAAGACCATAATGAAATTTTCGAAGTGGCTCTTATATGCATTATTGTTGATTTAACCAAGAGCCCACATTGCCTTGTCTTCTCCTGTTTATTGAATGCTCGCAGATTCCAGCTTAGTCCAATGCACGTGCACTATTATTATTATTCACACCGTTCAGTCGTGCAAGTGAAAGGCAATTATGATGATATATGATGGACTGACTGAGATGAGAAAAGCTGGTATGAACTCGACCTCTTTTGTTTTTGTAAATATGATGAGTCCCTCGTTCTTGATTCAGCTTATTATGAATAAACATGTTTGGAATGACAATTAGAGATCATAGTTGCTTGTGCCATGCTTAATTAGCTATGAGTTATAATGATTTACCTTGTGTGCCAACATGCTATTGAAATGATTATGATGTGGTATGATGGGGTGGTATCCTCTTTTGAATGATTTAAGTGACTTGACTTGGCACATGTTCACACATGTAGTTGAAACAAAATCAACATAGCCTTCACGACATTTATGTTCATGGTGGATTATATCCTACTCATGCTTGCATCCAATATTTATTAATTTTAATGCATGTACATGGCTGTTGTCGCTCTCTAGTTGGTCGCTTCCCAGTCTTTTGCTAGCCTTCACCTGTACTAAGCGGGAATACTACTTGTGCATCCAATCCCTTAAACCCCAAAGTTATTCCAGATGAGTCCACCATACCTTCCTATATGCGGTATCTACCTGCCGTTCCAAGTAAATTTGTATGTGCCAAACTCTAAACCTTCAAATAAACATTCTGTTTTGCATGCTCGAATAGCTCATGTATCAACAAAGGCTATCCTTATCTTCTGTGTTAGGCGGGTTATTCTCAAGAGGAGTGGACTCCGCTCCTCACTCACGAGAAAATGGCTGGTCACCGGGATGCCCAGTCTCATGCTTTATGCAAACTAAATCAAAATTAATTGCAAACAAAACTCCCCCTGGGACCTGATGTATGTTGGAGGCACTCGTTGTTTCGAGCAAGCCATGGATTGATGCTTGTTGGTGGAGGGGGAGTATAAACTTTAGCATTCTGTTTGGGAACCGCCTATAATGTGTTTAGCATGGAAGATATCGCCATATCTTAGTTGTTACGTTGACAATGAAAGTATACCGCTCAAAATACAATTTATCTCTATTTCAAAACCGAGCTCTCGCACCTCTACAAATCTCTGCTTCCCTCTGCGAAGGGCCTATTCATTTACTTTTATGTTGAGTCATCACCCTCTTATTAAAAAGCACTAGCTGGAGAGCACAGCCATCATTTGCAGTCATCATTGTTAATTTATATTGGGTATGACTATGATTGGATCTCTTTTACCATGCATTACAATGTCTAGTCAGTCCTTGATCTTTAAAGGTGCTCTACATTTATGTTTTGCGGTCTCAGAAAGGGCTAGCGAGATACCATCTTGTTATATCATATTATGATTGTTTTGAGAAAGTGTTGTCATCCGAGATTTATTATTATGGCTTGCTAGTTGATTATGCTATTGATATGAGTAATCATGAGACCTGAGAATTATTGCAAATGTGGTTAGTTATGATCTATGCTGAAAACTTGAATGCTGGCTTGACATAGTTACAACAACAAGAGCAAACAGAGTTTGTAAAAGTTTTTCTTTCTTTCTTTCAGTTTTTCAACTGAATTGTTTGAGGACAAGCAAGGGTTTAAGCTTGGGGGAGTTGATACATCTCCATCGTATCTACTTTTCCAAACACTTTTGCCCTTGTTTTGGACTCTAACTTGTATGATTTGAATGGAACTAACCCGGACTGACGCTGTTTTCAGCAGAATTACCATGGTGTTGTTTTATGTGCAGAAAACAAATATTCTCGGAATGACCTGAAACTCCACGGAACATCTTAGAAAAAACAATAAAAAAATCCTCGCCAAAGATGAAGACCGGGGGGCCCACACCCTTCTCATGAGGGTGGGGGGGGCGCCCCCCTACGGTGCGCCCCCTACCTCATGGGCCCCCTGTTGCGTCTCCGACTCCAAATCCACCTCCATATATTGAGTTTCGATGAGAAAAAATCAGAGAGAAGAAATCATCGCATTTTACGATACGGAGCCGCCGCCAAGCCCTAAAACCTCTCGGGAGGGCTGATCTGGAGTCCGTTCCGGGCTCCGGAGAGGGGGATTCGTCGCCGTTGTCATCATCAACCATCCTCCATCACCAATTTCATGATGCTCACCGCCGTGTGTGAGTAATTGCATCGTAGGCTTGCTAGACGGTGATGGGTTGGATGAGATTTATCATGTAATCGAGTTAGTTTTGTTAGGGTTTGGTCCCTAGTATCCATTATGTTCTGAGATTGATGTTGCTATGACTTTGCTATGCTTAATGCTTGTCACTAGCGCCCGAGTGCCATGATTTCAGATCTGAACCTATTATGTTTTCATGAATATATGTGAGTTCTTGATCCTATCTTGCAAGTCTATAGTCACCTACTATGTGTTATGATCTGGCAACCCCGAAGTGACAATAATCGGGACTACTCCCGGTGATGACCATAGTTTGAGGAGTACATGTATTCACTATGTGCTAATGCTTTGTTCCGGTTCTCTATTAAAAGGAGGCCTTAATATCCCTTAGTTTCCAATAGGACCCTGTTGCCATGGGAGGGTAGGACAAAAGATGTCATGCAAGTTCTTTTCCATAAGCACTTATGACTATATACGGAATACATGCCTACATCACATTGATGAATTGGAGCTAGTTCTGTGTCACCCTATGTTATGACTGTTACATGATGAACCGCATCCGGCATAATTATCCATCACTGATCCGGTGCCTACGAGTTTTCCGTATACTGGTTCTCGCTTATTTACTTTCCCGCTGCTATTGTTACAATCACTACAAAATACCAAAAACATTACTTTTGCTTTCTTTATTTTTGTTGCTGCTACCGCCACTATCATATTACTTTGCTAGTAAACACTTTGCTGCAGATACTAAGTTTCCATGTGTGGTTGAATTGACAACTCAGCTGCTAATACTTGAGAATATTCTTTGGCTCCCCTTGTGTCGAATCAATAAATTTGGGTTGAATACTCTACCCTCGAAAGCTGTTGCGATCCCCTATACTTGTGGGTTATCAATGTGCATTACCGAGATGGCCCAGAGATACCTCTCCGATACACGGAGTGACACATCCTAATCTCGATCTATGCCAACCCAACAAACACCTTCGGAGACACCTGTAGAGCATCTTTATAATCACCCAGTTACGTCATGACGTTTGATAGCACGCAAAGTGTTCCTCCGGTATTCGGGAGTTGCATAATCTCATAGTCAGAGGAATATGTATAAGTCATGAAGAAAGCAATAACAATAAAACTTAACGATCATTGTGCTAAGCTAATGGATGGTTCTTGTACATCACATCATTCTCTAATGATGTGATCCCATTAATCAAATGACAACACATGTCTATGTTTAGGAAACTTAACCATCTTTGATTAACGAGCTAGTCAAGTAGAGGCATACAAGGGACACTCTGTTTGTCTATGTATTCACACATGTACTAAGTTTCCGGTTAATACAATTCTAGCATGAATAATAAACATTTATCATGATATAAGGAAATATAAATAATAACTTTATTATTGCCTCTAGGGCATATTTCCTTCACACCACACCCTTCCCGTTGAACAGGACCCCCGTTTCGACCGTCGCGCTCGAACACAAGTCCGTTTCCTCCATTTTGTGGTACTCCACACCCCTCCCGATCAACATGACCCCATTTTGACCGTAGGAGGTCTACAAGATAAGTATGTTTCCTCCATTTTGCGGTACGCCAGACCCCTCCTGATGAACAGGATCCCGTTTCGACCATGGCCGGTCGAACACAAGGTTGTTTCCTCCGTTCTGCGGTACGCCAAGCCTCGTTTCGATCGGTTGTTCCGTCAAAGCCAGTTGGCTCCCGATGAACACGACGACACAGTTTCTCCGTTCTGACCCAGCCGTGTACACAAGCCCAGGCCATACGTATGCGCGAGTAGGCGTTCGAGACCCCGCCCGTATGTTCGCACGTGGCCGTATTTTTTGGCGTGTGCCTGTATGTATGTGAACACAGTTTAGATGGGACAACCTGAATTGCTATGTGGTGGGATCTACTATGACATGTGTTGTTACTTACTCGGCCACGGTCCATCGTTGCAGAGCGATCGATCGACCAATATGTACGTACACGTTCGCGACAAGACAGACAACGGTACGTACGCTTCAACCGGGTGGGTCCCAACTGTCAGGGAGGATAAGGACGCACTTACTTGCGTGCGAAGATATAGCTGTTGGGTCCCAACTGTCAGGGGGAATCTTTTTTTTTCCCGTAATAAGGACGCACTTCCTTGCGTGCAAAGATGTAGCTGGTGGGTCCCAGCAGTCAGGGGGAGAAAACATTATTTTTTAGGGTAAAAATGATGCAGTCGCATGCATGCCTCCATGGGTGTGGTGCGTCCCCACTATCAGCCTCACATGTACAGTCATCTTCTGATGACTCTCGTTTGTTGACCACGTTGACCATACCGTGCCGAGCACCAAGGCCGGTGGACAATGGTGAGGCCCTAGACTGGAATGACCCGGAGATGGGGAAGACGCGGCAGTGGAGTCGTAGATGGAGAGGAGTGGGAAACTTGACTGGTTTGGGTGTGTGGCATCACTGCCACAGTGCCGCCCACGGGAGACAAGAGCAAGAACAGAGGTTGAAGAAGGAGCGCGACTGTTGGATTAACATCCAACGACCCAACTGCTAGAATCATTTGTTGATTAAGTTGACAAAGCCATGTGTACACGTCTGCTTAGTAGGCCCACAAGTCAGCCACCAAATCTGACGGGTCCCACCTGTCAACGTGAGGAATAGTTTTTTCGCATAACAAGCAGGCACTTCTGGAAGCACACGTGATCCCTGGGTGATTTTGGTAATTAAAGTCAACATATCTCTTGTTGGACTAATGCTTTCATCTAGAATGCTTCAGATAAGTTCAACAATGGAGTGACATGGACTAGAGGATGTGGAACCCTTTCGAGATGATAAGGACAAAGGACTGGCTCAAGCTCAAAGACTCATGACTCTACATTTTTCATTTTTAGTGATCCAAGATCACATTGAGTCCATAGGAAAGCCAATACTATTAGGAGGGGATGAGGTGTTGCTTAATGGCTTGCTTGCTCAAAGTGCTTAGTGATATGCTCCAAAGCCCTCAACCACTTTCTCAAATCCACATATGTCCCAAACCAAAAGTCAAACTCGGCCCCACCAAAATTTCCTACCCGGCGCCACCGAGTTCACTTGACATAGCCACTGCCAGAAACCCTAATCATTTCGGTCTCACCGATGGAATCTCGGTCTCACCAAGATGGGATTGCAAACTCTCTGTTGCCTATTGCATTAATTTCGGTCCCACCAAAATATGAAATCGGTCCCACCGAGTTTGCTTGGCCAACTCTCTGTTTAGCTTATTACCAAAATCGGTTCCACCGAGTTTGTGTAATTGGTCCAACCAAGATGAGGCTTTACCCTAACCCTAATGGAATTGGTCCCACCGAGTTGATCATGTCGGTCCCACCGAAAACCCTAACAATCACATTTTGAACTAAATCGGTCTGACCGAGCTGTATGATTCGGTCCCACCGAGTTTGGTGATTTGTGTGTAACGGTTAGATTTTGTGTGGAGTCTATATATACCCCTCCACCCACTCTTCATTCAAAAAGAGAGGCATCAGAATATGCCTACACTTCCAACATACATTTTCTGAGAGAGAACCACCTACACTTATGTTGAGGTCAAAATATTCCATTCCAACCACATAAATCTTGATCTCTAGCCTTTCCCAAGTTGCTTTACACTCCAACCATCTTTCTACCAAATCCAATCCTATGAGAGAGAGCTGAGTGTTGGGGAGACTATCATTTGAAGCACAAGAGCAAGGAGTTCATCATCAACACACCATCTATTACCTTTTGGAGAGTGGTGTCTCCTAGATTGGTTAGGTGTCACTTGGGAGCCTCCATCAAGATTGTGGAGTTGAACCAAGGAGTTTGTACGGGCAAGGAGATTGCCTACTTCGTGAAGATCTACCCTAGTGAGGCAAGTCCTTCGTGGGCGATGGCCATGGTGGGATAGACAAGGTTGCTTCTTCGTGGACCCTTCGTGGGTGGAGCCCTGCGTGGACTCGCGCAACCGTTACCCTTCATGGGTTGAAGTCTCCATCAACGTGGATGTACGATAGCACCACCTATCGGAACCACGCCAAAAATCTCCGTGTCTCCAATTGCGTTTGCACACTCCAATCCCATCCCTTTACATTCTTGCGACTTGCATGATTTACTTTCCCCTGCTCATATACTCTTGTCATGCTTGCTTGATATGTATTGTGAATGTTTGAACTTGTGCTAAAACTCCACTTCAACTTAAAGAATTTAAAAACTGCAACTTTCTTTGCTAAGAGTCTATTCACCCCCCTCTAGACACCTCTTCTCGATCCTTTCAATTGGTATCAGAGCATTGGTCTCCATTGCTTTGGTTTAAACACCTTTGGAGGAAGATGGATGAGTCTATGTTGGGGAGTCTTAGACGTAGAGTGCCTATACTTGATGGAGAGTACTTTCATGAGTGAAAATTGAGATGCTTGGGATTTTCAATGAATATCATTTGGATAAGTACATTACTAGCCCTTGTGCACCTCATGTTGATCCTTCGCATCCTACTCTTGATGAGTCTATTAACATGGTCCGCAATCTTAGAACTGTGAATTTAATCACTAGAGGTTTGCCTAGAAACTTGCTTGCTAGCTTGCCTGCTCTTGATTGTGCCTACACCATATGGAGATTCCTTGAGGAACGTTTTCCAAACTATTCCTTGAAAAATCTAGATGAGATTCTTCATAAGTCTATTGCCTTGAGTAAGGTAAGTTCCAATTACCCCAAATGTGGTGACTGTTTATTTGAGCTTACAAATCTTACGAGTGCCAAAGGAGATGTTGGAATCATTAGCAATATCATTTCCGAAGTCATTAGAATTCATATAGATGAACATTGTTATGGTCACACTTCTAATGAATCACTCTCTCTAGGAATTGATCCACCTTATGACGATGTTGAACATGGATACTATTATGAGGATGATGATAGTGACTATGATCTTGATGATGCAATGATACACTTTGGTCTTATGGCTAATCTTCGCGGCTACATGGATGGAGGAAAGGAATGAGTTCTTGATAGTGGGTGCACCGACCATATGACCGGAGACAAAGACATGTTTCGTGAGCTTGCTGAAAACGACGGCCCTCGAAAGTATGTCACTTTCGGTGATAACTCAAAGGGTAAGGTGGTTGGCCTTGGTAAGGTGGCCATCTCACATGATAGCTCCATACAAAATGTTATGCTCGTTGAATCTCTTGGCTACAATTTACTTTCCGTATCTAGACTTGCTGACTTTGGTTTCAATGTCCTATTTACTGAAGTAGATTGCCAAGTGTTTCGTAGAGATAACCATAAAATGGTCTTTACCGGTACACGTAGAGGCAATCTTTACATTGTTGATTTCACTAAGAAGGCTCAACCTAGAACTTGCCTAATTGCTAAATCCTTGAAAGGTTGGTTGTGGCATAGAACGTTAGGTCATGTGGGCATGCGAAATCTTGATAAGCTTATTAAAGGTGATCATATCCTTGGAGTAAAAGATGTTATATTTGACAAGGATAGACTTTGTAGTGCTTGTCAAGCAGGAAAACAAGTTGGAGGAAGCCACCCCGTGAAGAACATTATGACCACGAGAAGACCGCTCGAGCTATTTCATATGGATCTTTTTGGTCCCAATGCCTATAAGAGTCTCGGTGGTAACTCATTCGGTCTAGTTATAGTTGATGATTTTTCAAGATTTACGTGGGTGTTCTTTCTTGATGATAAATCACAGGTCCAAAATATCTTCAAGAACTTTGCTAGGAAGGCCCAAAATCAATTTTAAGTGAAGATCAAGAAGGTTCGCAGCGACAATGGAACGGAATTCAAGAACACAAATGTGGATACCTTTCTTGACGAAGAAGGGATCTCACATGAGTTCTCGGTTACGTACACGCCTCAGCAAAATGGAGTTGTTGAGAGGAAGAACCGAACTCTTATTGAGATGGCGAGGATGATGCTTGATGAGTACAAGACTCCAAAGCACTTTTGGGCGGAAGCCGTTGAGACAGCTTGTCATGCAACAAATCGCTTGTATCTTCACAAGCTACTCGGCAAGACGGCATACGAGCTTCTCACAGGTAACAAACCCCAAGTTGGATTCTTTCGAGTATTTAGCTCAAAGTGTTACATTCTTGACAAGCATCGTTGTTCTAAATTTGCTCCTAAATCTCACGAAGGATTCCTACTTGGTTATGGCTCAAACTCTCACACTTACCATGTCTACAACAATTTCACCCGAAAGGTTGAAGAGACGGTAGATTTAAAGTTTGATGAATCTAACGGCTCGCAAGTAGAGAAATTTCTAATTGATGTAGGAGATAAAGATCCTTCGGAAGCAATCCAAGACCTGTCTATTGGCAAGATCCGTCCAACAGAGGTGAAGGAGAGTACCTCGTCCGTCCAAGTGGAAGCTTCTACCTCACGACAAGGTGAACCAAGAGTCGACATGGAAGCATCCACGAGTGGGACACACCAAGATGAAGAAAACGAGGAAGTACACCAAGATGAACCTCATCAACCTCCTTCTCCACCACGTCAAGGGAACAACGACACCAATAATGAAGAAGGCCAAGAAGAAGGACAAGATGATGAACAAGATGTTCCACCCCAAGCAAAACAAAATCTCTCATGAGTTTGAGCAAGAGTCGCTAGAGATCATCCCATCGAGCAAATCTACAATGATATCCAAACCGGGAGAATCACTCGCTCTAAATATCGCTTGGCTAATTTTTGCGAACATTATTCATTCATCTCTAGTATTGAACCTATGAAGGTTGAAGAAGCATTGGAAGATCCGGATTGGATAAATGCCATGCATGAAGAGCTACATAACTTTGAGAGAAATCAAGTGTGGACATTGGTCGAGAAGCCCGAAAACAACCACAACATCATTGGTACCAAATGGGTGTTTCGCAAGAAGCAAGACGAAGATGGTCAAGTCGTCCGCAACAAAGCTCGTCTAGTCTTCCAAGGCTACACTCAAGTCCAAGGTATGGACTATGATGAGACATATGCCCCGTTGCTAGACTTGAGTCCATCCGCATCTTGCTTGCTTATGCTAATCACCATGATATCACTTTATACCAAATGGACACTAAAAGTGATTTTCTAAATGGTGAAATTGAGGAAGAAGTTTATGTTAAACAACCTCTCGGCTTTGTCAATCCTAAGAAACCCGATCATGTTTACAAACTTCACAAAGCTCTTTATGGTCTTAAACAAGCTCCTAGAGCGTGGTACAAATGCTTGACCAAGTTCCTTATTGATAAAGGCTTTGAGATTGGAAAAATAGATTCTACTCTTTTTACTAAAAGGGTTAACGGTGAATAGTTTGTGTGCCAACTTTATGTTGATGATATCATATTTGGTTCGACTTACCCTCTTTTTAGTGAAAAGTTTGGTAAGCTAATGTCGGAGAAGTTTGAGATGTCTATGATGAGTGAACTCAAGTTCTTTCTTGGTTTGCAAATCAAGCAAACTAAGGAAGGCACCTTTGTCTCTCAAACAAAGTACACCAAGGACTTATTCAAGAAGTTCAACATGCAAGAAAGCAAAGGTATGAAAACTCCCATGCCTACCAGTGGACATCTTGACTTGACTAAGGACGGTGAACCGGTTGATCAAAAAGTTTACCGCTCTATGATCGGTTCATTGTTATATCTATTTGCCTCTCGTCCTGATATCATGCTAAGTGTGTGCATGTGTGCACGATATCAAGCGGCCCCCAAAGAATGTCATCTTAAGGCCGTGAAAAGGATAGCGAGATACTTAATACATACACCAAATTTTGGCATTTGGTATCCTAATAGGTCCTCTTTTGATCTTGTTGGCTATTCCGATTCGGACTATGCCGGAGACAAGGTTGATAGAAAGTCCACTTAGGGTACTTGTCAATTTCTTGGTAGATCTCTTGTATCTTGGTCCTCCAAGAAACAAAATTCAGTATCCTTATCCACTGCCAAAGCGGAATACATTGCCGCCGGTTCATGTTGTGCTCAATTACTTTGGATGACCCAAACTCTTAAAGATTATGGGATCGATGTGAAACATGTTCCATTGCTTTGTGACAATGAGAGTGCTATTAAGATCGCTCACAATCCCGTGTAGCATTCTCGAACTAAGCATATTGAAGTTCATCATCATTTCATTTGAGATCATGTTGCTAAAGGGGACATTGATCTTAAACATGTTTGTACCGATAAGCAATTGGCGGATATATTCACCAAACTGCTTGATGAGAAAGTCTTTTGCCATTTGAGAGGTGAATTGAACATCATTGATGATTCAAACTTGGAGTAGGGACTCCATTTGGATACATGCAAGGCATGAATATATGACTAATCCTTGATATCTCTCTGATGATGATCATATGTCTTGGATATATTTGCACCCTTGCACTCTATCTAACCCTTGTAGGTACTTGGATGAATCCAAATCTATGAGATTGCAACTCACTCACATCTTGAGCAATCTCTACATCACCAAGTCTCTACTCAATGGTGGTTGAAAACAAGTAAGCATGAAACATTTCAACATATCCTTTGACAAATTCTATGTATCAAATTTCATTTGGCATCAATTTTCATGATTGTCATTTTGGATACACAAGTGCTCTTCCTTGGAAAACTAACCCATGTAGGTAGATGAACTCAACTCCAAGTGGTGCTCCCAACCATTCTTGCACTACATCAACCTTGAGTTACCCACGCAAGTTCAACTACATGATCAAGATCAACACCACCACCCAAGGTATGTCATTCCATCTTAGAGAAGCTTTACCTCAAGTCTTAGGTCAAAACAACTCAACAAGATGTGAATACATCAAATGCTTAAACGAAAAATGGTAACCCCATTTTAAGCTTAAACATGAGTATGACTTACGATCAAGTGTTCTCACTTGACTGCTCAGTCAATATACTCTAACATAGGTGGCTTTGTCACCGCCCAATTCTAGATGAAGGTCTCTAGTGTTTCCTTGAGTTTTTGCATACTTCATCTAGATTTTCTTTCTCTGATTTAGTTATGCATTTCCCTGCATCCAATTCATTGCAAATACTTTAGTTAATTCCTTGCAAATCTTTGTGAGATTTTTTTGCGTAGTGAGCTGAGGTGACAAGTGTTCTATCTACGTTGAACTCGGTCATACCGATCTGTTGCTTTCGGTCACACCGAACCAATTTGGTGCCATCGAAGACTACAACTCGGTATCACCAATTTCATTGTAGAGAAGACAATTTGCCATTTGTTCCTATAGTTTTATTCCATCTCCACCCGATGATTCTTGTCCTCTACCAGCATCACGATCTATATGCTGCTTTGTTATGTGACTCAAGGACCAAACCTATTTGACTCACACTCCAGAAGATCCCATGTTGGAAATTGATGTCAAAGGGGGAGAGAGATCACATCAAAGCTTATTCTCTTCAAAGGGGGAGAAAAAGAAAAAGGGGGAGAAAGAGAAAGAGGGAGAGAGAGGTAATCACATCGAAGGCCCCAGATGCTTGGTGTTCAAGAGGAGAGAAGTCACATGTCTTCAAGAGGGGAAAGACATGTCTATGTTATGTTTATGGTTATGATCTGTTTTTCTCTGATTTTGTTTCCCTATGTTCTCCCATTATCCAATACAAGACTCGGGGGGAGAAATACTGCTAGGGAAGGAAATCTGTGAATTCATTGCATATCTTTACCTTTTGGGGACATGTCTATATCAAATAGAGTACTCAGTACTCACTCACTACATGTCATCCCAGTCTTGGTACTCTTGTGGTTGCTCTGGCTTGTAAATGTATCTGTGTTATCTAAACCTATTTACTCAGGTTCATTCCCTCCTAAGCCAACTCAAGACCACAAGGTAAGTATATGCATCACACTCATGTGCATGAGGATTTCTTGCTGATGTACATATTGTTTGCAAGAAAGACTTACGAGAATGTAGGTACATTTCCTATATTTACATCTTTTGCTCGGATGCATATAGCCAAGATACATGTAACACATTGCTTACTCTGTCATGCTATGCATTCACATGCTCTTATAGTCCGTATTTACATGATTGCATACATATAGGGGGATCCTATGCATGTTACATGTCTTTCCAAAGCTTTACTCGTTATTCTCTATATCTTTATCTAAATCTTTGATGTATGTTGTCATCAATTGCCAAAAAGGGGGAGATTGAAAGCACAAGTGCTCCCTGAGTGATTTTGGTAATTAATGTCAACATATCTCTTGTTGGACTAATGCTTTCATCTAGAATGATTCAGATAAGTTCAACAATGGAGTGGCATGGACTAGAGGATGTGGAACCCTTTCGAGATGATAAGGACAAAGGACTGGCTCAAGCTCAAAGACTCAGGACTCTACATTTTTCATTTTTAGTGATCCAAGATCACATTGAGTCCATAGGAAAGCCAATACTATTAAGAGGGGATGAGGTGTTGCTTAATGGCTTGCTTGCTCAAAGTGCTTAGTGATATGCTCCAAAGCCCTCAACCACTTTCTCAAATCCACATATGTCCCAAACCAAAATTCAAACTCGGCCCCACCGAAATTTCCTATCCGGCGCCACCGAGTTCACTTGACATAGCCACTGCCAGAAACCCTAATCAATTCGATCTCACCGATGGGATCTCAGTCTCACCGAGATGGCTTGCAAACTCTCTGTTGCCTATTGCATTAATTTCGGTCCCATCAAAATATGTAATCGGTCCCACCGAGTTTGCTTGGCCAACTCTCTGTTTAGCTTATTACCAAAATCGGTCCCACCGAGTTTGTGTAATCGGTCCAACCGAGATGAGGCTTTACCCTAACCCTAATGGAATCGGTCCCATCGAGTTGATCATGTCGGTCCCACCAAAAACCCGAACGGACACATTTTGAACTAAATCGGTCTGACCGAGTTGTATGATTCGGTCCCACAGAGTTTAATGATTTGTGTGTAACAGTTAGATTTTGTGTGGAGGCTATATATACCCCTCCACCCACTCTTCATTCAAAAAGAGAGCCATCAGAATATGCCTACACTTCCAACATACATTTTCTGAGAGAGAACCACCTACACTTGTGTTGAGGTCAAAATATTCCATTCCAACCACATAAATCTTGATCTCTAGCCTTTCCCAAGTTGCTTTCCACTCAAATCATCTTTCTACCAAATCCAATCCTATGAGAGAGAGCTAAGTGTTGGGGAGACTATCATTTGAAGCACAAGAACAAGGAGTTCATTATCAACACACCATCTATTACCTTTTGGAGAGTGGTGTCTCCTAGATTGGTTAGGTGTCACTTGGGAGCCTCCGTCAAGATTGTGGATTTGAACTAAGGAGTTTGTACGGGCAAGGAGATCGCCTACTTCGTGAAGATCTACCCTAGTGAGGCAAGTCCTTCGTGGGCGATGGCCAAGGTGGGATATACAAGGTTGCTTCTTCGTGGACCCTTCATGGGTGGAGCTCTCCGTGGACTCGCGCAACCATTACCCTTCGTGGGTTGAAGTCTCCATCAACGTGGATGTACGATAGCACCACCTATCGGAACCACGCCAAAAATCTCCGTGTCTCCAATTGTGTTTGCACACTCTAATCCCATCCCTCTACATTCTTGCAACTTGCATGATTTACTTCCCGCTGCTCATATACTCTTGTCATGCTTGCTTGACATGTATTGTGAATGTTTGAACTTGTGCTAAAACTCCACTTCAACTTAAAGAATTTAAAAACTGCAACTTTCTTTGCTAAGGATCTATTCACCCTCCCTCTAGACACCTCTTCTCGATCCTTTCAACTTCCTTCCGTGCGAAGATACAGCAGTTGGGTCCCAGCTGTCAGGGGAGGAAACATTTTTTCTAGCTTAATAAGGAGGAACTTTCCTTGCATGCGACTATGGACCTCGTGGGTCCCGGCCGTCAGGCTCTCCACGTACAGTCCTCTTCCGATGACTCTCGTTTGTTGACCATGCTGCGCCGAGCGCAGCGAGGCAGTGGACGATGGCGAGGCCTCAGACGGGAACGACCCGGAGATGGGAAGACGCGGCAGTGGAGTCGCAGAATGAGAGGAGTACAAGGGTTACTGGTTCTGGTGCGGCGTGGGGCTGCAGTCAGTGGAGAATAATAGGAGGTGTGCAGGGGTGGAGGGATATCCTAGCCAGCGGTGGGGTAGCGCTCCGCAGCGATGCGTGCTAAGCAGAGCCGCTAGCCGTCGGAGGCCAGACCAGGCGGTCCCGGCGACGGTGGAGGAAGAAGACAAGAGATTGAAGGTGCATGCCGGCCGTTGGATATAAATCCAATGGCCGTGGATGTCATAATCATTTGTTGACCAAGTTGACAATGCCTTGCGTAGGCTTCGACCTATTGGCCCACATGTCAGCGTGCAAAAATGTGGCATATATTTAACCCATGTTTTCTAGAATTTACATCCATTTGCATCAATGCGGCCCATTTAATATTTTCTTAGAAATCCCAGCCTATTTGCACTTTCTTGAAATACATGAATTAGCTGGGCTCGTTCTATATATAATGTTAGGTTAGAAGGAGCAATTAATATAAAAAAAAATCGGAATGACATGTTTTATATATATAAAGTTAACAAATTAGCGAGTTATTGCTCAAAACAAAAATGAGCGCGTTATTATTACATTGGTCCTCAAAATCTTCACAAGCTTTTGTATGTAATCACGAGGATTTTCCTTGCCTGTGAGTCATAAACAACCAGGATTTTCCTTGCCAACTTTTGTTAAACATTTACTTTTATAAGTTAATAACACGTGGGATGTTTTTCTAATGTATATATAAGTCACTATAAAATATACAATAATAGTAATAATATAAATATATATAATGTGGTTAGAAGGGAAAACATAAATTGGACACGGCATTATTATTCTTATATATAGGTAAATAGAACAGAGATCTACGTTTTATTAAAAAAATACATTGGGATGCGGATCTTTAAGAAAAAGTAAAACCTACGCTGGGAGGCCCATAGGCCGGTATGGACCTCAAAAAATAAGTTGAAACCAATGTCTCCGTATGTCGTGGGCTACGCATGCTAAAAAACGAAACCTAGGCCTAGCTGATACTTGTTCGCCCTCCGGAAAAAAGATACTAGCTAGATCCCCGATACCCCTTTCTCGCAACAATAGAAAAAAAGATCCCTGATACCCCTGAAAAAAAGCTCCCCGATGACAGTCATCTTGGAAATTTATTTCGTTTATTGACTAAGGTTGACAAACCCGTGGGCCCCAACGTTAGTATACAACTAGGAGGAAGATTTCTTTCCAATGGGACACTTGCTTCCGTATGGCTTGGACCTGGTGGGTCCCCACTGTCAGTCTCTTGGTGTACAGTCCTCTCTGGATTCCTCTCATTTGTTGAGCATGTTGACAACGGCATACGACGGCGCCATGGCGAGCGCACATGGACGGGAAAGAACAGAGCCGGGGAAGACGCCTTCACTCTTTCGAACATGCCGCACTAGCTCGGTGGCTGCAGCCCTCTCACCCAAAAGCTGTACTGCCCGGGTTCGATTCCAACTGGTGCAGTTGAAAAATATCTAACACTTGCCAAAATTTCGTCCCTAGTTCACCCAGTTTTTCGCACACTCAACATTGTCTTGCCATTCCGAGTTTCAAAAAAACCATTGTCTTGCCATTTTGAAAATAGCATATCTTTTTGACTTTGCATCATATGAAGATGTGCTATACATGAATGTTGATAAGCATGATGTTAACTTGTTGTTAGTTCCATTTTTTACCATGAATAAAATTTCCAACATTCTGTTATCCATGTTTGAAAAGTGCCTGTTGATTTAAATGCTCTGCCTCTGAAACATGCAATTTCTTATCTAAAAATCACTTGGACAAGCAACCATCACCGGTGTTGGATTCAATGTCGCGCTTCTTCAATTCCCCGACAGGCGCGAGGGGGAAATAAACTTCCGTCCCGTGCTGCCGGTTGGGGAATGGAGCGAACTGGATTAAAGAGGGGGTCGATGGCGCGACTGAAGAAGCACATCAGACGTGATTTTTTTGTTCAGTGGATGGCTCTCGATGGCGTTTCTTTACTTGCCTCTGCACCATATAACTTGTATTTTAGCCTTCCAGTCCGTGGTGGACCAGCAGCCCATTTGCTGGGCAGGCCAACCTACAAAAACGAGCACTTGATTTTTCATCAAGCCCCAAAAACAACGCAGTACTATGTTTGTAGCGACCCGACCTCAAACGGTCAAGTCTCTGTGCTTCAGTGTCATCCCTGGATCGGTAATGCTGACACACACAGTACTCGAAGGATTTATAACAGAGTAGCAATCACACACTTATTACATCGAATGTCTCCAAAGAGAACTTATTAAAATAACATGGCTTAAGGCCATCTAATGCGATAACAGCGGAAGGCTTGGAAGATAAGTGACTCCATCAACTCCAACGGCATAGCTGAGCTGCCACGGCAACGACCTAACGAACCTTACTCCTCATCTGAAAAGTCTGCAACATAATATGTTGCAGCCCGAGAACGGGTCAGCACATGGAATATGCTGGCAAAGTAACACAGTAGAGCAAGAACAGAATAATGCTATCACTACATGCACATTTGGCTGGTGGAAAGCTCTATGGTTATAGTTTTTGCGAAAAGCCAATTTTTCCCTACAACAAAGGAATAGGTTTTAATTTAACTATCATGGTATTTGAACAACATTGAGAAGGTAACCCTAACTCAATCCCAATTAAAGTATTTAACAACCCAACAAATTGAATTAAGAATGATGAGATACATGTGATAACCGAAGTACTAGATACTCAAGATTGTCCATAAGCGGGGACACGGCTAACCATGATTAGATTGTACACTCTGCAGAGGTTTGCGCACTTTTCCCCACAAGACTCGATCGCCTCCGTTGGATTTCTCGCACTGCATGGTGTTTGAGAAACGGATGACCGAGACACAGTCTTTCAGAAACATTAACTCTTTACTCCGGGTAGACCATACCAAACCTACAAAACCCACTACCTGCTGATCTACCTCTTCAAGAGCTTCACGTAACTTACTCAGCTATGCTAGAGCCCATAATAGCTTGTGGATGCACACGGAAGTTTTTAGCATGAATCATCTCAGTTCCCTTTGAGCCTAGGTGGCGGTCCATAGGAAGACACATGAGTACCTCGGGATTTCTGAAAAAAAACAACACTGGGTTCCCCAGGTGCCTCAATCCACCTAGATGTGTATTCAAGTTGCCACCTTAAGTTGAACCATTAATTAAAAATCTCACATCTGTCATGGATTTCACTCAAACCCAAACCACGTCTACCAGCATAGCATAGCAATAAGCAACGCGCAGAAGTAACTCCCAAGGGTTTGATAGTAACAGGGCAATACGTTCTACCTCAATAACTACTTCCCAACCCACAAGTTAATGACATCCTAATCATGCAATGTTTGAGGATTGGGACTAATGCATAAAAATTGGGTATGAAAAGAGTATGATCAATGTGTTACTTGCGTTGCTGATGATCCGCGAAACCTAGAGACTCGTAGTAACACGCTTCGCACTCCGGGTGTTCTATCACAAACAAACAATAACATACATAAGCAACAAGCAAAGATGCACAAGCAAAACTCAAATAAGAGAGGTTGACCAGAAAGTTCAACTTAAAAACTCTGGTTAGCAAAAAGAATCAAACCAAACAGAGCAACGAAACTCAAACAGTGAAAGAAACAAGATCCATTTACTAATCTGGACCTAGGTGAAATTTTATAGTAGCAAAAACTTGTGCAAGTTGGTTAAACAGAAAGAGGGTCTCGAGACGAAGATATAGGCGCTTGAATCGCCTGATTCTGACTAACGAGCGAAAAGATAAACAGAAACTAAGATCGGATCAAGAATCACGATCAAAAATAATCGCGGATAAATCCATCAAAAAGAAAACTAACGAACAGACTAATAAATGAGCGTTCGTTAACTGTAACTAACGGGCGAAAACCGTTCGTTAAAACGAATGTACGGACGAACGCCCGCTAAAAAGAAGAACCGAGAAAAACCGGTGAAGCGATCTAAAAAAACGAACTAGGGTTTCTAGAAAACCCGAACGGTTTTAAAAAAACCGGCGGCTCGAGATCCCGCGCGGTACCTCCGGCGAGGCGAGGTTTGGCGGCGGGGCGGTGGGCCTCGGCGGCGGGGCTCGGCGGCACGGGCGGCAGTGAGGCGCG